>NC_058084.1:342403912-342743079 GCF_014858855.1 Bufo gargarizans | reverse complement strand
AAAACACGAATACCGTCCGTATGCGTTCCGCATTTTGCCGGCGCTATATAGAGAATGCCTATTCTTGTCCACGGACAAGAATAGGGCATGCTCCATATTTTTTGCTGGGCCCCGGAATAGAACAACGGTGTGCTGTCCGCATCTTTTGCGGTCCCATTAAAATTAATGGGTCCGCACCCGTTGCGCAAAATTGCAAAGCGGATGCGGATCCATTTAAATGGTCGTGCTTATGCACCCTTATACTACGTGTATAAAAACATATGCAGGTAGCTCCCCTAGTGGTGGCTGCAAACAGTCAAAATTATTTATTTGATACATCAGATATGATACATTGATACGATATGTTAGCAAAACTAGATCAGAAAGAGCTTTCAACCATCGGTTATTTCTGTTCATTGACAATAAACAGAGATTTTAAAATTGGCAATTAACAAAATATATCTCTCTCTCTCTCTCTCTCAGAAAGTCCACTTTACAGTGACTAAAGAGGACCTGTCACCATACCTGACATGCATGTTTTACTAAATAACTTTAATCTCCATGCAATAACTATTCCGGAGCATCTTTTCACATCATTTTATGTTCTTCTGTTCCTTAGTTATTACTACTAGAAGTTTATTAATGAATCTTCAACTGGATATTACCAGTGGTGATTTGTCCCGGTACTTAAAAAAAACAAAAAAAAAAAACTATGGCTCAGTATATGGAGACACTATAAAACATCATTTTTTTGTAAAAAAGCTGTTATTGTGTAAAACTTACATAAATAAAATAAAAAGTATACATATTAGGTATCGCTGCGTCTGTATCGACCGGCTCTATAAAAATATCACATGACCTAACCCCTCAGATGAACACCGTAAAAAATAAAAACTGTGCTAAATAAAAAACAATTGTCACCTTACATCACAAAGAGAGTAATAGCAAGCGATCAAAGTCATATGCACCCCAAAATAGTGCCAATCAAACATCTCATCCCGTAAAAAATTTAACCCTACTTAAGATAATGAAAAAAAACTATGGCTCTCTGAATATGGAGACATTAAAACCAGATTTTTTTTTTTTGTTTCAAAAATGATATTATTGTGTAAAACTTGCATAAATAAAATAAAAAGTATACATATTAGGTATCGCTGTGTCTGTAAGAACTTGCTCTATAAAAATATCACATGACCTAACCCCTGTAAAGCCATTTTTTTGTCACCTTACATCACAAAAAGTGTAATAGCAAGCAATCAAAAAGTCACACGCAACACAAAATAGTGCCAATCAAACAGTCATCTCATCCCGCAAAAATCATACCCTACCCAAGATAATCGTCCAAAAACTGAAAAAACTATGACTCTCACACTATGGAAACACAAAAACATGATTTTATTTTTGCTTAAAAAAATAAAAAAAATAATCAGTGTAAAACTTTCATAAATAGAAAAAGTACACATATTGGGTATCACCGCATCCATAATAACGTGCTATATAAAAATATCACATGACCCCTACCGTAAAAAAAAAAAAAAAGTGTAAAAAAAAGCCATTATATCACAAAAAGTGTAATAGCAATATCAAAAAGTCGTACGCACCCAAAAATAGTGCCAATCAAACAGTCATCTCATCCCGCAAAAATCACACCCTACTAAAGATAATCGCCCAAAAACTGAAAAAAAACTCTGAGACTATGGAAACACTAAAACGTGATTATTTTGTTTAAATAATGAAATCATTGTGTAAAACTTACATAAAAAGAAAAGTATACATATTAGGTATCGCCGCGTCCGTGACAACCTGCTCTATAAAAATACCACATGATCTAACCTGTTAGATAAATGTTATAAATAATAAAAATAATTTTCAAAAATAAAAACTGTGCCAAAACAGCTATTTCTTGTTAACTTGCCTGACAAAGTATTAGAGCAACCAAAAATCATATGTACCCTAAAATAGTACCAACAAAACTGCCACCCTATCCTGTAGTTTCTAAAATGGGGTCACTTTTTTGGAGTTTATACTCTAGGTGTCTAAACTTCTAAGCCTTGTAACATCCCCAAAAAATAAAATGTCATTCCCAAAATGATCCAAACATGAAGTAGACATATGGGGAATGTAAAGTAATAACTATTTTTGTAGGTATTACTATTATAGAAGTAGAGAAATACTGGTTTAGTTTACCGGTAAATCCTTTTCCAGGAGTCCGACATGACAGCACCCATGGAGGTTGTCCTATTGGTCTCTGTAGGGACAGGAAGAGAGAGAGATTAAAAGGCCCCCACCCCTCCCACTCTCCAGTGTTTTTCCAAATTATTACACCGTATAGGATCCAACTCCTTTACTAATAACAATGTTATATTCACACTGCTTACAAGGCTGGAACCAGTATATCGAGGAGGGTAGTACAGGGTGCTGTCATGTCGGACTCCTGGAAAAGGATTTACCGGTAAACTAAACCAGTATTTCCAGGACGTCCCTCCATGACAGCACCCATGGAGAACTAACAACTGAATCTCCTAGGGGGGTGGGGGGGGGGGGGGGGGGGGACTACTGCCTGAAGGACTTTTCGCCCAAAAGCCAAGTCCTGTCCGGCCAATACATCTAGCCTGTAATGTTTAGCAAAAGTCAGGAAGTTAGACCAGGTTGCTGCCCTGCAAATCTGGTCAATTGTAGCGTCGGCTTTTTCTGCCCAGGAAGTTGCCATAGCTCTCGTAGAATGTGCCTTCAGGTTTAAAGGACAGGTCATTTCCTGCAGCCTGTAAGCTTCTCTGATGGTGTCTTTAATCCACCGTGCCAGCGTCTGTTTTGAGGCCTTCAAGCCTCTATTCTTCCCACTAAACTGGATGAACAGGTTACTTGATCTCCTCCAAGTACTTGTTCTGTCAAGATAGGCTAGAATTGTTCTTCTAACGTCCAGCCTCTGGAATCTTTCCTCCTGTATATTTTTGGGAAAGGAACAAAATGAAGGGAGTGTTAGCTCTTGCTCTCTATGGAAGGTTGAGACCACTTTAGGTAAACAGGCTGGATCTGGCTTCAAGATTATGCGGTCATCCAGAATCCTTAGATATGGTTGTTTAATCGATAAAGCCTGAATTTCCCCTATCCTGCGGGCTGTGGTTATGGCCAGAAGAAACACCGCTTTGAGAGACAGAAATTTTTCGGATATCCGATCGATCGGCTCAAAAGGAGGGTCACATAAACCTTCTAAAACTACATTTAGATTCCAGGGGGGAACCGACTGTCTCAAGGTGGGTCTCAATCTAGAAGCTGCTCTTAGAAAACTACTAATCCATCTATGATCTGCAAGGGGAGTATCCAGACAACAGCTGAGTGCCGAGATCTGTACTTTAAGCGTGCTGGGTTTCAGTCCTGCATCAAACCCCTCCTGAAGGAATTCTAATATGCAACCCACTGAGGGGGATCTGGTATCTGTATGATTCTGTGACAACCAGGATGAGAATTTCTTCCATATTTTGTTATATATTGCTCTCGTGACGGGTTTGCGGCAGCCCTGTAGAGTTGAAATTACCTTATCCGAGAGCCCTTTGTTTCTTAAGGTTTGCCTCTCAGGATCCACGCTGTAAGATTCAGTTTGTCCAGGTTGGGGTGAAACAGTGGTCCTTGTGACAGTAGATCCTGTCTTTTTGGAAGGGTTATCGGTTCTCTGATGGACATGGTCTTTAGAACCGAAAACCAGGCTCTCTTGGGCCAAGCTGGAGCTACCAGAATCAACGTGGTTGAACATCCTCTCAATTTCTTTAGGATTAATGGAATGAGGAGAAGTGGAGGAAAGGCGTAAGCTAGACTCATGTCCCACTGCTGGGAGAGAGCATCTACCGCCAGTGGTCTCCCTCTTGGGTCTAACGAGAAGAAATAGTCCAGCTGAGTATTTCTGCTGGACGCGAATAAATCCACTTGAGGTTTCCCCCATTTCTGGCAAATTATCTGGAATACTTCTTGGTTCAACTTCCATTCCCCTGGTCTGACTAACTGTCGACTGAGAAAATCCGCTGTGTAATTGAGAGATCCTTTTAGGTGTGTGGCTGAAATGGACAAGATCTTCTTCCCTGACCAGCTGAAGATGAGATTCGCTAGCTCCTGGAGTTGAGGATTTTTTGTCCCTCCTTGCCTCTTTATGTAACAGACTGCTGTTATGTTGTCCGATAGTACGCGGACATGATGGCCTATGAGGAGATGTTCTGCAGCTTTCAGGGACACCCAAACCGCTTTTAACTCCCTGTAGTTTGAGGATTTTAGGGTGTCTGTGTCGGACCAACTGCCCTGAAAGAACTGATCCTCTAAGTGAGCACCCCAACCCCAGCTGCTTGCGTCCGTGGTTATCGTCTTGAGCGGTATCATGTTCCAGGAAACCCCCCGGGACAGGTTCTCTGTCACTAACCACCAGGAGAGGGAGTTTACTGCTCTGTCTGAGAGAGCTATCCTGGCATTTAATGATCTGTGGTCCCTGTCCCAAGATGAGAGGACCTCCGCCTGGAGAGTTCTTGAATGGAACTGGGCCCAAGGAACTGTCGTGATGCATGAGGTCATTAGGCCTAGGACCTGCATGGCCTCCCGTAGTGTCCGCCTTTTCTTTAGTTTGAAGGATCTTATGTTTTCCCTTATGCCGATTTGTTTGTCCTGGGGAAGAAGGGAATATTGAGTCACCGAGTCTAGGAGGGTTCCTAGGAACTTCTTTTGTGTTGCTGGCTGTAAATCCGATTTCTCCAGGTTTATCTTCCATCCTAGACGTGTGAGTAAAGATAGAGTCCTTTGTGAAGCTCTAATTCTTCCTTTGAGTCTGCTACAAGAAGAAAGTCGTCTAGGTAGGGAATTATCGTTACCTGTCTCTGTCTTAGATAGGCAACTATCTCCGCCACTACCTTTGTGAAGAGGCGTGGAGCTGATGATATTCCAAACGGGAGACATTGGAACTGGAAATGCACTATCCTGCCGTCCTTTTTGATTGCGAACCTCAAGTATTGCTGAAATTGAGGGTGAATGGGGACGTGATAATAGGCATCCTTTAGATCTAGGGTGCATAGGAACGCCCCTGGACTTATCAACGGGATTGTAGATTTTATTGACTCCATCTTGAAATGGTAATGTGTTATCCATCTGTTTAAGAATTTCAGATTGATGATGGTTCTCTTGGACCCGTCTGGTTTCGTTATGAGGAAAAGCTTTGAGTAGTGACCCTTGAACTCCTCCGAAGGAGGGACCTGCACTATTGCACCTAAATTCAAACGTTTTTGGATATCTGTCAGAAGTTGATCCTGAAGTGATGTCGACTGAAAAACTGTGGTCTGAAATAGTTGAGGAGGAGGAAGGCGGAACTCTATTTTGAACCCCTTCTGGATGGATTCCAGAATATACTGATTTTTGGTTATTCGGGTCCATTCTTCCCAAAAAAAACTGGAGTCTGCCCCCTACTGGTCTGGGGTCATTGTCTCTCAGTTTTGGAGTTGGGATTAAAGAGGAAACCTCGACCTCTTCCCCCTTTTGGGTAGCTCCACCTCCCCGTCTTCCCTTTACCTCTGGGAGTGCCTTGGAAGCTGCTGGTCGGTTTACGAAAGGGCAAAGGTTTCTTGCCTTTCTCCTCCGGGAACCCCTTCTTTCTGTCAGCTGTCTTCTCCAGGATCTCATCTAGTACAGGTCCAAAGAGGTGGGAACCTTTAAGGGGTATAGTGCACAATTTATTTTTGGAGGCTATATCCCCTGACCAGGATTTTAGCCACAATGCTCTCCTCGCCGTATTGGTTAGAGAATCTGTTTTTGCTGCGAACCTTATGGACTCTGCCGAGACGTCTGCTACAAAGGATGCGGCCATCTTAAAAAGGGGTAGTGATGCCAGGATTTCTTCTTTAGGGGTGTCCTGCTTAAGATGTTCCTCCAGCTGGTTCACCAATAAATACAAAGATCTGGCCACGGAGGTAGCAGCAATATTGGTATTGATACTATTGGCCGAGACTTCCCATGCTCTTTTCAGTAATCCGTCTATCTTCCGATCCATTGGCTCTTTTAACTGGGCTGAATCTTCAAAGGGTAGAGTGGTTCTCCTCACCACCTTTGCTACCTGAATATCCACCTTAGGGACTATATCCCACAGCTTTGTATCTTCAGGGTTGAACAGTAATCTGTTCTTAAATTCACGTGGTATATATAATTTCTTATCAGCATCTGCCCATTCGTCGATCACTAAATCTTTTAAGTTCTCGTTTACCGGGAACAACTTCTTTTTCTTAGCTTTTAACCCGCCAAATATCTCGTCCTGTACCGAGCGAGTCTGTTCCTCTTCTTCTATATCCATTGTCTGCCTTACGGCTGACAGGAGGGGATCTAGATCTTCTTGTGAGAAGAGATATCTTCTCTGATCGTCAGCTATATAAGACGAACCCTGATCGTCATCCCCCTTTGAGGTTTCCCCCTCTGAAAGATATAATCCCTCTTCTTCAGATTCAGACTCCCTTAGTATACGGGGTCTTTTGGGGGGAGGAGAAGCAGCACAGGGTTTCTGAACCATACTAGAGCTGGCCGCCTGGATCTCCTCTTTCACAATCACTCTCAAGTCTGCCAGAAGGGAAGATTGTTAGTCTCTGAGAATTTTTGCCACGCAGTCACTACACAGGGCTTTTTTATATGACTCCGCCAGTCTTTTTGAGCATAAAGCACATCTTCTGGGTTTCTTCCTAGGTTCTCCCAGGGATTTAACCGTGGTGTCTCTCTCTCCCTGGCAGGAAGAGAGAGAGACCGTTAGCAGAGTGCATAAAAGAGAGGAAACCCGGAGTACTAGCCCATAGGCACTTACATGACCTGGGGTAGGGATGTCTGCGCTAGTGTCCTGCATAGCTGACATCTGGACCTCCATACCTCACCTGGACAAAACTGACACGCAATTTATGTCCTACCTGGTACACCCGTTGCCGCGCGGCTCTGCCTTCTTATTTCCTGGTCGGGGGACTCATTCAAACGAAGAGTCAACCCCCCCTGCATGCTCTTTCCGTCCGGGCTCAGCGTTCCCTGGGCGCCACCATCTTCTTCCGACCATGTGACCTCGACTTCCGGTCACATGGTCTGCACGCCGAACAGGAGGAGCGCCGCAGCCGCAGCCGATCCCAGAGCTCCCACCGGAAGAAGCGGCCTTGGCTCCCCACGATACCGCGGCCAAAGGTATAGCGACGGAAGGTATCGGGGACAGCTAGGGGACCTCTACCCCGAGAGGTGCTAGCATCTTAAGGCCCCAAGAGACTGAAGAAGAGAGGGAGACCCCCCCGACCAGACCCGGCCCCACATGTATTCCCAGAGCAGGGAATGACTCTCTCTGCTCCTATCCCCGTAGGGACAGGAAGAACACTGGAGAGTGGGAGGGGTGGGGGCCTTTTAATCTCTCTCGCTTCCTGTCCCTACAGAGACCAATAGGACAACCTCCATGGGTGCTGTCATGGAGGGACGTCCTGGAAATGAAAACTTGGAAATTTGCTAATTTTTCAAAATTTTGGGCAAATTTGGTATTTTTCTATAAATAAAAAATAATTTTTTTGACTCCATTTTACCAGTGTCATGAAGTACAATATGTGAAAAAAAAAAAAAAAATAAAGTCTCGGAATGGCCTAGATAAGTCAAAGCGTTTTAAAGTTATCACCACATAAAGTGACACTGGTCAGATTTGTAAAAAATTGCCTGGTCCTTAAAGGGAACCTGTCACCAGGATTTTGTGTATAGAGCTGAGGACATGGGTTGCTAGACGGCCGCTAGCACATCCGCAATACCCAGTCCCCATAGCTCTGTGTGCTTTTATTGTGTAAAAAACCGATTTGATACATATGCAAATTAACCAGAGATGAGTCAGAGCTTGAAAATATGAATCTTCTATGGTTACACAAGTAAGATATGACTCTTTTATGTTAATTTGCATATGTATCAAATCGGTTTATTTACACAATAAAAGCACACAGAGCTATGGGGACTGGGTATTGCGGATGTGCTAGCGGCCGTCTAGCAACCCATGTCCTCAGCTCTATACACAAAATCCTGGTGACAGCAGGGGCGTAGCTATAGGGGGTGCAGAGGTAGCAGTCGCTACCGGGCCCAGGAGCTTGAGGGGGCCCAAAGACCCTTGTGCCACATAAGAAGACACCAGTATTATAGAAAGTGCTTGCTGGTCAAGTTACACCTCTGACTGGAAGGAAGAGGTTAGGTCAAGAATTTGGCATGGGGTGGGGGGGTGCCATATCAATTTTTGCCTTAGGCAGCATGAAGGCTATGTGCTTCCCTGCCCCTGGCCACAAAGCACTGAGGGAAGGGGGGCCCAAATTGAACTTTTGTACCAGGGCCCATGAGGATTTAGCTACGCCCCTGGGTGACAGGTTCCCTTTAAGGTGAAAATGAGCCCGGTCCTTAACCATACCAGGACCGCCGCACGCAGGATTGCGTCCTGGCGACGGCCCTGTTGTTCCTCCTAGACGCGCCGGTGCGTCATCTCGCGAGATTTCCTGTGAACGAGCGCACACAGAGCACGTTCACAGGAACCGAAGGTAAACCAGCGGATCTACAGCCTGCCAGCGGCGATCATTCGCTGGCAGGCTGTAGATGCGATTTATAACCCCTTAAAAGGTATATCAGACACTGTTTTGTTAACAGCGTCTGATATACCTGCTACCTGGTCCCCTGCCAATCGACCACCAGAGGACACAGGCAGCTCTGTAATAAGTAGCACCAAGCACCACACTACACTACACTCCCTGTCACTTATTAACCCCTGATCACCCCCCTGTCATTGATCACCCCCCTGTAAGGCTCCATTCAGACGTCCGTATGTGTTTTGCGGATCCGTGGATCCGCGGATCCACAAATCACGGACACAGTGGATCTGCAAAACATGGACACCAGCAATGTGCTTTCCGCATTTTGCGGATCCGCACATTGCCAGAACTACATAGAAAATGTCTTTTCTTGTCCGCAATTGTAGACAAGAATAGGATATGTTCTATAGGCTCTACAAAAAAACGCAGTGTTCACTCGATCAGGCCTGATCTTCTGCGCACACTTGCGTTCAGTCCGCCACACTGCAGTGACACAATTTTTTTTCTGATCACTGCAAAAACACTGTAAAATCGCTGCGGCGCTATAAAGATCACTTTTTAGGGGCATGGCGAGTTCATAGGAGATTTTTTTTTTGGCTCAAGTTAGCAGAATTTTTTTTTTTGTTTTTTTCTTACAAAGTCTCATATTCCACTAACTTGTGACAAAAAATAAAATCTCACATGAACTCACCATACCCCTCACGGAATCCTCACGTTCACTGGCACCTCACATACTCCAGTCTACTGCACATATGATAAGTGCTTTGTGTGTTGGTAAATTGTAGGCTGTCAAACAGTCTCTTAATTCCTATAGTGGGACGATGGCACCAGTCTCCCACTATTGATATCTGGTAATACAAATTAATTCCAGCTGGAACCTAGTTGGTATAATACTTGTGGGCATGTGGCAGTATCTTTGCTGATCTCATTTTTGTTTGGAGTGAGCGATCACACATATCGCCTCCAACCGGTGACATCCACCATCTCTCACAGTGGGCCATAAACTGTGCTTTTAATACCTTAGAAGGTTATTCTGGTTGTCTGTCTGTGTCCCTTTACATGTGAATCACAATTACTAGTGACACTTTTTAATGAATAGTTTAATAAAAGTGAAGTATTAGTTTGACTTGGGCCAAGATAGGTTCCTATTGCCTTCATAGGCATCTGTAAATACGTTTGTGATTAACCTTGCCCAGGTTAGGTCCTGAATTTACGGAATCCAAAAGCGTAACATTTTTTTTAGACATTTATATTCCCAACTTCTTCTCACGCTTTAGGGCCCCTAAAATGCCAGGACAGTATAAATACCCCATAAGTGACCCCATTTTGCAAAGAAGACACCCCAAGTATTCCGTGAGGGGCATGGCGAATTTCTAGAATATTTTTTTTGGGCACAAGTTAGCGGAAAATGTTTTTTTTTTCTTTTTTTCTCTTACAAAATTATTTTCCGCTAACTTGCGCAAAAAAAAAAAAAAAAAAAATAGGAACTCGCCATGTTCCTCACAGAATACCTTGGGGTGTCCATCCAAATGCCTAAAAATGCCCTCCTACAAGGTACTCATTGGAATTTGGGCCCCTTTGCGCATCTTGGCTGCAAAAAAGTGTCACACATGTGGTATCGCCGTAGGGCTATGTGTTTTGGGGTGTCATTTTACATATATCCATGCTGTGTGTGAGAAATATCTCTAAAATACAACTTTTACAAAAATGTTTATACAAAGTTGGCATTTGACAGAGATATTTCTCTCACCCAGCATGGGTATATGTAAAAATACAGCCCAAAACACATTGCCCTACTTCTCCTGAGTACGGCGATACCACATGTGTGACACTTTTTTGCAGCCTAGGTGCGTAAAGGGTCCGAAAGTCCAACGACTACCTTTAGGCTTTACAGGGTTGCTCACAATTTAGCCCTGCCCAAAATGCCAGAACAGTAAACACACCCCACAAATAACCCCATTTTGGAAAGTAGACACCCCAAGTTAGCGGAAAGGGAGACTTTGTGAGAAAAAAAAAAAAAAAAAAATTTCCGCTAACTTGTGCCAAAAAATAATAATAATATTCTATGAACTCGCCATGCCCCTCATGGAATACCTTGGGTTGTCTTCTTTCCAAAATGGGGTCACATGGTCACATGTGGTGTATTTATACTGCCCTGGCATTTTAGGGGCCCTAGAGCGTGAGAATCCAAATCCTAAAAATGCCCTCCTAAAAGATACTCATTGGAATTTGGGCCCCTTTGCACACCTAGGCTGCAAAAAAGTGTCACACATGTGGTATCGCCATACTCAGGAGAAGTAGGGCAATGTGTTTTGGGGTGTATTTTTACATATACCCATGCTGGGTGAGAGAAATATCTCTGTAAAATGACAACTTTGTATTAAAAAATGGGAAAAGTATTTTACAGAGATATTTCTCTCACCCAGCATGGGTATATGTAAAAAGACACCCCAAAACACATTGCCCTACTTCTCCTGAGTATGGCGATACTGTGTGACACTTTTTTGCAGCGAAGATGCGCAAAGGGGCCCAAATTCCAATGAGTACTATTAGGATTTCACAGGGCATTTTTGCGCATTTGGATTCCAAACTACTTCTCACGCTTTAGGGCCCCTAAAATGCCCGGGCAGTATAAATACCCCACAAGTGACCCCATTTTGGAAGAAGACACCCCAAGGTATTCTGTGAGGGGTATAGTGAGTTCATGTAAAATGTTATTTTTTGTCACAAGTTAGTGGACTATGAGACTTTGTAAGAAAAAAAAAAAATATATATATATATTTTCCGCTAACTTGTGACAAAAAATAAAAACTTCCATGAACTCACTATGCCCATCAGAGAATACTTAGGGTGTCTACTTTCCGAAATGAGGTCATTTGTGGGGTGTTTCTACTGCCTGGGCATTGTAGAACCTCAGGAAACATGACAGGTGCTCAGAAAGTCAAAGTGCGTAAATTCACATTTTTGCACCATAGTTTGTAAACGCTATAACTTTTACCCAAACCAATAAATATACACTTATTGCATTTTTTTTTTTAATCAAAGACATGTAAAACAATAAATTTAGAGAAAAATGTATATATGTAGTTTTAATTGAAAAATTTTACAACAGAAAGTGAAAAATGTCAATTTCGATTAATATGAAAAAAAAATGTAAAAATGTCAGCAGCAATTAAATACCACCAAATGAAAGCACTATTAGTGAGAAGAAAAAGAGGTAAAATTCATTTGGGTGGTAAGTTGTATGACCGAGCGATAAACGGTGAAAGTAGTGTAGTGCAGAATTGTAAAAGGCGGTCTGGTCATTGAGGTGGTGGGCTGAAGTGGTTAAGGAGTTAAGGGTCATTTATATAAGGCTGGATAATCTTTGTAATAAGGAAATAAAAATAGTATAAAAATCACCTATCAGCTGGGTCTTTCAGTAACCTTCCCACATCGAGTGTGTCTCCTGGCTTCGGGGTCCATGTAATGACATTTGATACTTTATTAATAAGTTGATTTAGTGTTGCAGCATCATTCTTCAAGTTGGTTTCCTTAATGTATCTGTTTTGGAAAAAAAAATAAAAAATCAGATCTGTATTCATATGCAAGAAGCACCACTTCATAATTCACTTTTCAGCAGTCATCTCATTATCACCACAGGAAAAATTACAATGACAGATATCACATATACTCAAAATTTTCTCTCTCTCTTATACACACACACACACACACACACACATTATATATATATATATATATATATATATAAAAATCTGAATCTATAATTCACAATGAGCAATTGTCAAAGCTTATGTATTTTCTTATACAAACAACTCTCCACAGGTCACAGAGCTGCCTTAAAAACTCTCCTATAGAGGTGAAGTCCCCTTCAGACTATTGTCTATGGCCCATGTGACTGCCGTAAATCATTTCTCTGAATGTTGTCAATAACAGTTCAGCAAAGATGGCTTCCTCCATAATCACGTTCAGAAAATAGAATAAAACAATCTACAATCAGAAAGTAAAAAGATTAGAAAAAAAAAAGATGTGTTGCTATCTTTTTTTAACTGGTAGAAAAAATAAAGGTAACAAATTTCCTCTAAGTACCTGCAGCAGGGCCTAACAGGATGCTAGTAAAAATCCCTTAGACTGCAATAGTATACTATTGAAGTCTATGGTCCTGTTATGGCTAACCGACGGCACTCCAGCTGTGGTAAAACTACAACTCCCAAGATTCACACTTGCTTGGCTGCTCTCAGAACTCCACAGAAATGAATGGAGCTTGCTAGGAGTCGTAGTTTCACCACAGCTGGAGTGCCGGTGGTTAGCCATCACTATTATAGGCAAAGTATTTAATGTTCAAGTCTTCTAAGAGGACTAAAAATGACAACAAATAAATAAATAATAATAAAATAAAGTATAGTAAAACAGCGCAAAATATATTAAAAATGTGGATTTGTCCATTTTTATTTTCTATTACAGTGTTTAGTATAAAGTTTAATACTTTTATATGTTGCTAGTTTGGGCATTTTGGGATATGGCTATACCAGTGTAGCAGTACATATTTTTTATTTTATTTTTTTATTGGGAAAGCGTATGATTAGAGTTTTTCATTCTTTTTGAACAATGGAAAACTTCCATCAGTTTATTTTTTTTAAACTCAATATGCATAGAAGACTTTTATTTAATTTTTGTCAGTTTCTCTTTTATATTTTGTCAGCATGACAGTATTATTCTCAGGATAGGCCTAGAAAAAGATGCCTACATAAAAGCATTGTGTTAATCAATGTAATGTGTGTGCGTCTTTAATTAAATCACTTAACCCATTTCTCTCTCTGGTCACCGTGAATGGTCTGACTTGGAAATTGTGAATGGTCTGACTTGGAAATTGTGCAAGGCTGCTGTGCTTAATGTCCAAACAGAGGAGGAAGTTAAACGACAAAACAGTAAGTTGAATACATTGAGTCACTTCATAAATTATATGGAAAAAGCCATCCAATCATCGTTCATTAAAAACATATAAATATAGAATATAAATATATAATAAAATGTAAAAAAATAAAAAATTTGAATATAAATGTTGATGATAGGTTCCCTTTAAATATTTAAAGGTAACCTATCACCTCCAAAAATCATCCCAAGTCGCCAGCAGTACCTGAGAGAAGCCAGCAGCGGGTTTCAGACGATAGTTTTCTTCCTGAAGGCAGAAAAAGCAAAAGCTCAGAAAACGTTCTTTTGTCCCCTGCCCGCGTGATTTTGAAGTCATGCTTGAAGTCAAGGGGGCAGCGGCCTCCTTGCTTCAAGTTAAGGTAACCCCGCCCCCTTCCCTACCCCTTCGCCTATGACAAGCATGACTAGAAAATCACGCGGGCAGGGGATAAAAGAACGTTTTCTGAGCTTTTGCTTCATTGCCTTCAGGAAGAAAAACGATCGGAAACACGCTGCTGGCTACTCTCAGGTACTGCTGGCGGCTTAGGTTGGTTTTTGGAGGTGACAGGTTCCCTTTAAACTTTTTTCCTATTCCCCCTAGGGACTTGAACATGCAATCAGTAGATGGCTTACACAATACACTGTAATGGTCTGCCAGTGCAGTCTATGGGAAAATCACTGTGTTCCTATTAAGAGCTTGATAGGAATTTTCCTATGGCAGGTCTGGGAACCTTCAGAAGTCTGTCAGCTGCCATAGCAACTGAACAGCTCCCACAATATTGCCACAATGAGCTCTTGAGATAGTTATTACTTTAATTTAACCCTTTATTTGTATATATCAGGTGTCCTATTGGGTTTTTCTATGTTGGTGAAACAAGGCAGAAGATTAGAATGACAATGAACTCGCATTGTTACACAGTAAGAGAAAAAGGGATAGATCTGCCTGTTGTGATGCGTTGTTTTACTATTGTGAAGCAATAGCTTTATTTTTGTATTGATGTAGCTGTGTAAGAATTTTTTGGTGAGGAAAAGTTGTTGGCTTTGGGGTACAGGATGGAGAAAGTGGAGAAAGAGGAGGGAGGGATGGAGCATGGTGCAAATGATAACTTGGCTAATCTTGGACCCCCTTTACAAGGACTGGGTGATGCGCACAGGTTGCACATCCCTAACGCCGGTCCTGTGTATATACTTACTGATTAACTGTTAGTACCTCAATGAAGGAATCAAAAAGAACACTAAGGTCACAAATGTCTTTTGTTTTATATTGTTTTGTTTTGTGCTGTTCACTTTCTGGCATAAATAATGTCTTTCGTTTATTCTGTCAGTAGTGATGAGCGGGAGGTGCCATATTCAATTTCGCGATATTTCACGAATATTGAATTGAATATTCGTCAAAATCAAATATTCGTAATTATTCTATTTTCCCGCAAACAATATGCGATTTAATTATTTGCATATTGTGATTTTCTTTTAACTGTATAAGGCAACTTTTCTTTCCTCTTTCACGAATAATTGTTATATTACGAATATTCTAAAAAACTAAGTTATAGCAAAATAGCGAATAATCGTTATATTGCTTTAACTTCATTTTTTAGCATATTAAGAATATTCTAAAAAACGAAGTTATAGTAATATAGCGAATATTCGTAAAATACACAAATATACTGTAATTTAGCTAATATAGTGCTATAGTATTTTATTTTAATAGTGCAAATTTTTTCCCAAATATGAAGATCATATTTAGGAAAAAATTTGCACTATTAAAAAAAAATACTATAGCACTATATTAGCTAAATTACAGTCTACAAAAGACTATACACATTATTCCGCCCCTCACAACTCGTACCAACGCATTGACTACATATCTATCCCTAGCAATCACATACAACATTGTAGATTCTCAGATATTAAGACTCCACTTTTCTCGGATCACTCCATAGTGGAACTGACATACATGTTCCCCCTGTCACCTCCTACCGAACTGTGTTGGAGACTGAATGACTCTCTTATAAGAACTCCACAAAATGTCCAGAAAATCAGAACCTATTTGGAGAAGTTCTTCAAACTGAATGATTATGGGAGGGTCTCTGTGCAGACGCTCTGGGAAGCAGACAAAGTGCACATCAGAGGAGAATTTATCTCCCTTGCAGCGTATATTAATAAACAGAGATCTAAAGCTATCCTGGACTTACAACAAAAAATGTCATGCCTGGAGCATCCCATTTGGCAGACTTAACTTCCCTCCAAGGAGATCTTAAGAACATTCTTAACTTGGGTTCTGACAAACCATACCTATATGCGAAGGTTAAACACTACGCCCACGGCGATAAACCGTCCAGGTTCATGCTGGCACAGAGCAAGGCAAGGAAAAACAAATCATTTATTACTAGTCTTAGAAACCCCTCAGGTACCTTACTACATAGTACTGAAGACATAGCCAAAGAATTCAGTGACTACCACAAAGCACTCTACAATTTAAGCTTAGCTATAGACTCTATTAAGGGGAACTTCTCTGTTTTCCTCTCAACGCCATCTCTCCCTCAAATTAATCCAACACAGTCCCAACAGTTAAGTTCTGAGATCTCCATCCAGGAAATCCGAGACGCAATTTCTCAGGCCCTAAATATCTCCCTTCCTGGGCGTCTTTCTTCCTTGATCTCCAACACCTCGCCGTTCGATTGGTTACAGCCCTTCATTAAATTCCTGGGGATTAAAATCTCTTCGGACCCGGGACATCTATACAAAAATAACTTTGGCCATTACTGCAAGAGATTTCAAAGATACTATCCTCCTGGCCTACCCCATATGTCTCATGGTTTGGTTGTAAAAATATAGCCAAATGTCTTTTATGGCCTAAGGTTACTTATTTATTGAGGTCACTGCCTGTGCATATTCCTCACATCTTTTACACTAAACTAAAACGGATCTTCTCCAAATATATATGGCACCTTAGGAAACCAAGAATCAAATACACTACCTTGCAGCTTCCGCGAAAGAACGGTGGCATAGATCTCCCATCACCACAGACATTTGTGAAAGCCGTACACTTGAACAGGATAGTAGACTGGATTAGGAAGCCCCCTCATAAATTCTGGGTCCCCATTGAGGAATAAATCCTGCGTTTTCCACTGCATCACATTGTGCTTGCTGAACCGGCATCCTCTTTGGCCAGCACAATTCATAATAGCTTCATCCTTGGAACCAGCAGAATTTGGAGCCTAGGCTCTTTCACACCTGCGTTATTGTCTTCCGGCATAGAGTTCCGTCGTCGGGGCTGAAATCCGTTCAGGATGCATCAGGATGTCTTCAGTTCCAGAACGGAACGTTTGTTGGCCGGAGAAAATACTGCAGCATGCTGCGCTTTTTGCTCCGGCCAAAAATCCTGAAGACTTACCGCAAGGCCGGATCCGGAATTAATGCCCTTTGAAAGGCATTGATCCGGATCCGGCCTTAAGCTAAACGTCGTTTCGGCGCATTGCCGGATCCGACGTTTAGCTTTTTAGAGTGGTTACCATGGCTGCCGGGATGCTAAAGTCCTGGCAGCCATGATAAAGTGTAGCGGGGAGCGGGGGAGCAGCATACTTACCGTCCGTGCGGCTCCCGGGGCGCTCCAAGTGCATGGATCACGTGATCGCATGGCACGTCATCCATGAGCATGGGGCGCTCTGACGTCACTCTGGAGCGCCCCGGGAGCCGCGCGGACTGTAAGCATACCACTCCCCCGCTCCCACTATGGAAACCAGGACTTTAATAGCGTCCTGGGTGCCATAGTAACACTGAAAGCATTTTGAAGACGGATCCGTCTTCAAATGCTTTCAGTACACTTGCGTTTTTCCGGATCCGGCGTGTAATTCCGGCAAGTGGAGTACACGCCGGATCCGGACAACGCAAGTGTGAAAGAGGCCTTAACGAAGTTCGTACTTTGTGCTCTCCTTATCCATCCCCCCCTTCTTCAGTTGAAGGACCTGATTTATGGTCCTAATGTTAAACATAATAAGATAAGATAGATAAGATGCCTTTATTGTCACTGTACAATACAATGAAATGTTGTTTGGAGCAAGCCTAGATGCCATGCACAGGGGAACAAGAACTGACATTTAAACTAAAATATTACACTAGAAAAAAAACAAAACATTGCACTAGAAGGCATTACTATTCACAGTGCACAGCATATATATATATATAGCAAGAGCAAAGTAGGAAGTGCTTATGAGTATATACACTGATTCCTAGCACCATCCCTAAAGAGATTAAACATAACAGTTCCACTATTGATTCTATAATCGCAGACAGAGCTCTTCCCTCCATCATGACTCTAAATGAACTCCTCGGAAGTCCGTTTCTGACTGCCTTGACATACAACAAAGTGATTTTTTCTATTAAACGGATCTCTCAGTGACCCGATGCACAAAGGCTGATAACTAAATTCGAAACCATCTTGTCTCAGTTTAAAACTCCCACTAAGGTTGTCTCGTCCCTTATTGAATTATTGCTTGCCTCGCACACTGAAGAGAAACTTCCTTTCATCAAAGCCTGGGAAGAAGACCTAGGATCAGAATTTTCAGATGATGCACTAAGTAGTCTGTTCCTAGCCCCTAAGCAATCCTCAAGGTGTGTAAGAATGCAAAATTCTGGATACAAAATCTTATTTAGATGGCATCTCACCCCCGAAAAGCTTAAATACAACCCTGCCTACGATTTCCATTGCTGGTACTGTGGCCAGCTGAAAGGTACTTACTTCTACATGTAGTGGATATGCCCACTTATCGTCTCATACTGGACCTCGATTCTTTCCCAGATTAATAAAGTAACAAAATTTAATCTCCCATTATGGCCAGAAATTTGCCTGCTACATTTCTTCCCTGAGAAACTTCCTAAACATAAACTGTTTCTGCTGAGACACCTCTTAGCAGCTGCAAGAATTTTAGTCCCTACCCACTGGAAATCCAAATCCCCCCCCGACACCAGGTCAATGGTTAGACAAAACCGATGCTTTATTTCTGCTGGAAGAGCTGGTGAGTTGGCAAACTAGATCACACGCTTCATTTCAGAAGACCTGGCTCCCCTGGGCAAAGTACAGGAACTTCATGTCATGGGTTTAGGGAAGGGTTTACATCCGCTTATAGACTTTCAGATACCCACCAATTATAAACACCGGGTAGTAATAAAGTAGAGAGCCTATACTTTGCAAAAATTTATACCCAAACAATTGAACTAAGGCTCCAGCTCATAATAGGAAAAAAAAATCTTTATTAAATAAACACAATCACATTATCATATAAAAACAGCAGTAAACAGGCATGTTTTAGTGAGGAAAGACCCGAGGGGGACTGGGGGATTGACACACATGGGCATACCTAAAATGGAGAGCGCTACAACAAGGCTAGAAAAAAAGGAAAAGTAACCCTGGACAATTGGATCCAATAGGGGTATATATAAGCAATGTGGAATTGAAAGAAGCTCAGAAAAATACCCCAAATAAGCATGCCGATCCCTCAGTCTCCTTCTCCCAACGCAGTTTCGGCTTCTTCCGGGGATAAGAAACTAATGCGAACTCTACCTTCTTATATATCTCTCCCATAAGTGTAATCGATCCCCCAGTCCCCCTCGGGTCTTTCCTCACTAAAACATGCCTGTTTACTGCTGTTTTTATATTATGATGTCATTGTGTTTATTTAATAAAGATTTTTTATTATTATGAGCTGGAGCCTTAGTTCAATTGTTTGGGTATTATACTTTCAGATAGCTGCGCCAGCCCACTTCTTTCTCCCTTCTGTCCAGTCTCAGGCTCCCTCTTCACAGCCTCCCTCGGGGTCTGTCCGGTTCAGGTTCTGTAGCTCTACACCCTATGACTTATAATGTTAGCTTACTGCTCCCCCCCCCCTTTCTTTCCTCGCCTTCCCTCACTTCCCTCTGTTTAACCTCCTCACTATTCTTTTGTCAGTAGGCTTGCTCTAGCAACGTCTCTGTGGTCACAGGCATTCATCCTTGAGACTGTAAAAGAATTTAAGTTCTGATTTCTGAATATCTTGCCTACACTGTTGGCCTTATAATTGTACATGTATGTTGCCTTTTAGATCTTGTATACATGTCTGAGCCTCATTATGGCCTACTGTATTGTATTTTTCAAAATGTCATATGTTTGATAAAATACTAAAAAATTTGAAAAGTAGTTTTCACTGATATCATCAGTACATATGACTTTTTGACCACTTTTTACTGAGATTTTTTTTAGGAGGCAGGATAAACAAAAAGCTGTAGTTTTGATTTACTTTTTCTAAGGCATAAAAAAATTGTGTCAATGTGACATTTTATACATTTACATAAGATAAATAAGTTCGGTTGAAACATGTTAAAAGAACAACAAATTGGTTCCATATATTCTGTTTGGTGAGAAAAATAAGACCTACATAGAAATAAGCAAGTCCCCAATGAGTATTTTAAATGAATCATTGGGATGAAAAGGCAAAGGGGAACATTAGTTGAAGAAACCAGGTGAAAACAGGGGGAAAAAGTTGTGAAGCCAGCCATTGACTGACTTCAGTGGTGATGTGGCCTCAAGGAGCATGTCACTGTTGAAGTTAGTCATTGGCTGGAGTGGTGCATGTTACCGTGTAAACAGTGTGGGGACTGGAAGATGAAGACAGCATCTCCCAAGCTACCAATGAGAAGCACAAGGCGCTGAACCTTAATTTACATAGTTATCGATTAAGCAATCAATAATGATCCAGACGAAGTGGATTGCTGTAGATACCATGTGATATATTGAAAGGAGTTCTTTCGTAATTTCTGTGGAATTCTAGGTGGCAAGATCTGCATAAATGACTTCCATAGAGTAAAAAGGCTTTAATCCCTTAGCTTCTTATTGAAGCACCCCATTTACCCAAACCAGACCAAAATATAAAGGATACCCTTTGAAGGAATAATCTAAGGGTAGGTGGATTAGGAGAAAGCTACTCTTGCAGAATACATTATGTGCTTCAATTTTTTTTTACTTCTTTGGTACTGGGAAGCATAGCATAATCAACATTACCAAAAATCACCCACGCTGGGTTTAAAGGGACAAAATTTAACAAGTGAGCCTTAGCAAATGATTCCACCTCCACCTGTTTAAAGAAAATTGGATTTGTGAGCAACTCCCAAAACAGTGGAAAAAAAAAAAAAAAAAAAAATCAGTATCTACATTAGCACATCTCAGGCAAGAAGCGGTGGTTTATCCAATAAGGTAATTACACAATGGGGAAATGTAGGCTTTGTGTGCTGTTTTTATGACCATATCCCAATTTTTCCTATACTGTATAAGGCGTCCACCATTCTTTTAGTAGATAAAGTAGGAAAATGTTGTGACCAGGTCACCATTTCTGTTTGGAGTAATCTAAAGGAGTTCTAATGAAATTTGATATATTAAGAAATTAAACCTGTTTTGTTGGCGGTTCAAATCATAGGTTAACTGACTAGGTCTTCGATTTCTTGAGGTTTAACAGCTTGAATAATTTAATAGCCATAACTAGAAGCCCACAAAAAAGGAATAGCATATTAGATGGAAAGACAAACTTAGACAATATCTTAAGAGGATAAAACCTGAGACTATGTGAAGTTTAGCATATCTCAAACACATTTAAAGGGGATGTCTGGTAATAATGATCTTTTCACAAGTGCCTGCAGCCTGCCTGCTGAAACAGAAGATTCATACTTACCTACTCCACACTGCTCTGGTCTTTTCATTGCCTCTGCTGTGGCTGTCTCCATCTTCTGGTCCTTCTACACTGTTTACATCCGGTGGTGCATAGTCATAGTCAGATGTAACGCTCCAGCCAATGACTGGCTTCAGCGGTGATGTAGCCTCAAGCAGCGCATCACTGTTGAATCTAGTCATTGGCTGGAGTGGTGCATGTGACTTTGTAAACAGTATGAGGACTGGAAGATGGAGACAGTTTCAGCAGGCAGGCTGTGGGAACTTTCTTAAAAATCAATATAACTGAGAACATAATCATAACATACAGCTCAGATAGAGACCGGGGGCAAGGTAATAGGACTGGGGGAGGAATGGAAGGAGGGATTAGAACAGTTCAGAAGAAAAGGTGTAAGGTAAAAAATATACATAAACTTCTTAATTGTATGTATACTAATGCCAGAAGCCTGACTAATAAAACTGGTGAACTGGAATTAGTGATGTGTGAGGAGGACTATGACATAGTGGGAATAACTGAGACATGGCTGTATGATAGCTATGACTGGGCGGTTAACATACAGGGTTACAGTCCGTTTAGAAAGAATTACAAAAACTGGAGACGGGGATCGGTCTGCCTTTATGTAAAGTCCTGTCTAAAACCCACAGTCCGAGAAGATATAAGTGAGGGACATGAACATGTGAAGTCACTGGGTAAAAATACATGGAGGCAAAAACACTAATAAAATACTAATAGGAGTTTATTATAAACCACCTAATATACCAGAGTCCACAGAAAATCTGCTACTAAATGAGATAGACGAGGCGGCAGATCATAATGAGGTCGTTATTTTGGGGGACTTCAACTACCCAGATATAGACTGGGAAACTGAAACCTGTATATCTCATAAAAGAAACAGGTTCTTGGCAATAACCAAAGACAATTACCTTTCCCAACTGGTTCAGGGCCTGACTAGAGGGACATCCATACTGGACTTAGTATTAACCAATAGACCTGATAGAACAAAAGATGTGCAGGTTGGGGGACACCTGGGAAATAGCGACCATAAAGTAAAAACCTTCCAATTGTCATTCAAAAGAGTGTTTCTTCAGGGAGGAACAAAAATACCAAACTTCAAAAAAAGCTAAATTTAGCCAACTAAGAGGGGCCATAAGCCTAACTAAATGGTACAAAGTCCTCAAAAATAAAAATACAGCCACAAAATGGGATATTTTTAAAAGCATCCTAAAATCTAATTGTGAGAGGTACATACCTTATGAGAATAAAAAGTTAAGGAACAAGAAAAAAACAATGTGGATAAATAGAACTGTAAAGAAAGCAATAAATGACAGATAGAAAGCAATTTAAATCACTAAAATAGGAGGGTAGCGAGGAAGCATTGTAAAACTATAGGGAAAAAAATTGAATATGAAAAAAAAAAAAAAAAAAAAAGCAGCCAAATTAGAGACCGAGAGATTAATTTCCAAAGAGAGCAAAACTAACCCTAAAATGTTCTACATTTATATAAAAATGGTAAAAAGTATAAATTTGAAGGTTTCGGCCCTCTACAGAGTAATGAGGGGGGAGTTGCAGAGAGCGATGAGGAGAAAGCAAAGCTATTAAATATTTTTTTCTCTACTATATTCACTGAGAAAAATAAACTGTCAGATGAAATGCAGAATGTAAAAGTAAATTCCCCATCAAAGGTGCCCTCTCTGACCGAGGAAGAAGTTATAGCGGCATCTTAAAAAGATTAAAAAAGGACAAATCACTCAGACCAGATGGCATACACCCCTGTATCCTAAGAGAATTAAGTAATGTCCTTGCCAGACCCTTATTTCTGATATTTAAGGACTCTATACTGACAGGGAGTGTTCCACAGGATTGGCGCATAGCAAATATGTTGCCAATATTCAAAAAGGGTCCAAAAACAGAGCACGGAAACTATAGGCCAGTAAGATTAACATCCGTCGTGGATAAACTGTTTGAAGGTTTTCTAAGAGATGCTATCTTGGAGTACCTCAATGAAAATAACACCATATCAGCATGGCTTCATGAGGGATCGTTCATGTAAAACTAATTTAATCAGTTTCTATGAGGAGGTAAGTTCTAGACTTGACAACGGCGAATCAATGGATGTCTTATATCTGGACTTCTCCAAAGCATTTGACACTGTACCTCATGAAAGGTTAGTATATAAAATGAGAATGCTTTGACTGGGAGAAAATATCTGTATGTGGCTCACTAATTGAAAACAGAGGGTGGTTATTAATGGTACACACTCAGAAGGGTCACTGTCACTAGTGGAGTACCTCAATGGTCAGTATTGGGACCTATTCTCTTCAATATACTTATTAATGATCTTGTAGAAGGCTTTCACAGTGAAATATCAATTTTTGCAGATTACAATAAACTGTGTAAAGTAATTAACACGGAAGAGGACAGTATACTGCTACAGAGGGATCTGGATAGATTGGAGGCTTGGGCAGATAAGTGGCAGATAAGGCTTAACACTGAAAAATGTAAGGTTATGCACATGGGAAGGAAAACGCAAGTCACCTGTACATACTATATGGTAAAACACTGGATAACACTGACATGGAAAAGGACATAGGATTCTTAGTGAACAGCAAACTAAGCTGTAGAAACCAGTGTCAGGCAGCTGCTGCCAAGGCCAATAAGATAATGGGTTGCATTAAAAGGGGCATAGATGCCTGTGATGAGAACATAGTCCTGCCACTTTGCAAATCACTAGTCAGACAACACATGGAGTACTGTGTACAGTTTTGGGCTCCTGTGAACAAGGCAGACATAGCAGAGCTGGAGAGGGTTCAGAGGAGGGCAACTAAAGTAATAACTGGAATAGGGGGAAGACAGTACCCTGAAAGATTATCAAAATTAGGGTTATTCACTTTAGAAAAAAAGGCGACTGAGGTGAGATGTAATAACTATGTATAAATATATCAGGGATCAGTACAGAGATCTCTCCCATCATCCTCTGCGTCTGGAGGAAAGAAGGTTTGTACACAAACATAGAAGAGAATTCTTTACGGTAAGAGCAGTGAGACTATGGAACTCTCTGCCTGAGGAGGTGCTGATGGTGAATTCAGTTAAAGAGTTCAAGAGGGGCCTGGATGTATTTCTAGAGTGTAATAATATTACAGGTTATAGCTACTAGAGAGGGGTCGTTGATCCAGGGAGTTATTCTGATTGCCTGATTGGAGTCGGGAAGGATTTTTTTTTTTTTCACCTTAATTGGCTTCTACCTCACATTTTTTTTTTGGCCTTCCTCTGCAGGATAACAGGCTGAACTGGATGGACAGATGTCTTTTTTCGGCCTTATAAACTATGTTACTATGTTACTAGCTGCCACTAGAGGGAGCTCAGTGCAATGAGATTATAACACTAACTGTATACATATATATTTCTAATCGTGGGGCTGATTCAATTTCATCCCTTTTAAAGGGTTGTTCGTCTTCATGATATTGATGACCTATCCTCAGAATAGGACTTATAATCACTCTTTCTTACCAACACACAAGTGTACACCACATACTATTGTTTGGCTTACTTCGCAACATTTTGCACAATTTTGGGGCACATTGGTGCATCTTAAGTTGTGCCTCATTTCCTACTAGGTTACAATCCCTTTTTTACTTAGTCATGTCCCTTGCCAAGTGAGATGTGTAATGTCTCTAAAACACCTAATAAATGTGATACAACGCATGTACACCAGCTCTCTGGAGCAAATTAAACCAGAATTCTGGTGCATTTAGCAAACTAATATTATCATACATATACCTGAGTAATGATCTAAGAATGAGTTTGTCTATTCATTTTTTTATGTGTAAGGCAGCTTTTAATATCCCTTTAAACATACTTATCTGATGGGTGGGCCTCAACAAAGTAACCAGCAAATGGGCAGAAGATACGAGGGTTCAAATCCTTTACCAGCTGAGTTTTGTAGTTTAGCAGTTTCTTTCTTTCTGCTTTGATGAACTGTGACTTCCATTCCTCTGTAGACAAAAATCACAACTTGATATTCATTTATTTAATGTATTGGAATGTACTGTATTATTCTTATTGTATCATCATTCTCGAGGTAATGTAATTATGCAGCTATTAAATTTAGAGAGTTTTTCTTAGATTTTTATACTGATGACCTATCCTCTGGAAAGGTGATCAGTTTCTAATCAATGAGAGTCTGACACCCAGGACCCCTGACGATCAGCTATTTGAGAAGACACTGCAGTCTTCTCGCAGCTTAGCCTAGGCCACGTGACCTTGTGTTCAGTTATGTGGCCTAGGTGCAGCTCAATTCCATTGGAGTTAATGGAGCTGAAACTGCAATACCAAGCGCAGATGCTGTACAATGTATGGCGCTGTTCTTGGCAAGCTGAGAGAAGGCTAGGTCATCAGTATAAGTCTCGGAAAACCCTTTTAATTTTACACATTGATGTCACTTATTTTATACATTGATGTCACTTAGAGAAACCTCTAATACACAGGCAGAGCAGCATAATGGTACAGTGGCATGAGGTGGTAATGGTGATGCTGGAGGCTATGCTCCTGAGGATAGGTCATCAATAGATACTGCCTGCACAATCCCTTTAAAGGGTTTCTGTCATTAGAAAAGTGGGTATTAACCTGGCTGACATTAGCGATGTGCTAATGTCAGCTGAACATAACTATATTAGTCCTATGTGACTATGTGCCGCTGTTATTTAGAAAAACTAACTTTTATAATATTCAAATGAGCCTCTAGGGCAGTGTTTCCCAACCAGTGTGCCTCCAGCTGTTGCAAAACTACAACTCCCAGCATGCCCAGACAGCCTTTGGCTGTCTGGGCATGCTGGGAGTTGTAGTTTTGCAACAGCTGGAGGCACACTGGTTGGGAAACACTGCCCTAGGGGCGGGGGGGGGGGGGCATTTTACCTGCTCTTAGAGGCTCTGTTGGCTTACCTCTTTCCACGCCCTTCTACACTTGATTGACAGGGCCAGGCCAGCGTTGGTCTCCTGTCTGCCGGGAAAATCTCGTGCCTGCGCCGTCCCGTTCAATATTCGGCGCAGGCGCAATGAGTGAAGGATGCTCGCTGGCTGCCGGCTTCCTCACTGCGCTTGCGCTGAATACGTTGCAGTGACGATGCCGGCAGTCTGCGAGCGTCCTTCCCTCACTGCGCCAGCGGCAAATACTGAATGGGATGGCCAACGCTGACCTGGCCATGTCAATCAAGTGCAGAAGGGCCTGGAAAGAGGTGAGCCAACGGAGCCTCTAAGAGCAGGTACCACGCCCCCCCCCCCCCCCCCCCCCGCCCCTAGAGGCTCATTTGCACATTTTAAAAGTTTGTTTTTCTAAATAACGACGGCACATAGTGACATGGGACTAATATAGTTATGTTCAGCTGACATTAGCACATCGCTAATGTCAGCCAGGTTAATAACCATTTTTCTGATTACAGTAACCCTTTGAACCTGCAAGAAATTTTGATAGGCTTTAAGCCTAGTGCCTGTGGCCTATCAGAGTAAATGGTGGGGCAGGTGGACATAACTCCCAGGCCCCGTCTCAGTAACCCCGTCTTGTGGATGGCTCTCCTGCGTACCCTCTCAACCTGCAGCCCTTTGGATGTTGCTTACCACAGGTTATGAGTCACTAGTTTATAGGATAGAAAAAAAATGTGGATGCATAAATTGCATATCTGCGCAATAAGCATATTTTATTCTGCTGGTAAACTTTGGATCCTTCCCTTCATTTTGAAATGTACAACCTACAGTACCTAAGCATTGTTGCAGACCAAGTACATACCATCATACATACCCTAATGGCAATGGCCTCTTTCAACAACATAATAAACCCTGCAACACTGCAAAAATTGTTCAGGAATGGTCAGAGGAACTGTAAATGAGCAGTTAAGTGCACTGAGAGTTGGCCCAAGTCACTCTGCGCACCCTTGTTCCTCCAGCTTACTCTGCCAGCCCCACTCTCTCCTTATTGATAGACATGGCCAGGTTCCTGCATAGTCAACTTGTCTCACCCTATATCAAGGAGCTATTGTTTTGAAAGATGAGGCCACCGCCTTTCATCACTCTAAAAGTCCATTCACACGTCCGTTTTTTCTTTCCTGATCTGTTCCGTTTTTCATTTTCAATGGGTCCTGGAAAAAAACAAAGAAACAAAAAAATAAAAAAAATAAAAAAAATCGGACAGCACAATGTGTGCTGTCTGTTTCCGTTGTTCCGTTCCGCATGTCCGTTTAAATATAAAACATGTCCTATTATGTTCCTGAAAAATCGGATCCTGGTACAATGCAAAGTCAATGGTTCCGCAAAAAACTGAAGACATTCAGATGTCATTCCGTATGTCTTCCGTTTTTTGCGGAATCCGTTCCTGGAAACACAAGCAAATTTTTATTTTATTTTATTTTTTTAATTTTTTTTTCAAAGAAATCCAAACAACTTTATTTGATTATTGAAATGTATACATGTTTCCATTTTTTGCGGATCCGCAAAAAACGGATGACATACGGAAACATTTTCAGGAACAACGGATCCGCAAAAAAACGGACCGAAATTCGGATTATAGAAAAATACTGACGTGTGAATGTAGCCTAAAGGACCCTTTACACGGGCCGATAATTGTACAGATTACTATGAACGCTCGTTAGCAACAATCGGGCAGTGTAAATGTGCCGCAGATTAATCGATGTACAAGCTAAATGCTGATTCATAGAGTAATGTGATTGTTTCTGCGCACACAAAAACGATTGTTTACCGGCAGCAGATCGTGCAAGTCAGTATGCAGAAGAGTGATGGCATTAGCTATCGCCCCTTCCCATATATGTAGCGATCTGCTCCACCAGCCATTAGCAGATTGTTGAGAAGGAACGCTTCCTGGCTATCTGCTGTAATATCGTCCTGTAGAAAGGGACCTTAATGACAGTATTTTTGACGCTCATGAAGCACACACAGATCTTATAGGGCCCCATAACAAAACCATTGTAAGTATGAGCCCCCCACCCAGTTTTCCAGTGCAAATGCATAAATCGCGCTCAGGCAATGAAGAATGCAAAATATAACATCCCAGATTTCTGAGGAATTTGTTTTTAAGCAGACAAAAATAGCAAAAATTAAAATAAACAAGTCACCCTTGATTTACCCACAATATCCGACTTCTGTGCCGGTAAAGTGGAACAGGTGCTTCATAAATATGGCCCTCCTTCTGACATCATATTTCTCAATGTATTCATGGTGCTTCCCATCTCTTAGCTTGCAGTCACCACTAAAAGGAGGTCAATGCATAGTGTGACAGTCAGTTATTTAGCTCACCCTTCCAGCGGTGAAAAGGTAGGGGGATTAGTCAGAATATTTTGCTGAAGGAAACCTCAGGAGACAGAAGTGCATTTCCACTGGCATCCTGCCAGCTTTATTTCACAGGTTGCATTTAAAACACAAAACATAAACGGAACACCTAGCCTTATCCAGGCTCTAACTAAACAATAGGTCCCTCTCTAGGACGTGGATGAGCTAACCTCAGTCCACGCAAAATAAGCACGCTGTCTGTACAGCAACCTGTGATACTTGCAGTTTGCAGGCTCTGGACCTTCAGGGTCCCTCAGTGAGATGTGGCTTCTCTCACTCCTAGGGAGTTCTGAGCAAGTGTGTTGACAGCCCAGTTTTCTAGCAACTCCCCAGGTGCAGCTCATCAGGACCCAGGCTTAGGTTTTTCTTAACCCTTTCCTAAACAACTTTCTTCAGCATATGCTAAGAACCTGGGAGACACGTATATACCCTCAATTACTTCACCCTGTGAGACACCACTATAGTAATTTACAGAGTTACAATTGACTAAAATTAAACCTGAAATATTCTGTTTGCACTGAGCTCCCCCTAGTGGTGGCTGCATGAAAATGCAATGATTTCACATTCGAAAAAGGAGTTCTGTGCTGGGCCCCCATCCCAGGGCCCCATAGAAATTGCATGGTCTGCCTCCATTGTAGGTTTTTTTGGCAATGGAGTCAGCATGGACTCTTCGACTGGTCTGCAGCTATACAGCCATCTGCAATGTGCTGTTTTCTGACACGTTGCTGTATTAATGCGTTCCACTATTTACGCTAAACGAGCTGTCCTTTGGGGTGGATCAACAGGCTATCCACTTGCAACACCATGACCCTGTTGTCAGTTCACCAGTTGTCCTTCCTTGAACAATTTGTGAAGGTACAAGAGCCCAGTGGCTTCGCTAGCTTTCAAATTTTGGGGGGGGCACACTGGGGGCCAGGACAAAAGTAGGGGGGCAGCTATAACAACGATACATTTACACAAGTACGCTTAGAAATGCTGCGATACTTTACCCAATACCTAAAACCGCAACAGGGAAGAAAAGTCCTGCTGTCTGTGGATGACACTTTTAGAGAGAGGGGGATCTGTGGATGACACTGCTATGGGGGTAATCTGTGGATGCCACATACCGTATATAGCATATTATGCTATATGTGTCATCCACAGATCCACCCCATGACAGTGTCATCCCCATTTTCCCCTCCATAACAGTTTCATCCACAGATCCCCCTCCCTATAACCGTGTCATCCACAGATCCCCCTCCCTATAACAGTGTCATCCACAGATGCCCCTCCCTATAACAGTGTCATCCACAGATGCCCCTCCCTATAACAGTGTCATCCACAGATGCCCCTACCTATAACAGTGTCATCCACAGATCCCCCTCCCTATAACAGTGTCATCCACAGATCTCCCTCCCCGCTCTCACAGGAGTGTACATTTGACATTTCTAAACTGTAATCCATATCCTGCAGTAACTTTAATTTTAAATCAGGATTCAGCGGCCGCTCATCTCTACTAGTACCTTAACATTACACCACTCGGCTAGCTTCGGTAAAAGGGCCAGGCTACAGCCTACAGGTACTGCCTGTTAGTTGTTATCGAGCGAGTTCTGATTTCTGTAAGTCAGAGCATACAGATTACAGTTTAGAAGAAATGTACACTCCTGGGAGAGGTCCATGACCAGTGGCGAATCAGAGCCTGGTCTCGGGAGGGGCACTTCCAGATTATTTTCTATCCGTCGCCACAGAACAAGGGTGCTTATAGAACAGACTACACAGTGTAGAAGTATACTGTATATTGTGTGGCACAGTGTAGAGGTATACTGTATATTGTGTGGCACAGTGTAGAGGTATATTGTGTTGCACAGTGTAGAGGTATACTGTACATTGTGGGGCACAGTATAGAGGTATACTTTATATTGTGTGGCACAGTGTAGTGGTATACTGTATATTGTGTGGCACAGTGTAGAGGTATACTGTATATTGTGGGGCACAGTGTAGTGGTATACTGTATATTGTGTGGCACAGTGTAGTGGTATACTGTATATTGTGTGGCACAGTGTAGCGGTATACTGCATATTGTGTGGCACAGTGTAGCGGTATATTGTATATTGTGTGCACAGTGTAGAGGTATACTGTATATTGTGTGGCACAGTGTAGAGGTATGCTGTATATTGTGTGGCACAGTGTATGCTATATGTCTATAACATAAACATATTTCACATGAACACTTACAATTACTTGGCTTGGCCCTTGGGGATCTCAGACAACACTTGGCCGGGGGCTCGGCGGAGCAGATGATGTGTTTTATCCTAATTAGAAAGATTTCATAATAAGGATTTGGAGAATGGGCAGAGGGATACCAGAGCAGGGAGAGGCTGGTGCTGCTACTAGGGGGTCATACCATGGGGGAGTAATAAAGCCCACCATAATGCCCCCCCAGTAGAAATAATTCTCCTTATAATGTGACAATGCAAAAAATACCCCCTTATGCCCCCAGTTGAGCTAATGTCCCCCATAATGTGCCAGTATAAAATACCCCTATATAGTGCCCCCAGTAAATGCCCCCATAGTGCTCCTCTCCCCCTTCCTCCTAGTGCCCCCCATAATGTACCAGTATAAAATGCCCCAGTAGATCCCCTCAGTGTCCCCCATAATTTGCAAGTATAAAATACCCCTTCTTAGTGCCCCCGTAGATGAGTCCATAGTACGCCTCTCCCCCCTTCCCCATAGTACCCACCATAATGTGTCCCAGTATAAAATGCTACTGTACAGAGCCCCCCATATAAAACACCCCTTTTTTGTGGCCTCAGTAGATGCCCCTATAGTGCCCACCAATAATGTGCCAGTAATAAGTGCCCTCAATAAGTGCCAATGCCAGTAATAAGTGCCCCCATGACGTGCCAGTAACAAGAGCCCCCCAATGTGCCAGTAATAAGCCCCATCATGTACCAGTAATAATCCCCCATCACGTGCCAGTAATAAGCCCCCCATCACGTGCCAGTAATAAGCCCCCCATCACGTGCCAGTAATAAGCCCCCCATCACGTGCCAGTAATAAGCCCCCATCACGTGCCAGTAATAAGCCCCCATCACGTGCCAGTAATAAGCCCCCCATTACGTGCCAGTAATAAGCCCCCCATTACGCGCCAGTAATAAGCCCCCATTATGTGCCAGTAATAAGCCCCCCATTACGTGCCAGTAATAAGCCCCCCCATTACGTGCCAGTAATAAGCCCCCCATTACGTGCCAGTAGTAAGCCCCCATTACGTGCCAGTAATAAGCCCCCCATTACGTGCCAGTAATAAGCCCCCCATTACGTGCCAGTAATAAGCCCCCCATTACGTGCCAGTAATAAGCCCCCCATTACGTGCCAGTAATAAGCCCCCCATTACGTGCCAGTAATAAGCCTTCCCATTACGTGCCAGTAATAAGCCCCCCATTACGTGCCAGGAATAAGCCCCCCCATTACGTGCCAGTAATAAGCCCCCCTCATTACGTGCCAGTAATAAGCCCCCCATTACGTGCCAGTAATAAGCCCCCCATCATGTGCCAGTATTAAGCCCCCCATTATGTGCCAGTATTAAGTTCCCCCCATCATGTGCCAGTATTAAGTCCCCCCATCATGTGCCAGTATTGTAATAAGCCCCCCAATGTCCCAGTAACACTATTGTAAAAAAACAAAAGAACAAACAAAACACTAATACTTACCTTAGTGTCAGCGATGCGATGCAGGCCTCTTCCGGCCTGTGTCCCACGCTGTATGGCTTAGGCAGATTACTATGGAGGTGAGTGCAATGGAAGCGCTCATCTCCCTGTGCCCGACTGTGGCGGCTCACTTGGGGGGGGGCATTTTAGTTGAAGGGGTACATGGGGGGGCACAGCATGATGTAGAGGGGGGGGGGGCGTGGACCCCTCTGGCCCCCCCCCTAGCGACGCCACTGCAAGAGCCACAAGACCTGCTATTCCAGACAGTGACGTGCCTAAGATATTTGGCACCAGGGGCGGGTCCTTTCTCTGGCACCCCCCACCCAATACTTAAAAAAATGATGCAACCTCACAGTAGCATTACCCTCACTGTACAACCTTAACAGTAGTTATGTCCACATTGTGCCCCCTTAAAGTACTTACCCCTTCATTGTGCCCCATCCACAGCAGTTATGCCCTCTCTGTGCCCCTTTCACAGTATTAATGCCCTATCTGTGCCCCGTTTACAGTGGTAATGCCGTTTGTCCCCCTTCACAGGAGCTATGCCCTCTCTGTGCCCCTTCAGAGTAATTATGCCCTCTGTGCCCCCTTCACAGTAGTAATAATGCCCTCTGTGCCCCCTTCACAGTAGTAATGCATTCTGTGCCCCCTTTACAAGAGTAATGCCATCAGTGCCCCTTCACAAGAGTAATGCCCTCTCTGTGCCCAATTCACAGTAGTAATGCCCTCTCTGTGACCATTCTCATTAGTAATGCCCATTGTGACCCTTTTACAGTAGTAATGCCCATTGAGCGCCTTCATTGTAGTAATGCCCATTGTGCCCCCTTCATAATAATAATGTCCATTGTATCCCTTCAAATTAATAATGCCCATTGTGTCCCCTTAATAATAGTAATGCTCTCTGTGCCCGCTTCACAGTACTAATGCCCATTGTGCCCTCTTAATAGTAGTAATTCCATCTGTGCCTCCTTCACAGTACTTTTGCCCATTGTGCCCCTTCATAGTAGTAATGCCCATTGTGCCCCCTTCATAGTAATAATACCCATTGTGCCCTCTTCATAGTAATAATGTCCTCTGTGCCCCCTTCACAGTAGTAATACCCTCTGTGCCCCCTTCGTAGTAGTAATTACGTTGGTAATAAATATAAAAATATAAGAATGAGCGAGCACTCATGCATTTAGTCTCAAATTGAAGTATGCAGAAAATGTATTTAACAATAACTATACATATACCCATAAAATTTCTAAAACAATAAAACAATCAATATAGCATAAAGTAGCATATAGTATAGTACATAAAAGGTTTGCTGTTCAAATGATTATATTCAGGGGTCGAGTGGAGGGGGAACGCATGGGAACGGCGTTCCTGCACTTTTTTCATGGCAGGAACGCCGTTCCCTTTCAGCCTCAAGCCAGGAGAACACGGCTGAATCAGATTCACAGGGGGAGACGGAGCGCACTGTGCAGGGCAGGTTAAGGGAGGAGGGGCGGCTTCAGTTGAGAGGAAGCTGTCTGTGCGGTGCCGCTGCCTGCGACTCCTCTCATGGCGCCCCGCCCCCTAATGACATCATCTCCTTCACTACGAGATCATTTAGAATGTCTTTTAGAAAAGTTTGTCCTGGGATTCGAACTCACGACCTCTACACATCAGAGAAAGGCATTTACCCTCACAGCCATGAAAGCCGTCTAGGTAAATGCTTTAAAAAAAAAATAAAAAAAAATATATAAGACTTCTAATTATACCTAGTGTACTGATATCTAGTGTACAACCATACACATGACAGCTGCCCACTGTGTATGGATGTAGCAGAGCTGGGTGTGTTGGGGCAGCTGTCATGTGTATGGTTGTACACTAGGTATCAGTACACTAGGTATAAGTAGAAGTCTTATTTTTTTTTTTTTAAACAGCTATCTTGACAGCTTTTATGGCTGTGAGGGTAAATGCCTTGCCTCTGATGTGTAGAGGTCATGAGTTCGAATCCCAGGACAAACTTTTCTAAAAGTGTTTTTTTTTTTTTATAAGACTTCTACTGATACCTAGTTTACTGATACCAAGTGTACAACCATACACATGACAGCTGCCCACTGTGTATGGATGTAGCAGGGCTGGGTGTGTTGGGGCAGCTGTCATGTGTATGGTTGTACACTAGGTATCAGTACACTAGGTATAAGTAGAAGTCTTAGTTTTTTTTTTTTAAGCAACTACCTCAACAGCTTTTATGGCTGTGAGGGTAAATGCCTTGCCTGTAATGTGTAGAGGTCATGAGTTCGAATCCCAGGACAAACTAAAAGTGTTTTTTTTTCTTTTTCTGATACTTCTACTGATACCTTGTGTACTGATACCTAGTGTACAACCATACACTTGACAGCTGCCCCAACACACCCAGCTCTGCTACATCCATACACAGTGGGCAAAGTTACCTACAGTAGAAGTCTTATATATATTTTTTTTAAGAAGCAAGCTAGACAGCTTTCATAGCTGTGAGGGCATATGCCTTGCTTCTGCTGTGTAGAGGTCATGAGATCGAATCCCAGGACAAACTTTTCTAAAAGTGCTATTTTTTTAATTTATTTTTTAGTCCGCAGCGACACAAATTACAGCATGCTAGATTTTCTGTGCTTTTTTATTTTTTGGAGGGGGGGGGGGGGTTGCAGTGGATCTTGGGTGAGTTCCCACACTTTTTTTCCCAGGACTTGACCCCTGATTATATTAGCGCAACCTATATTCCACCACTTCAATTTACTATTGAAACTGCATAAGGGATCCACAGATAGAAGGTGAAATGTCACTTCAGGTACACACGTTGCACTTGTTATAAAATCACAATACACTCCTATATTATCCGGTGAATTCAGGTGGCACTGTGCCTAGAGTCTCTCTTTAAGTTTCCTTTTTGACAATATATAAGCAAGATCTTTATCGGTATTTGGCTTTTGGTGTAACAAGTGGACGTACCCGCAACAAAAGTCCTCCTGAAAACTGTATGGCCATACAGAAAGAATCTTGAAGAAAAAGGAAAAGGAACAAATATACCTGTTTCCGATTCTAGGATTCAAAGACATTCGCGGTATAGAGTGTGTCAGCTCCCGCGATCTTTTGAGCTACTCCCGCGAGATTTGCACTTGCTTGGTTTGAGGAGAGCGACGAGACACGCCGGCAAACACTCTGAGCTCCGCACCAAGCGATCGGGAGACATCTGGACTATACGGTAAGTCAAATACCGATAAAGATCTTGCTTATATATTGGCAAAATGGAAACTTAAAGAGAGACTCTAGGCACAGTGCCACCTGAATTCACCGGATAATATAGGAGTGTATTGCGATTTTATAACAAGTGCAATGTGTGTACCTGAAATGACATTTCACCTTCTATCTGTGGATCCCTTATGCAGTTCCAATAGTAAATTGAAGTGGTGGAATATAGGTTTAGTGTCGAGCGCGAATATTTGAATTGCAAATTTTTTCTCGAATATCTCAACTTCGAGATTTCGCAAATATTTTGAATATAGTTCTATATATTCGCGAAATCGAATCTTATTTTTTTTTTATATTTTTTTTTTATTGTTATATTTTTTTCTTTCCCACTTCCCTAAAGTTGTTCTTACCTGTCCTTTGGATTCCTGGCTTCCTGGCTGCTCCAGTCAGTGCCCGTTACCGCTTCTGCCGACTTCCGTGCTCATGGAGCTTCCCCATCACCATGGGAACGTCTCCATATACTAGAATGTACTGTCAGATTTGATTACGTTGAAATCGCAATTCGATTAATTCAAGTTATAATAATCGCATTGCGATTTCAACTTAACACTGCTATATTCCATATTCGTTAATTCTAGCCTAATATGGAATATAGCAGTGCTAAGTTGAAATCGCAATCCGATTAATTAGAGTTATAATAATCGAATTGCGATTTCAACTTTTTACGTATATTCTTAATATTGCTCTAACTTCGTCTTTTAGAATATTTGTAATATTCTAAAAGACGAAGTTAGAGCAATATTACGAATATTCTAAAAGACGAAGTTAGAGCAATATTAAGAATATTCATAAAGTACACATATAGATTGTTATTTAGCTAATATACTGCTATAGTAATTTGCAGACATAGATTGCTCTGCAGCACTGTGAGGGAGGAGCAGAGGCAGATGCCCGGGCTGCAGGCTCCTCCCACACAGGCTGGCAGTGTGAGCTGTGTCTGCGGGCTGAATGGTGGAGCACGTCATCATTCAGTGCAGGGGAGACAGAGCGCTGGGAGCTGGTCAGTGGGTGAAAGGACCACAGTTCCCCGGCGCTTCCATCTATATTGATGGAATTACTCATTGCTCCTTGCATCCCCCTAAGAGTGGGCACTGGGGATATACCTCTCCCCTCCCCTTCCTTCCCCTTGGCATGCCACTGATTCCAGAGGTGATTTGACTGAGTTGTCCAGTCATCACAATCTGATCCTTGTCAAAATGTTACAATCAGCAGAAATTTTCCTGCTGTTTCATTGTCTCCTATTAATTAGGGGCAGTTACTATGTAACTAACAGCTGATCTGTTAGAGTTGGTCAGCTGGCCTCTCTCCTGCAGCTGTGCTGAATTGGAAGATTCCTGGCTAGTCTCTGTTCAAATATTTTTGACTTCAGCAATGGGTTGCTGCAGATACTGTAGTGTTAGAATTGGTATTTAAACAGTCCTCCTCATCATGCTGTTCACAATTTGACATCATGAGACCAAGACGACACATAATAATTGATCAACAGTACCTCGCCATTGCGAGGCTTCAAGCAGCAGACGGAAGTGGCTACTGAGCTTAGAGTGTCACAGAGTGTCATCAGCAGGTTTCAACAGAGATACAGAGAGACTGTAAGTGTCATAGACAGGCATAGAAGTGGACGTTCTTTGGCATCTAAAACCTCATGCACACACCCGTATCCGTTTTGCAGTCTGCAAGTCGTGGATCTGCTAAATAAAGATACTGTCCATGTGCGACCAGCATTTTTTTGCTTCTTTGGGCTTGAGGTCTGCATTTTGAGGACCAGAATAGGGCATGTTCTACTGTATGTTATGCAGAACTGACATACGGATATGGAAAGAACACTAATGACGTCCATGTGTTTTCCACATCCGTATGTCAGTTCTGCTATAGATAGAACATGTCCTATTCTGGTCTGTCCAAAGACAGACTTAAAACTGACACCAAAAACACAGCAAATGATAAATGCCTCCCAAAGTGTTTATATTTTACCTGTAAACTTTCCGCCACTGAATGTCATTGGAAATCCTGATGCACCTCCAGCAAAGTCACTCATCATTACAGCAACATCTGTGGGGAGTTTTCCCCCATTTGGCCTAGTACAGTCTACTGTATTAAGTATTTTATGACCTGCAGATTAAAAAGTTATCATTTATTATAAAACTCCTAACTGACAAAGGTAGTAGAAATGGATTTGTAAAGATCTGTTCACCTCATGTTCACTAACTTGCAGACGTTTCATCTGCCTCTTGACTGAAGGGGCCATATATCTCGGCTTGCCCTGACAATCTGGCGCCTGTGCCGCTGCTTTGAGTAGTGGCGCATGTGCAGAGGCTCTCCTTCCCCTTCTGGAGCAGCGACTGTTCATGCGCTGCTACCTGGAAGTGCAGCGACGCATGTACAGTTGCTGCTCCAATAGCTGAACCAGAACCTCTCTGCTTGCGCTGCTACTTGGAGCTCAGGTACAGGTGAGAGATTGTCAGGACTGGCGGAGAAGTCCGGCCCTGTCAGTTAAGTGGTAGGAGGAGCGCCCTTAGCTTCGGGGACACCTGGTCGCAGTTGCAGATCTGTGCTTCATGAGGTGAACCGATTCTTACAAATCAATTTGCTCATCTCTAAAGGGAGGACATAAAATCATAGTTGCCACCAGTGTCAAATTTGCAGGGACTGTCCCTAATTTTCAGAGATTGTACCTTTAAGTTTGGATTGTCCCAAGCTGGAAATGGCCAGGGTTTATGCAAGCTCATCCATAAACTGGAATTCCCTGCAGGTCTCAATGCATGGCGGCTCGGATTTACCAGTGACAATGTTGGTATGTATGAAAGGTTCTTTTTTTTTTTTTTTTTTTTATATATTAATTAAATGTGGAGGAATAAAGAGAGCATTGAGCCAAATGTGCCAAATTCATCCACAGGGCATACATCCTGTTCATAGATTGGGCTTAGGATAAAACAATGCCAGGTTGGCTGACAAACAAAATCCCATGTGCAACCCTAAATCCCCACCTGCACCATTATGAACACAAAAGATATGAACGGGGATTTATCAAAACTGGTGCTAAGGAAAATCTTTAATTTTTTAGAGCTCATTTTGAAAATGAAATAATCCATCTGATTGCTTGCTATGGGCAACTAAACCAGCATTCCTTAGCACCAGTTTTGATAAATGTCAATCTTAGGCCTCTTGCACACGAACGTATGCGCCCCGTTGCTGTATTGTGGACCGCATTTGCGGATCCGAAATACACGGGTGCCGTTCCGTGGGCATTCCGCATCACGGATGCGGACCCATTCACTTGAATGGGTCCGCAAATCCGGAGATGTGGAATGGTGCGGAACGGAAGCACGGAACGGAACCCTTCGGAAGCAATACAGAGTGCTTTTGTGCGGTTTCGTCCCGTATTGCCATTCCGCAAAAAGATAGAACATGCCCTATCTTTTTGCGTAATGGCCGGATCGCGGAACCATTAAAGTGAATAAAGTAAAGCGGCTGCCCCACGGATGGTGTTTGTGCATTGCGGCCCGCAAACACGACCACGGGGCGCACATGACTATGCAAATTGCTTAAAAGAAGAACTGTCATAGCCTCCAATCACAGCACAGCTTTCATTTTTCAAGAGCAGCTACTCTCTATTACAGATGTAGTAGAGTTAACACAGATGTTTTATGAGACGTGTTATCTAAAATAATAAGCAAACATCTTCAATTGCTTTTTAATGGCTTTTGTTTCAAGTTAACACAATGAGTTAAGAAATTTGAGTTAAGAGTTTGAGTGTTAACTCTGCTACATCTGTAACTTACTATGGACACAAAAAAACTGTTTTTCTTTTAGACAGTTTCAGATCTCTTCCCAATTTTTATAAATAACCCCTAGCATTGATTTACCTTTATATTCTACTATGATGCATGTATCTATTTCAGGGTGAATACCATCCATCAGAATCATAAAGCGGAGATGTTCATTGACCTAAATAAAAATAAGGCATCACTGGTTTCTAATTTAGCTATCTATCCAGTAACCTGGATTACAATATTGCATCATTATACTCTGAGGTAGGGAATAATAACATGTACAACTACAGCCAAATTTCTAATCAATAAAAATAAATCAGCCATTTTTTTATATATATAGAAGGCTGGGTAACATTACATTTTAGCCGTCCTCTGGCCTTTCCATCAGGGGTATAAGTTTGAATGTCCAAAATTGGTATTGACATTTGTACCACAACTGATCCATCCACTTCAGTGAGGCAAATGTGAGTCCAAAACATTTATATTTTGAGGCTCCATTCACACGTCCATATAATGGGTCCGCAATTTGCGGAACGAGTGCGGACCCATTCATTCTCTATGGGGCAGGAATGGTTGCAGACAGCACACAGTGTGCTGTCTGCATCCGCATTTCTGGGGGGCGCCTGCGATCTTCCGGTCTGCGGCTCAGGAAAAAAATAGAACATGTCCTATAATTGTCTGCAACTGCGGACAAGAATAGGCAGTTCTATAAGGGTGCCATTTGCGGATCCACAAAACACTACGGATGTGTGAATGGACCCTGACTCAGTTTGAAATGATTTTCAGCCACTTCTATGCTTTCTGCCAGACAGAATAGCATAGTCTACGATGCTAGTCTGTGTGGCAAAAAGGATGGAAATGAACAGAAAGTCCTTCAGACAGAGTATACACATAAATGGGAATTTGTACCGTTTTGGGGTATTCAAACATATAGCCGAGAGAGTTTATCAGAGCCTAAGGCTACTTCCACATTAGCGTTTTTGCTGGATCCGGCAGGGTTCAGCAAAAATGCTTCCGTTACTGATAATACAACCATCTGCATCCGTTATGAACGGATCCGATTGTATTATCTTTAACATAGCCAAGACGGATCCGTCATGAACTCCACTGAAAGTCGATGGGGCATGGATCCATTTTCTATTGTGCCGGAGAAAACTGTGCATCCCAGGATGGAAAGCAAACCGCAGCATGCTGCGGTTCGCTCTCCGGTATGAGAACGGAATGCATTTTGGAGCATTCCATTCTGTTCAGTTACGTTTTGTCCCCATTGACAATGAATGGGGACAAAACAAGCGTTTTTTTCCGGTATTGAGACCCTATGATGGATCTCAATAACAGAAAATAGAAACGCTAGTGTGAAAGTAGCCTAAGAAAAATATTTAAGGGTATCCATGACAGAAATTGTCAGAAATATTGGAGAGAAAAGTTCTGCTTTCAGGACTTTTTTCTCTGCTAAACAAATGTTCTCCACAACGGAAACCAACTAGATCCCATTATAGTCAATGGGATCTGTTAGGTTCAGTTCATGTCAGTTATGTGCTGAATGCGGCACTTCTGTTATTTTCATTCTTCTGCTCCTATAACAGAGCAGAATAATGGAAAATAATAGCAATGATGTGAACGAGCCCCAATAAGTTTAATTATATTGTGTTGATTAATATTTTCAATCATTATTTAAAAGAAACAATTTGGCTGACCTGCTGCCATAGTCCAAAAGGAACAGAATTGACATTTGTTAGATTAATGCCACTCTTTTCCAAGTACCAAAAGACTGGGCGTTCAGTTTTGCCCACAAATATTGGAACATCTGGTCTTCTTTCAGAAAGCTTCTTCAATGTTGGATAACTGAGGAACAATTAGTAAAAAAAAAAATCTTGTCAAATGTCAGGTCAGTGGAGTTTGCCCTCAAGACATTATTTGTGAGACTTGGCCATCCTTTAAAAAACAACTGAAAACTCTGCTAATGGTTCACCAACCATTGGACTCTTGTTGGACAAGGTAATGAAGGTCTACAATATATACACTCAGTATTATTATCTAGAGAACTGCAAAATTGTATCAGGTCAGCAGAGACAATTTATAGTGGTTGTGCATCGTCAGGATACTGATGACCTATCCTCAGGATCAGCTGGTTGAAATGGCTATGGCCCACAGGTTTAGGCCTCATGCACACGACCGTTGTGTGCATCCGTGGCCGTTGTGCCGTTTTTCCGTTTTTTTTCGCGGACACTGTGCCACCAACGAATTATTACAATAGAGGGAGGAAGGGGGGGGGGGGGCGATGGGGGGCGCACACTGTGCCACCAACGAATTATTACAATAGAGGGAAGAAGGGGGGGCGGGGGGGGGGGGGGCGCACACTGTGCCACCAACAAATTATTACAATAGAGGGAGGGAGGGGGGGCGAGGGGCCGCACACTGTGCCACCAACCTATTATCCTAATAGAGGGAGGGAGGGGGGGCGCACTGGCCACCAATGATATTCAAACTGGGGAGGGGGGGTCTGCCCCCTGCTGCCTGGCAGCCCTGATCTCTTACAGGGGGATATGATAGTTCAATTAACCCCTTCAGGTGCGGCACCTGAGGGAGTAATTGTGCTGATCACGGAGAAAACTCCGATCCGATGGTATAAAAGGGACTCCAGACTTTACATTGAAAGTCAATGGGGACGGATCCGTTTGAAATGGCACCATATTGTGTCAACGTCAAACGGATCCGTCCCCATTGACTTGCATTGTAATTCAGGACGGATCCGTTTGGCTCCGCACGGCCAGGCGGACACCAAAACGACTTTTTTTTTCATGTCTGTGGATCCTCCAAAAATCAAGGAAGACCCACGGACGAAAAAACTGTCACGGATCACGGACCCCGTTTTTGCGGACCGTGAAAAAATACTGTCGTGTGCATGAGGCCTAATTTGTATGGGAGAGGAAGGTAAAATTATACTTCACCACCGCTACAAGGGAGACGGCATGCAAGAACACTTAAAGGGACCCTGTCACCTGGATTTTGGGTATAGAGCTGAGGACATGGGTTGCTAGATCGCCGCTAGCACATCTGCAATACCCAGTCCCCATAGCTCTGTGTGCTTTTATTGTGTAAAAAAAACGATTTGATAGATATGCAAATTAACCTGAGATAAGTCAGAGCTTGAAAATATGACTCTTCTCTGGTCACACAAGTAAGATATGACTCTTTTATGTTAATTTGCATATGTATCAAATCATTTTTTTTTTACACAATAAAAGCACACAGAGCTATGGGGACTGGGTATGAGTGCCTCAGCCTCTTCCACCAGCTGATCGTCAGGGATGTGCAGCGTCCCACTCAGGATACGTGGGAACTGCAAAATTACTGTGAAACGGCATTACCCTACTGCATGTCATTTTGTATTGCAACACCTGTTGTATCCCTGTTCATAGGCTGGTCTGGTGCAATTTATACATCCCACCACTAGATGGGGATATAAATACTTAGGTCAGACCTAGTTACTTAGGTCAGACCTAGTAGTTGTTGGTTGTAGTAGTAAGAGGAAGGAGGTTAGTGAGAAGTAGAGCCAGTTGTTAAACTGAGGCTACACACCACAGATTAGTGGGTGAAGCCAGATACAGAAATGAGGTAGAGCCAAGGTATGAGGCGCAGGAGAGCGTTTTCCTTCTGTGACCCTCTTAGATCCTAGATCCTATAACCAGAGGATAATGTTTTCGTCCCTGGAAGAAGTTAACCAAGCTAAAGAGAGACGTCAGTGAAAACAGCCATTATTTAAGGCTTAATGGGCACCTTTGCACATGGTGGAGGACAATCTAGCTACAGGCAGCCTCACCATACATTGAAGAATACAGACTAGCTACTTGTTCAAGGGATTGGAAGATACAGAAACAAAAGGACTAAGCATACCAAATAAGCCACAGGCAACCTCACCAAATTACTCTGGTTTACTAGGGACCTGAAGCAAAGTCACCTACCAGAAATACTTATACAGAACCTTCAAGCTAAGCTATACCCAGCCAAACCTATTAACAGTGGATCAACAGAATTCCTCTAAATTGCAAAGGACTGTATTCTATCTGGATGTATATGCCGCAACTGGAACCAGCATCAGTAAAAGTTGTGAGTTGTATCCTACCACTGTCTACTTCATTCTTACCACTGGTTGTACCACCATTAACAGTACTGGCGTCACGACAAATACCACCAAGGGACCCAGCCGCCACAAGCACCCTAAACACCACTGCCATCAAGGGCACCTCCATCTAGGCTGGTGCTTCCCTACCACAGAGCGTGCCCCGGAGGATTTCGTGCTGTCTTCCTCAACACTGTGCTGCCAACCCAGGGAGGATTTCTGTTAACCCTGAGTAAACCGATGAACTGTGTTATTGTTTGGCCCCTCATCGGCCCACCGTTCACCTCACATGTTGCCCCTGCGCTTCTGGCAGGCTGCAAATGCATGTCCTGACCCCCACTAAGGCTACATTCACACAACCGTATGTGTTTTGTGGTCTGCAAATTGTGGATCAGCCAAAAACGGATGATGTTCCGTATGGCATCCGTTTTTTGGGCAGATCCATTGTAACAATGCTTATCCTTGTCCTCAAAATGGACTAGAATAGAACATGGTGTGCTGTCCGCATTTTTTGCTGACCCTTTGAAATGAATGGGTTCTCATCCAGTCCAGCAAAAAAAGAAAAGAAAAAGGAATTGACTTGGAAACAAAATACATTTGTGTGAATGTAGCCTAATCCAGAGTATAGGTCATCAATATCCTAACACTACAAAACCACTTTAACAATTGGTTTACAGTGATTGGGTGCTACACCATTGGCTATCCAGTGAGATGTTGTATCAGTATGTCACTAGGGACTGAAGGGTTGTAGGGGAGAGAAAGGATTGTGATAAATTTCATTTTAAAGGATTCATTTTGCAATTTGCAACTTTCTCATGAGAACCACTCTGTTGGAACATTTTTAGAAAATCCTTTTTTGTATCTGAACATACATACCTAAGATGATCAGAATGCATGTGACTTATATAAATTAAATCTGCCCTGCACAATCTCTCCAACCAATCAGAAGGAGGTTCATGAAGCAGCCACCATCCTCGAGCAAAGGCTGGACCGGTCAGCCAGGGATCAAAAACCATGTATGTTTCACCAAGCTTCAACTCCATGCAGGCATGAGTGAGATAGGTAATCTATAAAAACATGACATTTGTCACCATTATTCTTTACTAAACCACCTTGTTTAAAAGTGCAGTGAAATATCTTTGAGATGACCACCTAAAATATTTTTCCACAGTACAGTGTATATACCTAGGATATAAGGGAATTTAAAATCTGTAAAAATGTTGCATACTGTAGATCAGGGGTTTGCTTCAAAAGAATTTCCACTGTATTTGCTTATAACATAACGTGAATTCAAAAGATTTGAGAATGAGTAAGCCTATGCAGGCTAAGTGAATAAACATATTTAGTAAGTGTGATTAAATATAACACAGACAAATCACATACTACTGAATAATAAAAAGTAAATACATTACTAGCCTAAATATGCAACATGCAATATGGAGTGAGACTCCTTCGGTCATGCTATAACACATGGCTTTCTACCATGTTATAATGCATGACCAACATCCCAGGGTGTAATAGAGATTGGGCAAATCAATACTTACATCCTACCTAGGGTTACGTTCTAGGTGGAGTCCCCTCAATGTATGTGTGCCAAACCAGAGTTATTCCCATCAGTCCCTCCTCCAGTGTGCATCATGCACGTCTCTGAGATCACTCATGAATGTGGCCATATCAGCACAATGAGGGATCTGTTCTTCTCTAACCCACTACATTACAAGGGAGACTTTATTATACAGACTATTAAAAGTAATATAAAAGAGACAGGATTAAAGGGGACAGAACCAATCAGTACTTATAAATACCCTTACAATACATTGCTTTTCTTATTTCATTATAATATGCAGAAGAGGTTTATTTATGTGATCAAATAGCCTTACAGCCTTATTGAAATTGTGAAGATTTATCAAAACTGGTGTGAAGGATATCTGCCCATAGCAACCAATCAGATTCCACCTTTCATCTTTCAGAGCTCCTTTGGAAAATAAAAAGTGGACTCTAATTGGTTGCTATGGACACCTGAGCTAAGTTTTAATTTACACCAGTTTTAATATATCTCCCCCAATATGTTTTATGCAGTAAAATGCATAATCCGTGTATTATGTTCTTGAGCTATTTGCATAATATTAGCACCATTTTTGATCAAAGGAAAATTCTATAATGAACTTTGTATAAATGTGCCCAATTTGCTTCCAGTAAAGGTAAAAAGTCAGCAGCAAAATTAGACTTAGTTCACGGACAAATGGGGTCATTTATCAAACTGGTGTAAGATAGAACTGACTCCACCTTTCTTTTTGGACCGCTACTTTGGAAAATGAAAGGTGGAATCTGATTGTTTGTTATGGGCAACTAAGCCAGTTCTACTTGACACCAATTTGATAAATGACCCAATTAGTCTCATTTCTAATGGTTCTGTCATGAAAGTATACCTTTAATGTGCTTAGAGAATCGGACCCCCACCGATCAGATACTAATGACCTATTTTGAGGATAGGTCATTTGTATGAAACACTCAGACAACCCCTTTTAAGCCTTTGAGTGTATAATATAAATCCTTGTCAGCAAATAGAGGACTTTAAAACATTAAATAATTGAAACCTAAAGTGGAACATTCATTAAGACTGGCGTTTACACACCATTCATCTATCCGCCACTGACATCAAATATGCCACAATTATTAAAAGGCACAAGCCTCGTAATAAATAGGGTACATCTATGCGGGTCTGTTCCAGGGAACTGGTGTAGATTTCAGGTATAATTTTATGGGTGTAGATTCTAATACATGTGTTGGTTATGTCTGGCCCTGCACTGCCTACTCCCCCCAACGCCACCTACTTTTTGGAAAAGTGGCAGGAGGGGCGCAAAACCTCCCAAAAGTGGCAACATTTTATATGTGAGGGCAGTTGCTAAATGCTATGACTTTTTGAGACCAGTTTTTGTGGCATACAGTAGTGGATAATTGTCCCCCTAAGCATAGAAACATTTGCATACATTAATATTGTAGAATACATGAAAGAAAAGTCGAGGTAAGCAAATATCTCATCAAATATGTGGACAAATTAATTCCTTAATTCCATATTAATCTCACGCATGAGCACTTTCACCCCTTTAATGCTTTGTTCCTTTACTCTTTGGCCAGATTAGAATCACAAATCGCCACAACCCCAGCATTGCGAAAAATCCAACAGTGCGGATTTTCTTTTGTAATTTTGGGATCATGGTTGTGACAACTTTCCGCTTTGGTTGCACGATGCTTGTTGCGGCCAAAGTCACCATGTAGCCCCAGGCTATATGTGGTGTAAATTATGTGTTGTTTTTCACTTGGGTTCAACATGACCACCTTTCCTAGAGAATTGATTTGGAAAGTTAACCAGTGGTTCTCTGGATACCTATGTCCAAACCTTTCCCTAGAAAGTATGCTAGAAAAGTAATTAAAGCCCTAGATTTTTGATGAATGTTCTTCTGCAATGTGACAAATTCTGTGGACAAAAGCTAATGTTGGAGCAGTGTGGGCCAGTCATGTGTATGTGAGATCTCATACTGTATTATACCATGACACCTTACCTGAAGCTCTCCAAATTCTAAATCCTTTGGAATTTGAGGGTCAGTATCCCAGGGATTTGGTGGATTTAATTCAACAAGTGATATGCCATCGTCTTCACCCTTTTCAATGACTGAACAAAAACAAGGAAATATGGCGTAATTATATAAATAGATCCATATAGTTATGTATCAAGGTGAATTACATAACAAGCCATGTTAAAGGAGTTATCTCATGAATAATGTAAAAATGGAAATCATAATAATCTAGTACATGACAACTTATTTCTAACAAAGCTGATAGAAGCAGCCCTGTTCCTAAAATGGACCCATAGATCTCCCCACGCATTGCTGTAGTTGCTCTGCTAGATTTATTTCAAGCTGTCAGCTTAGGGTGAGTGTGTCTTTTCTTAGGGGTGTGTCCTTTCTGCTGCAGCTGATGGATGGAATGCGATTCCTTCTCAGTAAGCACAGAGAAATTAGAAAAAATGTTGTGCTATACAGATGTTTTCATTGAATAACTCAATAGCTATATAAAGTTTTACAATGAGGGCATAAATAGTGTGAGGGGGCACAGTGTGGGCATAACTACCATGAGGGGGAACAATATAAGCATAACTACCGTATCTGTTTACATTTATTTTTTATGATATTTTTCCTCTTCAGCGCTGACTGCGGCATGTGCGGTATCCTGATGGGTCCTGGGTGTCCATCGAGTCCCCGCTCTGCTGTGACGGGGACCCGATGGCTTGGTCGGCAGCCCGCTGCCTTCCTTAGGCATCATGGCTGCATCCCTGTGAGCCTGTGAGATACAGTCCCCTGGATCTCACAGGAAGCAGGCTATAAGTGTATTACATTGAGTGATATACTCACAGCCAATGCATTACAATACATTGTAATGCATTGTAAAGGGGATCAGACCCCCAAAAGTCCCAGAGTGAGACAAAAAATAAAGTAAAAAAATTAAAATAATAACGTTTTACAAAATTAAAAATTAAAAATTCCTTTACCCAAAATAAAGTTAAAACAAAATGTATAAAGATAGGAAAAAGTAAAAAAGTAGACATATTAGGTATTGTCGCGTCCGTATCGACTGGCTCCATAAAAATATCACATGATCCACCCCATCAGGTGAACGTCGTAAAAAAAAAAACTAATAAAAACTGTGCCAAAACAGACATTTTCTGGTCACCTTGCCTCACAAAAAGTATAATGCCAAGCGTTCAAAAAGGAATATTTAGCCCAAAATGGTACCAATCAAACTATGAATTCAACCCGCAAAATATGAGACCCTACCTTAGACAATCGGCCAAAAAATAAAAAAAATTATGGCTCTTAGAATATGGCAACACAAAAACAAGATTCTATTCTGTCCAAAAAGGCTTATACTGTGTAAAACTTTACAAAAATAAAAATGATAGAAATATTAGGTATCACCTGCTCTATAAGAAATATCACATGATATGCCCCCTCAGGTGAATGCTGTAAAAAAATATTGTAGGGGATCAGCTCTCTTTCGGGGGTCATTCTCAGATATATCTTCAGGACACCAAGTTTTAGATCCAAACACAGTGCTTTATTGCAGCACATCCGCATAAACATAAACAATAATACAAAATAATAAGCACTCACCCGGCTAGGCTCTAATTAAACAAACAGATCCCTGACTCACCTAAGTCCCTGTTCACACCCTGTGAACACATGCGGCTTTCTGAGCCAATGTCCCACAGCCTCCTGGCTGTACAGAGCACAGTACGCCCACTCTCTCCGGTCCAGTGTCTCTTGGGGAATCGTGGTCTCTTAGCCTTCCTGGCTTGGACCACACTGACAGAGCCTCCAGGCCTCTGTCCACAGGTAACACACTCTCCCAGACTGACCTACTCTGAGGCGCTTTATGCCAGCCTGATTACAGCAGGCCTCACCTGCGATCACCTCAGATAGAAAATAAAACTCGTACTGGAAGGATGTGGACTGGCAACTCCCTCTACCAAGCCTAGCAACCAGTAAAATCCAGCCCAGAAAACAGATACTAAAATATCTCAGCAAACTATGCTTTGCTGAGACTACTGCCACTCTCTGGATTTTATCTGTCTCAACACACCTTCCAGCACTGTTCACATTACCACATATTCCCCCCCCCCCCCCTGTTCAAACCCGTGTGGGTGAACACTTGTACCAACCGGATGCTTGTGACAGGGCATTCGCATTATCTTGCCATCGCCTGGCTCAACCTTCCCCCTGGAAGATGTGGTCAGCATCAGAGGCTTCCCTTTATTTTGCCAGACCCATGCCATCAGTGCTTGGTTTGTTACACTGACATCTTGCCCAAGAGACATTGTCTACAAGGTTCCCGTGTCCATGTGACAGACAGACCCTCTCTTTTTTTTTTTTTTCTTTCTCGCTCTCTTTGACTTACACAGCTGCTGCAGCCGAGCATGCTTCTTACGACTTGCCTCTTTTTGTCTCTTTATTTTAACAGCAGATCTTACATTTCTTTTTCCTTTCGGCCTCTTTCACACGGCCATTGGGGAAACATGTGCGAGTGCGTTGCGGGAACACCCGCGATTTTTCCGCGCAAGGCAAAACATTGTCATGTGTTTTGCACTCGCGTGAGAAAAATCGTGCACGTTTGGTACCTGAACTTCTTCACAGAAGTTCGGGTCTGGGATCGGTGTTCTGTAGATTGTATTATTTTCCCTTTATAACATGGTTATAAGGGAAAATAATAGCATTCTGAATACAGAATGCATAGTAAAGTAGCGCTGGAGGGGAAAAAAAAAATTATCACAAGGCTACGCGAACAAGTGGATTAAGGGAGTTAAATTATTATTATTTTTTTAACCCCTCCAGCGCTATTGTACTATGCATTCTGTATTCAGAATGCTATTATTTTCCCTTATAACCATGTTATAGGGGGAAATAATAATGATTGGGTCTCCATCCCGGTCGTCTCCTAGCAACCGTGCGTGAAAATCGCACTGCATCCGCACTTGCTTGCGATTTTTACGCAGCCCTATTAATTTCTATGGGGCCTGCGTTACGTGAAAAACGCAGAATAAAGAGCATGCTGCGATTTTCACGCAACGCACAAGTGATGCGTGAAAATCACCGCTCATGTGCACAGCCCCATAGAAATGAATGGGTCAGTATTCAGTGCGGGTGCAATGCGTTCAACTCGCGCATCGCATCTGCGCGGAATACTCGCCCGTGTGAAAGGGGCCTTACTCTTAGAATTTTGATCTCGGCTTCTGGAACTCCCTTCAGAATATATTTTTATGCAAACTACAGACTCTCTGTTTGACTTTGCTGGCTCTTGCAGATGCTTAGGACTTTTCTTCTTGTCTTTAAAGCTCCATCAGCAGGGCTGGCTTGCCCCCGCTTGCTTCTTTTTCAGCGGTGGTTTTCTCAGATGGTGCCTCAGTTTCAGCGTCTTCTGCCTCTTCACTAGCTCTCCCCACTTCGGCTTTACCCTTGATCTCTGGAACATCCCAGGATTCGTCCCACTTCAAGACCTCGGCATTAGCTTCCTTGGCCTCTGTCTCTTTGGCGTCCTCCTTCACTTTATTAGCCTTCTCACTATTCAGGGACATGGCATCATATCCTTGCTTTCTTAACTCCTCCTCCCCTTTTCCATCAAGGTTGGAGGCACTGGGGACATCAGGGTCTTCACCAGACTCGTCATCTTCTGGCAATCCCTTTAGAGGTTCACCCAGGATATTGTTCCCCATCAGACCCCTGGCATTCTGAAAAGCATTGACGGCAGAGGGGACAACTTTCATGCTCAGGCCCAGGCTGCTCATTGTCAGGAGCCTCTTGGCTTCTGTATCCACATCAGCCCCATCAACTGGTTCAGCCAATACCTTTTCCACCTTCTCTGCCTTGGCCAGCACCCCGGCACCACCATTTCCAGACCCACTCTTACCGGGCTCTGACTTCTTAGCACCTTCCAGAGGATCTTCCTCTTCCGTTTTCTCATTTTCTTCCACCTGCTGTGCAGGAGCACGCTTAGGCTTCTCCAACTCAACTGTAGTCACGTCAGGTAAAATTATCGTCTGGTTACTACCCGTAACTACGTCAATTTGGCAAGACCTCGACATGGCATCCTCTCTCTCTCTAAGTTGCTATCGGCCACAGCACATGCATCATGATGGCGGTGGGGGAATAACGGAGGGAGGCAGAAACAGCGGCAACACGGGGCACCACCAGCAAGGCGAGATCTATACATCGGCCTCAAACAGAGGAGTGTAATAATTCTCCCAAATCCAGGCTTCATTCATTTTTTGGACACTGGCGGAGGACAACTTGGTCCGTTTAGGTGTCACCATGACACTGAAAACCCTCCCCGAGATGTCACTGGGGTCTGGGCAAGAAAGAGAGTGTGTTGTGCCAGTTTGGGCCACTGTTTCAGTCTGCCTGCCTAGAACTACATAGGGTCAGGGAACAGGGTATGCGCCAGAGAATGGCCAGTGTTTAGGTAGGCCTGAACCTGGGCATTGAGATTGGAGCTGGCAGCTTGCTGACTGGCCTTAGCTTGGCGTGGCACGTGGAAAAACTGTTCCATCATTATGAGGTGACTGAAATGGCTGCTGCTGTGGCTTCTACTGCTCGTGGTGGCGAGAGAGTGGTGACTCTGTTGGGGGTGGAGAGGGGCCTCCCTTTCAGTCATCTGATCTCCGTAGGCTGCAATAAGCTGTGTACACAGTGTTTCCTTGTAATAACGTAAATTGTCCTCCCTTTCTGCAAGAGAAAAACATTGCCCCATATTGCCTTGATAGTGGGGGTCTAAAAGTATGGCTATCCAGTTATCATCAGACTGCTTGATGTCAGCGACACGCCTGTCATTGCGTAAGCAAGCGAGCATACAGGTTGCCATTCTTGCCAGCGTGCCCGAGGGGCCAGCTCTTTCTGGCTCCACCCCCACTGAGACAATTGAGTGTCCTGGCCTTTGCCATGCTCCTCATCATCAACTTGGCTCCTAAACCTCCTCCTCCTCTTGCAGTGGCAGCCTTTCATGCTCCTCCCCTCCTCCTCTATGGCAGAGTCCCTTTGTGTGTCCCTAATATCTATAGGGAAGACAGCAACATGCTTTAGCTGTTCTTCTTCCACCGTCATCCCCTGCTGCATGAGTGTGATCATCTGTTCTAAGATAAATGAGAGGGATGACATTGTTCATGCCCCAGTTGTCCCCGCTGTTTGTGGCTTCTTCAAAGGGCTTCAGCACCCGAGAAGTGTCTCGGATGAGCTGCCACTGCCTGATTTCAAAGCAACACATGCTCCCTACTGCTGAGGCTGTCTGGTACATGACAAAATCGTTCACGGCTTTCTACTACTTGTACAGATGTTGAGCATGTACAATGTTGAATTCCAGCAAGTTGACACGTCACGGATTAAGCAGTGTAGTGGCAGGCCGTTGTGTTGCTGCAAGTCCAGGAGACCAATCCTTGACATTTAATAATGGCTGAAGTGCTTGGACAGTCTCCTGGACTTGCGCAAGCAAGTGTACTTATTTGGAAAGTGTTTGCAACACTAGGTTGATGACAATCGCCATGCAGGGAGCATGTGTTATTTTTCCCCAATTCAAGGCAGCCAGGATGTTGCGCTAATTGTACCTGACCACCTTGCCCAGTTGCAGTCGGCAGGGTGACAGCCAGTGGGAGGTTTGCTGCTTGATGTACTTCAACAACTGCTCACCAGCGTGGCTACTCTTGCCCAGGCCTATCAGCTCCAACACAGCGTGGCAACACTTCACTTGACACATGTGATAGGAAAGATGGGTAGTGCAAATGACCCTGTGCACTGCTGCTGTTGCGGACGGGCCAGTTTCCATGGGGGAGGAGGCAGAGAAATGCCTTGTGTGGGAGCCAGACCGTTAACACTGACAGGTAAATTGTTGACCTACCCCGTGTATTGGTGTACTGATCACCTATATGCTGGTTTAATTAAATTTAACCCACCAAAAAAAGATAAACATTTTTGGCAGACACTGTTAGATCCAACCATCCTCATTAACAGCCCGGCACAGAATGATGTTTTGCCAGTTCTGCTAGGGCACCTCTCTGCCTTCTGCAGCACTGATTGGCCTATCCAGGCTGTCTGTCGGCCTGAGAGCAAATCAGGGCAAGCACTCCCCCCAACACTTTCTCTCAGATCTATGTGAGAACACTTATTCTTCCTCCCTAGTGCCTTTTTTCTGCTGACATGTGCAACAAAATGGCACCACAAGCCGTTTAAGGGGATTTTTCAAAAATAAACCTGAAAAGATTCGGGTTCATCTGCCATCTGAAAAATAGCATAGTTTGGACCGAACCCGGTTCAGCACTAAGTGGTTCACTCATCCTTACATTATAGCAAAAGCATTTTATGGCAATAATGCGATTTTTACACCAGTGAAATGAATTGCAATTACACCATAGACAAAAATATTACTTCCTTTCCTGCATGGTTATTTTGGCATTGTGGGGGAAGGCGAATAATCACATTGCTAGTTTACACTGTGTGTTTTACAGTAGAGAAAGGTCTTTTCTGAAACTGTGTTTTTAAACACAAATAACACAGTAGTCAAATCTTACATCAGCCTTTCCTGCATTGTCATATTGGTGTTTGGGGGGATGGAATAATAATATTATAAGTTTGCAAGGTGTGTTTTACAGTAGAAAAAGGACTTTTTTGAAACTGTGTTTTTAATACATAACACATTGGGCAGAAATCCTACCTGCACGAATACTGCATTAATCCCAAGGCAAATTGTCAATAACAGGGTTCTCTGTGTTTGTAGCAGGAGAAAGACATTTAATTGCTTCTTTGTCTTTAAGTTAAAGAACACACTCTTGAAATTTTACTATAACTGTTCCACAATTTGTGTGACTTTGTACTAAACCCATGACTTTTCATTTAGGAAAATTTACTTTGAAAGAGAGAAGAGGAGAGCCGGATGTGAAGGAATATAGAGATGAATGTGCAGAGGGGAGAACGGAAAGCCGCTCACCTGTTTTCTGCAGGTATAAGGAATCCCGGGGGCCATAAACAACTAAATAGGAGGATAAAAATTGGAGGTTCTGGTGGCGCTGCACATAAAAAAAAAATCTGCTATATCAGTATACTGTACATAGAAGAAACAATGTTATAAAGTGGTCAATAAAGTTGTTTCTTCTATGTACATGGATATAGCAGAATTCTACTTGCAGCACCACCAGAACCTCCAGTTTGTCTCCTTCTATTCAGTTGTCATTTAGGAAAACTGTAAATTTACAACCGGCCTCATAATAAAATATTTGGAATATTGAGTCAGAATGTGGGTCGTAGCAGCACCAGCTATCCGGCCCAAAGTAGTAGTTGTAGCAGGGCACTGTTATCCCTGGCTTTGGAAAGACGCAACATTATCATTAAGGAAAAAGAGGATGATATTGTGGCTTGGATGACACAGCCCTCCTTTCAGTCAATGCAGGATGACATGGAGGTCACTTTTGAGTCTGACACTGTGCATTGGAGCCCCAGAGAAGCTCCTTCACTGGCATCCTCTCTGCCTTCACTGCCCCCTCCTAGTGCCAGGGCCGGCGTTAGGGGGGGGGGCAAACTGGGCAATTGCCCAGGGCCCCCATGCCTAAATAGGGCCCCCTGTTCACTCCACACAGCCACCTTCTGCCACACAACTTTGCCACTCAGCTTCATCCCGGCCATCAGATGTGGAAGAGAACACTCGGGGAGCAGGGCAAAATTACAGGCTGCGAGTGCAACGATGGCAGAGCGCAGAGTACAGAACCTGTCTGTTGCTCAAGTCCTGGCAGTTCGCAGCTCAGCCTCAGTGCTCTGCCAGAGAAGCAAGGAGGTGGCGCCTGTATGAGTTAGTTGTTTCTGTGTTCCATTTAATATTTTTCTGAATTGACTGAATTTGACATTGGTGTAGTACTACATAATTTGAGGCCCCAATTTTATTTTTGCCCAGGGCCACATGTTGTCTAAAACTGGCCCTGCCTAGTGGGCACCTTCTTTTTTTCCTTAGAAGAGGCAACAAAACCAAACCATGCCCCATTGCCGGTAGTCAAGAGAGTGCAGTTAGCGTTTGTACTGCCCTGAGAATCAGGTTCAGGGGGCGGCAAGGACCCCATGAATAACTATGTTGGTGCTGTTGATAGTGGCACCTGTAGCCATGGTATAAGCGGTGGGGGCAGTGGTAGCAACAGTGGCTTGCTGGGCAAGCACATAGCAGGGTGTTGGGAGGAGGCCCAAGAAGCCCATCATGATATATCACAGTCTGATAAAAGTGGAAGTTAGGCTACTTTCACACTTGCGTTGTTAATTCCGGTATAGAGATCCGACAGATCCGTTTTGATTTTGCACATCAGGATGCATCCGTTTCCGTAGGATGCAGTTGTATGAAATTAAAACTTAAAAAAATGAAAGTCGATGGGTGACGGATCCGTTTTTTAGGCTCCTAAAAAAACGGATCCGTCACCATTGACTTACATTGTTTTCAGTGCTGGATCCATTTTTTCCCGTTTTTATGATGGGACACAAAACCGCAGCTTGCAGTGGTTTTATGTCTGGTCACAAAACTGAATGCTTCTGGTACGGAAGACATCCTGATGTATCCTGAACGGATCTCTTTCCATTCCGAATGCATGAGGACTAAATGGAAACGCTTTTTTCACAACTACGTAAGTGTGAAAGTAGCCTCAGGGTGAGGATTTGTTGCCATGTTTGCAGCTTTTACGAAGAGCGCTCAGAACTGGTTTATTTTACTTGGGACAAAACAGCAACCATTAACTGTAACATCATGAAGATGGAGACAACCAGAACTTGAATAAACAGTAATGCCTAACACAGTGCCATCTACTGTCAGCTTAATATAGTTACTCCTGCATTAAAGAGGACCTTTCACCTAAAAAAAAATTTTAAACTAAGACCATAGCTTTACTTACATGCCCCCATGAAGTCTTGATAGTTTTTTCTTTTTTCAAACTGTGCCCCCGTTTGTCCGCTATGCCCCCCGGAATAATTCCTGCCGTCTATGCTAATGAGCCAGCCTCAAATGGGCTGGCTTTAAAAGTTCTCCTCGGCGTGCCTTCTATCTTCTCCCTGGCACGGAGCGCATCCAATCAGCGCGCTCCGCTCTTAGCCAGGGAGAAGACGCTCCAGTTCTCGCGAGACTTCAGAGAACTGGAGCGATTTCGTCTATCCGGCTAAGAGCGGAGCGCGCTGATTAGATGCGCTCCGTGCCAGGGAGAAGAGAGAAGGCACGCCGAGGAGAACTTTTAAAGAGGACCTTTCACCTAAAAAAAAAATTTAAACTAAGACCATAGCTTTACTTACATGCCCCCATGAAGTCTTGATCGTTTTTTCTTTTTTCAAACTGTGCCCCCATTTGTCCGCTATGCCCCCCGGAATAATTCCCGCCGTCTATGCTAATGAGCCAGCCTCAAATGGGCTGGCTTTAAAAGTTCTCCTTGGCGTGCCTTCTCTCTTCTCCCTGGCACGGAGCGCATCCAATCAGCGCGCTCCGCTCTTAGCCGGATAGACGAAATCGCTCCAGTTCTCTGAAGTCTCGCGAGAACTGGAGCATCTTCTCCCTGGCTAAGAGCGGAGCGCGCTGATTGGATGCGCTCCGTGCCAGGGAGAAGATAGAAGGCACGCCGAGGAGAACTTTTAAAGCCAGCCCATTTGAGGCTGGCTCATTAGCATAGACGGCAGGAATTATTCCGGGGGGCATAGCGGACAAACGGGGGCACAGTTTGAAAAAAGAAAAAACTATCAAGACTTCATGGGGGCATGTAAGTAAAGCTATGGTCTTAGTTTAAATTTTTTTTTAGGTGAAAGGTCCTCTTTAAGCTGCAGCTGTTGCTATATTCCAACACCCCTTCTCAACAGCTAAGACTTAATCTTTAAGACCCAGCTTCTTCATCCGCCTGGAGTGCCTTTCACTACTTGGTGGATTTGTATGGTTCTACTGTCCCATCTGTGTTGTATTTAACATTGAAAGTCTTTACAGCCCATTGCTTTTCTTCCAGGTGGCAGATTTGTCAATGTCCATATTTTACTGTCATGCATGGCTCTAATTTCTTCTTCTGCTGCCTTTATCCATTTGTTGGCATCCCCTTTCTGGAAGTTGTGATCACCTTGTATAATAGACACTCAGGTGGTTTACCTTTCTTTTCTGTTGTTGAAAATCGTGGCTCTGTATCTGGGTTTGGTTGTATCTGTTCATTGGCGGAGATTGGGCTTGCATTTAGGCTTCGTTCACATCACCGTTCAGCCTTTCCGTTCTCCTGCTCCGTTTAGGGCCAGGAGAATGGAAAGGACGGAGAAGGCACATAACTGAGCCAAACGGAGCCTAAAGACCCCATAGACTATAATGGGGTCCGTTATGTTTCCGCTCAGAAGATGATTTTGGAGCGGAGACAATAGTTGTGTGTGCAGGACTTTTGTCTCTGCTTCAAAATCATCTTCTGAGCAAAAACATAACGGACCCCATTATAGTCTGTAGGGTCCTAAGGGCTCAGTTTGGCTCAGTTATGTGACTTCTCCGTCCTTTCGGTTCTCCTGCTCCTAAACGGAGCAGGAGAACGGAAAGGCTGAACGGTGATGTGAACGAAGCCTAATTCAGCTATTTGTTCAGGAGACTCACAGGTAGTCTGTTTGGTGTTACTTTCAGTACTTTTTTTCTGCTCTTGATTCCAGCATTGTCATCAAACCATCTTTCAGATCCTAAGTAAATATCTAGAGATGAGCAAGTTTAATATTTTGAAATTGGTTTGTGATTCATTTACTGGTAAAAGCAGAATTGCGCTATGGATTACGTTATCACGGACCGTAGCACAATTCTATGATGGAATGCATAACAGAATGCCTTTAGAGGCATTCTGTTATTCACTCCGTCATAATAGAAGTCTATGGGCTACATAACGAATCCGTCCCGTTTCTGTTATTCCGGCGCATTAACCCTAGCACAGCCGTGGTCATCGCTGACCGCAGCACATGCGGTATCCTGATGGGTCCCGATGTCCATCGGGTCCCTGCGCTGCTGTGACGGGGACCCGATGGCAGGGAAGGCAGCCTGTGGGATCCATCCCCCTGAATCTCACAGGAAGCAGGCTGTAAGTGTATTACTTAGTGTAATACACTTACAGCCAATGCATTACAATACAGAAGTGGATAGACTAGAAGAAAAACAGAGTAGGGGCAATAAAATATCTAATCTGTAAAAAAGAGAAATAGAAGCCATAATCAGAGTTGAAAGGCATCATAACATTATAATAAAATCCTTGGATAAAGGAGGAAACTTGGTGGTTATGAACCACCATGAATATAAACTAATGTGTTATGCCATCCTGAATAATGATAAAGGGTATAGTACACTTAGGATAGAACCTACACCAAGTTTCTATGCTGAATTGGAAATTCTGCTTCTGGAGGCCTTTGAGGAGAAATTAGTGTCTAGTGATGAGATGAAATTTATGTTAAAACCAAACTCCACTCAAGGGCCGCCCTATAGTGGCCGGGATAAACTCTTTGACACAGAACGTAGGCATACACATTGACCGGATTCTAAGATCTTTTGTTTCTGGCACTCCCGTCATATATAACAGATACTTCTGATCTGTTGACTAAAATTGATGGACTACATTTAGATAAGGGTACTTTACTGGCATCTATAGATGTAGAAGCGCTCTACAGTAATATTCCCCATGATCTGGGTCTATGTTCGGTGAATAATTTTTTGAATAGCAGAGGTACCCAATATACAGCGCATAATCGTGTGATACTTAAACTTATAGATTTTGTCCTACGACACAATTATTTTCTATTTGACTTAAAGTTCTTCCACCAGCTCAGGGGCACAGCAATGGGGAGTGCTTGTGCCCCCACATATGCTAATTTGTTCCTGGGCTGGTGGGAGGACACGGTGGTCTTCACCGAGGAGAGTGTCTGGATACCCAGGATAGCCTTCTGGGGCCGCTATATCGACGACATCCTAATTTTCTGGGGCGGCCCCAGAGGGCTATTCTTGGCTTTTCTGGCGGATCTAAATAAAAAACAGATTGGTATGCACTTTACCTCTGAGATAAGTGATAAGGGCCTGGCTTTTTTGGATTTGTACATTACTCTAAATAATGGCAGTATCAGAACTAAAACATATAGAAAGCCCACGGCAGCTAACAACTTACTAAGATGGGAAAGCCATCACCCCTTGAACCTAAAACGTGGAATTCCAAAGGGTCAATACCTACGGATCCGCAGAAACCGCAGTACCAAAAATGATTTTTATTACCAGGCCAGAGATCTAAAGGCTAGATTTAATCAGAGAGGTTACCCCTCCTTAGAGCTTTTAAATCAGCAGAAAATTCTGTGAGAATGGAGCTGCTGAATCCAAAAAAGGGGAAAGAAGAAATAGACCCAATTTTCCGTATAATATAAACATTTGATAACTGTAATAAGGAGGTCAGAGATATTTTGAAAAAATACTGGGAAATGCTTTGTCTGGATCCGGATGTGAAAGATATGCTTCCCACGTATCCAGCCATTACATATAAAAAGGGAAGATCTCTAGGAGACAGATTTATCCATAGCCACTACACACCTATTAAAAAACTAGGCACGTGGTTAGACAGAAGACCACTTGGTACTTTTCGATGTGGAACGTGTATAGCCTGTCCCTTCATTTGTCAAGCAAAAAGTTTTTACAAGTAATGCAACTAATAAAACATATACAAGTAGAGATTTCACTAATTGTAAAACTACAGGGGTGGTGTATTTGGTTAGCTGTACCTGTGGACTTCAATACGTGGGAAAATCAAAAAGAGGGTTAAGACGAAGGATTGGGGATCATTTGGGAGATATAAGGAATAAAAGAGATACAGTAATTGCTAGACACATTCAATCTTCCATGATGGAAATGAAAAGGCACTAAACTTTTGTGTGGAGGTTGTGCGCCCCTCCCCTAGAGGTGGGGATCTAAACAAGAGGATTTTACAAAAAGAGGCGGGGTGGACCCACAGATTAAAAACTTTGAGCCCACTGGGCCTCAATGAGATACTTTCCTTTGGGTGTTTTATTTGATCCCCCATTGTATCAATACTTTTCCTGGAGTACACCAAGAGATCCTGTGTATATAATATATATTGATCAGTCAGAATTAATGACAAGTATCTGACCGTGAAAGGTCTAACAAGTATAACTCATTTTGGGTGAATAATGATATCAAGATGGGTGGATTGATGATATTGAGTAATCAATCTCACTATCCTTTAAAACACCATTCCCCATATACGGTATATGTATTAAGATAATGGTTATCCAATGTTCTAAATACCCTAATTCAATCCATATTGATAAGTTTGGTTCCTGTAGGAATAATAACATGTAAATGGCAAATTACCAATTATCATTGAGTATAAAGTATTATTCAACTCTCATTGTAGCCTTTTTATTATGAATAGGCAAGGTAATAAATGAATAACGCAGGCGCTGCGCACATTAAAATAAGGTCAGCCCTAGTATCCGGTTTGCGTTCCAGGTGCGTTCCATTTACGTCATGGTGTGCGTCTCCTTCTGGTGGACTCACTTCCGGACGCAGCCTGTGTCCGGATATGCATGCCATATGCGTTCCACAGCCAAAACTAGTTAACTGTAGTTCCGATGAACGCACTTCCGAGACGCAGTATACTGACGTCAGTGCGTTCCACGGCCCTACTTCCGGCAGACGACTTCTTCCTGTTTGGTGGCGCATGCTGTTTGAACCAATCAAGCAACACACTGGTATGGATTTATGTCTAATTATTTAGGGTATTTAAGATAGCAGTACCAGATATTATCCTGGACTGCATATCAATATTCGGGAGGACCAGAGAAGTTATCCAGCTAGGAGCTATCAGGCCACTTTTTCATCTTGTTTATCCCCTGATGATTCTGTCAAAACATATGTGACAGAGGAAATGCGTCGGGAATTTGTTTTTGGGAGTTATTTTTTAGGGTTAGTTCAGTCTAGGGTCAGCCACCGATAAGTGGGGTCGCTCTATTAGGGGGTGATTCTCCGCATTTAGGCGGGAGATTTCTCCACTTTTAGGCAGGGCTTTAATAGCACTGTATGGATATTATCTCCCTTTTTTTCATCTTGATCTTTTGGACCATTCTCTACAGTGGAAAAGCCATGTCTACAGCCTGACAAAGGAATCAGCAACTTTAAGCTTTGGAATCTGAGACTCTGGATTCATCATAGACACCTGAAGATATTGTACATCTAACCGTGAGTGGTTGTAAACAATACAGTGTAACAACAAACATTATTATATGTTTTAAGGTGCTATATACCCCCAAAAAACTCAGCTAGATAACTATCTGCAGTCATCTAAAACATATATTTAGTTTTGTGGGGCTTATTTTAATGAATATCCTATATAAAAGTTAAGTTTTAAGTAAGTTTAAAGTATCAGTGATTTACAGATTTTATACCTACATAATATGCATTAATACTACTGTGATTTGTTAATGAAAATAGTGAACCCACATCCAAAGATATATATATGCTGCTGTGCAACACTGCAGCAGCTCTCTGGCTCTACTTACCACACATATGGGCAGCCTGCAGGAGAATGTTTCCCTCATCTTAAAAAAGTCAGTGAGAGCATTACAGAGGTTGAAGTCAGAGTGGGTACTATTGAAGATCAACTGCCACCTCTTAAGAGGGATCTTGGTAGGATCATGCATAATGTGACTCTGATGATGTCTAAAACTGACGACCTGGAGAACAGGTCCCGGAAAAATACCCTGCGGCTTGTTGGGGTCCCAGAAAAGGCAGAAGGGACCGATCCTGTGTCTTTCTTTGAAGATTGGCTCATGCTTAAATTTGGCAGACTTTTTATCTTATATGTTTGCCATTTAGAGAGTGTCATTCCGTGCTCCACCACCGGGGGCCCCTCCTTGTTCAGTTTTGATGAAACTATTGCACTTCAGAGATAGAGACACTATCCTTAAAAAAGCGAGAGATCATCCTGAGCTTCTAATTGATGGAAATAAAAATGCTATTTATCCTTATTTTTCTGCCGAGGTTCAACGGAAAAGAGTTAAATTCCAAGATGTGAAACGCCATCTCCGGAACCTGCAGATTCCCTACTCTGTGTTGTATCCGGCCAAGTTGCGAGTGGTGGCGTATGGAGAAAAAAACATTAACTAGTGTCCCTAGGACTGATTTACACCTGTTAATCCTACACCTACCTCTATTCCTAAAACTTAACCTTTATTAGTGTACTATTTATAATGCTAGTTCCTAGCTATATATTTAAAATTCCAGTACGTTGCAGCCATTGGTGTATGTCAATTTCCTATTAGGGGTCTCCTAACTAAATATACTGGTCCAGGATAGATCGCACTAGTACCTTTCTGGCTGCGCGCTGCCAGTAGTAATCTGGGTACTGTGTTACTTCCTGTTAAACTGGCTGCATCAATGTGCTGTATTAAAACTAAAGCTCCTCACTGCCCCCCGACATGTTTTGAAACTCCGTTGAACGCGGCACAGTTAGTGGATGCCAACGAACCAAAGCTTAAAGCATCGGCGAATAATGGATGAACATTCCTCATACTAGACTTCTGGAACTGTGCGGAATCATATGGGAGCTGAAAGATGCGCTTGATAAGTATCACAAGCCTCGGTTGTGTGTTCTTACCTTCTTCTTTCTTCCCTACCAAAGGACTTTTGTTCTTTTAGCAGTATTATTAATGTAAATTGCACCAGCATCTGTTCTGTGGGCACTAAGACGCATATGTTAGAATTCTCTGTGCCTCTCAGATCATTCAGTCCACGATTTCGTGGTCTGTTTACTTCTGGCGCACTGCAGAATTTAATATTTATAGGGCAGGTCCGTAAGACCAACTCGCTGTATATTATTTGAATTGATCTGTTCCTATATTTTTTGACTGCTATTTCGAAGTGTGGGTGCCCGGTTACAGGATACATTTCCCCCCCTACTTTTTGTTATTTTTAATGTTGGGATGCCTCCTTCTTGGAGCCAATCCTTTAAAGCTGTATTAATGTTTACGGTTGCATTATGGGGGTTAGGATTGGGTGGGTCTGGCAATGAGGTGGGTATGAGGCATATTGGGTCTGAGTGGAAATGGCGGGAAGGTTACCTTAGTACCCTACATGCAAACCTGAGAAATATGGCTGATAGGCTCAAAATAGTAGGATGGAACATGAGAGGTTTGGGGGACCCAACTAAGAGAGCAGTGAGGTTCATAGCATTACAACGTCTCCAGTCTGTAATTATTTGTCTGTCAGAGACACATTTCATTCCCTCTAATACTTATATAATCCACAAGCCATGGGTGGGTTATTCCTATCACTCCACGTTTTCCATGCATTCTAGGGGTGTGAGTATCCTTGTGCACAAATCTATATTGTTTGTCTGTCACTTGTCTCGTATACACTCACCTAAAGAATTATTAGGAACACCTGTTCTATTTCTCATTAATGCGATTATCTAGTCAACCAATCACATGGCAGTTGCTTCAATGCATGTAGGGTTGTGGTCCTGGTCAAGACAATCTCCTGAACTCCAAACTGAATGTCAGAATGGGAAAGAAAGGTGGGCTACAACAGCAGAAGACCCCACCGGGTACCACTCATCTCCACTACAAATAGGAAAAAGAGGCTACAATTTACACAAGCTCACCAAAATTGGACTGTTGAAGACTGGAAAAATGTTGCCTGGTCTGATGAGTCTTGATTTCTGTTGAGACATTCAAATGGTAGAGTCCGAATTTGGCGTAAACAGAATGAGAACATGTATCTATCATGCCTTGTTACCACTGTGCAAGCTGGTGGTGGTTGTGTAATGGTGTGGGGGATGTTTTCTGGGAACACACCAATTGGCCATCATTTAAATGCCACAGGCTACCTGAGAATTCTTTCTGACAATGTCCATCCCTTCATGACCACCATGTACCCATCCTCTGATGGCTACTTCTAGCGGGATAATGCACCATGTTACAAAGCTCGAATCATTTCAAATTGGTTTCTTGAACATGACAATGAGTTCACTGTACTAAAATGGCCCCCACAGTAACCAGATCTCAACCCAATAGAGCATCTTTGGAATGTGGTGGAACGGGAGCTTCGTGCCCTGGATGTGCATCCCTCAAATCTCCATCAACTGCAAGATGCTATCCTATCAATATGGGCCAACATTTAGGTGAGTGTAAATTCTGCAGGAAGGTATGTGTGTTTACATTGTACATGTAATCATTTCTTCTTTGTGTCAGTGGCGGTATATATTCCTCCCCTGTATAGTGGTGAAGTGTTGAAGGAGATTATGATATATGTTGAAGGGCTACCTCAGCTTCCTCTGCTAATAGTAGGTGACTTTAATACCTGTCCCTCTGTACGATTGGATAGGGTAGGTAGTTCAGATACGGGCAGAGATACTAACTTTGCCACTGTACTGCGGGAATTGGACCTGCAGGACATATGGCGGGTGAGGAATCCCAATGTGCGCCAGTTCTCGTGTTTCTCTACCTCCCATTATTCACTGTCTAGGATTGATTTGGCCATAGGGACCCCTGATATACTGTCTCTTGTAGTGGAGGCTACATATTTGCCCCGAAGTCTATCTGACCACTCCCCTATATATGTAGAGCTTAAATTAGGTTTCCAATGTCCCTTTGGAGTTGGTAAATGGAGACTTAAACCCTTCTGGCTACAACTGGTAGATTGGGATACAGGTATTGAACAGGAGATTAAGGAATTTTTTGCTAAAAATAATGGGTCAGCGCCTGTTGGGGTAGTGTGGGATACGTGCAAGGCATTTATCAGGGGCCTTTGCATTAAAAGGATAAGTCATCATAAAACAAAATCTAGGGACACTCAAAAAAAACTTCAGGCTCTAGTGGTAGAAACAGAAGGAGGGTATGTCAATCACCCCTCCAGTGCTCATGAAGAATCATTTATAGCAGCTCAGGCAAACATAAAAAAACATTTCCTGCACACCGCCGAATATAAACATTTCTTTCTGAAACAAAGATATTTTAAAGCCGGAGAGAGTTCTGGGAGGTTATTAGCCAGAGTTGTCAGGACGCAAGATGGGCCATCTAAAATACTGTCTATCCGAAGAACTGATGGTACTGTGGTTACATCAGACGCTGATATCCTTGAGGTATTTCATACATATTTTGAATCCCTGTATAGAACAAAGCTTACAGTTGATTCCTCTAATATTAGTGAATATCTTGCTGGGATTGGTGGTCCACGGCTCTCTGCGGAGAGTGTGGCCTATCTAGAACGGCCCTTGACACTGCCTGAGTTAGAATTGGCACTCAAATCCTTCCCAAATGAAAAGGCTCCTGGAACAGACTGCTTGCCAGCTGAGTATTTTAAGAAATATAGTAATGTCCTACTGCCCCAATTGCTTTATGTATTTAATTATGCCTTGTCAATAGGTGAACTACCTGCTTCCATGAAGGAGGCCATAATTGTTGTACTGCCCAAGCCTGGAAGGGATCCAAACCTCCCTGACTCGTATAGGCCAATCTCTCTATTGACTTCTGATGTTAAGATTTTAGCAAAAGTCCTAGTGAACCGGCTACAAATGGTCATCTTAAACATTATACATAGAGATCAAGCGGGATCTTAGAAGACTTTTTCCAAATATTCAAAGGAGGGCAGAATCGGATGGAGAAAGAGCTATACTTTCACTAGATGCGGCCAAAGCCTTTGATAGTGTAGAATGGAGCTATCTTTGGGCAGTGCTGAGAGTCATGGGTTTTGGGGAAATCTTTATATCTTGGGTTCAGTTACTATACCGAGGGCCCACAGCTAGGATTAGAGCTAATGTAGGGATATCAGAGGCATTTAAGCTGGGCAGGGGTGCCCACTATCCCCTCTCTTATTCGCCATTGCGATTGAGCCCTTGGCATGCATGCTCCGTACTTCAGACAAAATTATAGGATTTTCTATGGGAGCTGGGGAAGAGCGGGTGTCCCTGTATGCTGACGACATGCTTATATATGTTGGGAATGTTGTAAAGTCGCTAGGCCCTATTATGTCCCTCACAAAGGATTTTGGTGATAGGTCTGGTCTTCGCATTAATTGGGATAAATCTACTCTGTTGCCGTTATATGTGTCCCCTGATAATTTCTCCCTTAGGTCTACTCGGCTTGTTATGCCTTTTCATAGGTAAATGCATTGATATCCAATTCATTCTAGTCAAGATTAATGTTCATTGCCTTTAAGAGCCATGCTCGACTGTAGTTACAATTTTGTATGTCTTGAGTAAGGTCGCACAAAGGTTTCTGCTCTTCAGTGTTATTCTTCTCATGAATGTACCAGTCTGAGAAGAATCCTCCTTGTCTACTTTTAAATTTATGACGGGAGATAAAGATAAGCTCTATGCAGCTGGTTATAATTACCTATACAATTAGGTATTTATTAATTAAGCAAAATATATAATATTCATGTATTCATTTAAAGAGCCTTAGTCCTTAGCATAAGACAATCAGTAGGATATATATATATATATATATATATATATATATATATATTATTATATGATACTGTTATATGTTATGAAGACAACATGTATCCAGTATATTATATATATTTCTCATTAGGAGAATCTTCGTCTCTAAAAGAGTGTCTGTGAAGATGTGTGTTTTGTAACAATTATTCACCTCTTTGGTATGACAGGAGGTACTGATATCTCTGTGAGAAAACAAGGCCATTGGGGTTATTTATGCATAAATAAACAGTGTGAGAAACATTCAGAGAGACGCCTAGAGGTCTGTCTCTAATTGCTACAAGTGTCAGAATTAATCCCTATAGCTTTGAATTAAAGCTTTTAAGGTCAAAATGTATAGAATACGTTTTATTCAGACTTACATAAGTTAACCCTTTATACTATGATGCAAATAGCTTACACAGCAGTGCCACCTAGGTATGAGTAGGTGACATTACAACAGTAGCAAAAGTGCTTTCTGGGTAAGGTTACGATGTCACAATTTTTATCAATGATCACTCCCATCCGACTATGATTGGAAAGTTCAAAACTAGGAAGGTGTGTCTAACTGATAAGTTTGTGATCATAAACCATACACAGGGTGGAGAAAACACACACAAGAAAGGGAGGAGAAGGAGACAAGTTGAGCTCTCTAGAGGTATCTATCAGGATGAAAGCCATGGTTACATGCGCTATGATGGACCACCCAGCTTTCCTAGGAGCAGAAGTGAGATTTCTACTAGGACTTGGTAAGAGACACAGAAAATGATATTTCATTTTATTAAGACTAATTTGATAGTGTGGATGAAATTATACCATCTAGATTGGCGAATAAATAAATACATTAATTAATTGATCATCTCCATTTTGAGATATAGTCTTAGGATATTGTGAGACTTCATTCTACCTGCCGAAGAATCAAGACTCATAATCTAGCAAAGCATTAAATAATTACTTATATATATATATATATATATATATATATTTATATTTATATATTTATAGAACATTCTTCGCCAAGCTAAGTGATGGATTCCCACAGGAAAGAACAGGAAAGACTTATTTCAAGTCCTTCCCATTTAAGATATGGTCTAGCAAAGATCCTATATCCCTGTCATTTGTCTTAATAGTCTTACCAAAGTTATATGTGTGAAAATAGTCCAGGATGGGGCGGAAGGATACAGTTATTTCTTCTAAGTTATATCCTTGAATGGATTTGCCCATGCCTGAAGTCATGTGATGTATAGTTGGTTAGAGGGGTGCGGAATGTATTTAGCATTCCATATTGATGTCTAGGATTAGACATGCCCATCCTGATATCATGAGGTTTCCTCTGAACAGCAGTGATGTATATAACTTATGTTCCTACTTTGATATCCTAACCTAATAATAGCTTGGTTATAATGTGACAAGTTATTTCCACTCACATGTATTGATAAGCTTGTAATGCTTTATATTAACGATATATATATTTATTTGCATGTATCATTGTGTTTATTTACTTATATATGTTTATAATCTGGTAACCAATAAATCTGCATATTTTTATAATACCTTTGTATTATTGTATAATGCAGATCTACATGTTTTATCATTAACGTCATCTCACATCAAAAATAACTTATTTATCTGAGGAAATAGTCGGACTCAGATGTGAATTGTATCAATTAGGTTGTCAACAATTCACCAGGTCATGATTTTAAGAATTTATGACAAATTTTATAAATTTAATTTTTTTATGGTTAATTATTTTTATGACCATAATTAATAACTCTTAATTGAATTATTACCCCCCGACAGGCTGCAGATTGCTAAACAATTCAAATATCTGTGAATAGTAGTCTTGATGAATCTGGAGTAATACTTGAAAAATAATATAGAGACGCTCCTGGGAATTATGTCTGAAAGAATTTAAGCGTGGTGTAAACTCCCAATGTCAGAAATAGGCAGGAGTAATCTCCTTAAAGGGCTTCTGTCAGCCCACTAAACCGTTTTTTCTTTTTTGGTTAATAATCCCTACACTGCAAGCTCCCTGTACATATGCTAAATATTCATTTTTGTTCAGTAGAGTTTGTTAACCACTTCAGCCCCGCTAGCTAAAACCCCCTTCATGACCAGAGCACTTTTTACACTTCGGCACTACACTACTTTCACCGTTTATCGCTCGGTCATGCAACTTACCACCCAAATGAATTTTACCTCCTTTTCTTCTCACTAATAGAGCTTTCATTGGGTGGTATTTTATTGCTGCTGACATTTTTACTTTTTTTGTTATTAATCGAAATGTAATGATTTGTTTGCAAAAAAAATGACATTTTTCACTTTCAGCTGTAAAATTTTGCAAAAAAAACGACATCCATATATAAATTTTTCGATAAATTTATAGTTCTACATGTCTTTGATAAAAAAAAATGTTTGGGCAAAAAAAAAAAATGGTTTGGGTAAAAGTTATAGCGTTTACAAACTATGGTACAAAAATGTGAATTTCCACTTTTTGAAGCAGCTCTGACTTTCTGAGCACCTGTCATGATTCCTGAGGTTCTACAATGCCCAGACAGTACAAACACCCCACAAATGACCCCATTTCAGAAAGTAGACACCCTAAGGTATTCGCTGATGAGCATAGTGAGTTCATAGAACTTTTTATTTTTTGTCACAAGTTAGCGGAAAATGATGATGATTCTTTTATTTTTATTTTTTTCTTACAAAGTCTCATATTCCACTAACTTGCGACAAAAAATAAAAAAATTCTAGGAACTCGCCATGCCCCTAACGGAATACCTTGGGGTGTCTTCTTTCCAAAATGGGGTCACTTGTGGGGTAGTTATACTGCCCTGGCAATTTAGGGGCCCAAATGTGTGAGAAGAACTTTGCAATCAAAATGTGTAAAAAATGACCGGTGAAATCCGAAAGGTGCACTTTGGAATATGTGCCCCTTTGCCCACCTAGGCTGCAAAAAAGTGCGACACATCTGGTATCGCCGTACTCAGGAGAAGTTGGGGAATGTGTTTTGGGGTGTCATTTTACATATACCCATGCTGGGTGAGAGAAATATCTTGGCAAAAGACAACTTTTCCAATTGTTTTATACAAAGTTGGCATTTGACCAAGATATTTTTCTCACCAAGCATGGGTATATGTAAAATGACACCCCAAAACACATTCCCCAACTTCTCCTGAGTACGGCGATACCAGATGTGTCACACTTTTTTGCAGCCAAGGTGGGCAAAGGGGCACATATTCCAAAGTGCACCTTTCGGATTTTGCAGGCCATTTTTTACACATTTTGATTGCAAAGTACTTCTCACACATTTGGGCCCCTAAATTGCCAGGGCAGTATAACTACCCCACAAGTGACCCCATTTTGGAAAGAAGACACCCCAAGGTATTCCGTAAGGGGCATGGCGAGTTCCTAGAATTTTTTATTTTTTGTCGCAAGTTAGTGGAATATGAGACTTTGTAAGGAAAAAAGAAAAAAAAAGAAAAATCATCATTTTCCGCTAACTTGTGACAAAAAATAAAAATTCTAGGAACTCGCCATGCCCCTCACGGAATACCTTGGGGTGTCTTCTTTCCAAAATGGGGTCACTTGTGGCGTAGTTATACTGCCCTGGCAATTTAGGGGCCCAAATGTGTGAGAAGTACTTTGCAATCAAAATGTGTAAAAAATGGCCTGCGAAATCCGAAAGGTGCACTTTGGAATATGTGCCCCTTTGCCCACCTTGGCTGCAAAAAAGTGTCACACATGTGGTATCGCCGTACTCGGGAGAAGTTGGGGAATGTGTTTTGGGGTGTCATTTCACATATAACCATGCTGGGTGAGAGAAATATCTTGGCAAAAGACAACTTTTCCCATTTTTTTATACAAAGTTGGCATTTGACCAAGATATTTTTCTCACCCAGCATGGGTATATGTAAAATGACACCCCAAAACACATTCCCCAACTTCTCCTGAGTACGGCGATACCAGATGTGTGACACTTTTTTGCAGCCTAGATGCGCAAAGGTGCCCAAATTCCTTTTAGGAGGGCATTTTTAGACATTTGGATCCCAGACTTCTTCTCACACTTTCGGGCCCCTAAAAAGCCAGGGCAGTATAAATACCCCACATGTGACCCCACTTTGGAAAGAAGACACCCCAAGGTATTCAATGAGGGGCCTGGCGAGTTCATAGAAATGTTTTATTTATTTTTTGCATAAGTTAGCGGAAATTGATTTTTTTTGTTTTTTTTCTCACAAAGTCTCACTTTCCGCTAACTTAGGACAAAAATTTCAATCTTTCATGGACTCAATATGCCCCTCACGGAATACCTTGGGGTGTCTTTCCGAAATGGGGTCACATGTGGGGTATTTATACTGCCCTGGCTTTTTAGGGGCCCTAAAGCGTGAGAAGAAGTCTGGAATATAAATGTCTAAAAATGTTTACGCATTTGGATTCCGTGAGGGGTATGGTGAGTTCATGTGAGATTTTATTTTTTGACACAAGTTAGTGGAATATGAGACTTTGTAAGAAAAAACAAAAACAAAAACAGACAAAAAATTTCCGCTAACTTGGGCCAAAAAAATGTCTGAATGGAGCCTTACAGGGGGGGGGGGTGATCAATGACAGGGTGGTGATCACCCATATAGACTCCCTGATCACCCCCCTGTCATTGATCACCCCCCTGGTAAGGCTCCATTCAGACGTCCATATGATTTTTACGGATCCATGGATACATGGATCGGATCCGCAAAACACATGCGGATGTCTGAATGGAGCCTTACAGGGGGGTGATCAATGACAGGGGGTGATCAGGGAGTGTATATGGGTGATCACCCCTCTGTCATTGATCACCCCCTGTAAGGCTATATTCAGACGTCCGCATGATTTTTACGGATCCATGGATACATGGATCGGATCCGCAAAACACATGTGGACGTCTGAATGGAGCCTTACAGGGGGGTGATCAATGACAGGGGGTGATCACCCCTCTGTCATTGATCACCCCCTGTAAGGCTCCATTCAGACGTCCGCATGATTTTTACGGATCCATGGATCCATGGATCGGATCCGCAAAACACATGCGGATGTCTGAATGGAGCCTTACAGGGGGGTGATCAGGGAGTGTATATGGGTGATCACCCCTCTGTCATTGATCACCCCCCTGTAAGGCTCCATTCAGACGTCCGCATGATTTTTACGGATCCATGGATACCAAAACACATGCGGACGTCTGAATGGAGCCTTACAGGGGGGTGATCAATGACGGGGGGTGATCAGGGAGTGTATATGGGTGATCACCCCTCTGTCATTGATCACCCCCTGTAAGGCTCCATTCAGACGTCTGCATGATTTTTACGGATCCATGGCTACCAAAACACATGCGGACGTCTGAATGGAGCCCTACAGGGGGGTGATCAATGACAGGGGGGTGATCAGGGATTGTATATGGGTGATCACCCGCCTGTCATTGATCACCCCCCTGTAAGGCGCCATTCAGACGTCCGCATGTGTTTTGCGGATCCGATCCATGTATCCGTGGATCCGTAAAAATCATACGGACGTCTGAACGGAGCCTGACAGGGGGGTGATCAGGGAGTTTATATGGGGTGATCATGGGTGATCAGGGGTTCATAAAGGGTTAATAAGTGACGGGGGGGGGGTGTAGTGTAGTGTAGTGTTTGGTGCGACTTTACTGACCTACCTGTGTCCTCTGGTGGTCGATCCTAACAAAAGGGACCACCAGAGGACCAGGTAGGAGGTATATTAGACGCTGTTATCAAAACAGCGTCTAATATACCTGTTAGGGGTTAAAAAATTCGGATCTCCAGCCTGCCAGCGAGCGATCACCGCTGGCATGCTGGAGATTCACTCGCTTACCTTCCGTTCCTGTGAGCGCGCGCGCCTGTGTGCGCGCGTTCACAGGAAATCTCGGCTCTCGCGGGAGGACGCGTATATGCGTCCACCCAGAAGAGCAGGGCCGCCGGCAGGACGCAATCCTGCGTACGGCGGTCCTGGAGTGGTTAAAAATCAAGTTTTATAATATGTAAATTACCTTGCTACCAGCAAGTAGGGCGGCTACTTGCTGGTAGCAGCCGCATCCTCCTCTCATCATGACGCCCCCTCCGCCGTTTGATTGATTGATCGGCGCAGGCGCACTGAGAGGCGGCCGCTCTCCCGTGCGCTCCATCCTCAATGCGCCTGCGCCGGGTGTAGATGTGACGTCATCGGCGCAGGCGCACTGAGAGGCGGCCGCTCTGTCGGCCGCTCCATCCTCTCAGTGCGCCTGCGCCGATTAAAGACAGGTACAGCGCAGGCGCGATATTTTGAATTCAAACAGGGCCAGCAGAGAACGATCCCGTTCCCTGGCCCTGTCAATCAAACGGCGGAGGGGGCGTCATGATGAGAGGAGGATGCGGCTGCTACCAGCAAGTAGCCACCCTACTTGCTGGTAGCAAGGTAATTTACATATTATAAAACTTGATTTTTAACAAAATCTACTGAACAAAAATGAAAATTTAGCATATGTACAGGGAGCTTGCAGTGTAGGGATTAATATTAACAAAAAAATAAAACGGTTTAGTGGGCTGACAGAAGCCCTTTAAAATGATTCTTATGCCAAAACTCATTCATATCCTGCATAATTACCCTGTATGGATACTTTTTAGATTTTCCTTAGAATAGATAGACTATTTAGAAGTCTAATTTGGCGCAAGAAAACTGCTAGAATACGACTGGATACGTTGCAGAGAGGAAAAGATGCAGGGGGCTCTCTATCCCTAACCTATGGTTATATTATCTATCTTAACAGCTGCAGCAGCTGAGGCGGTGGGGAAGGATCCCTGGGGACGTTGCGTCTGCCCGACTGATTGCATATATCATAGGTCATGACTCACCGGTAGAGATGTCGCGAACATAACATTTTCCATTAGCGAACGGCGAACGCGAATTTCCGCAAATGTTCGCAAACATGCGAACCGCAATAGACTTCAATAGGAAGGCGAATTTGAAAACCCACAGGGACTCTTTGTGGCCACAATAGTGGAAAAGTTGTTTCAAGGGGACTAACACCTGGACTGTGGCATGCTGGAGGGGGATCCATGGCAAAACTGCCATGGAAAATTACGTAGTTGACGCAGAGTGTGGTAAGTTGAAATCGCAATGCGATTTATAGAACTTGAATTAATCGCATTGCGATTTCAACTTTCTTAAATCTGACAGTACATTCTAGCATGGAGTCGTTCCCATGGTGATGGGGACGCTCCATGAGCACGGAAGTCGACAGAAGTTCTAAGTTGAAATCGCAATGCCATTAATTCAAGTTCTATAAATCGCATTGCGATTTCAACTCAGAGCTTCTGCCGACTTCCGTGCTCATGGAGCGTCCCCATCACCATGGGAACGGCTCCATGCTAGAATGTACTGTCGGAGTTGAGAAAGTTGTTATCGCAATGCGATTAATGCAGGTTATATTAATCGCATCGCGAATTTAACTTAGAGCTGCTGGGTTCCTAATGGTTGTATTGCTAGTATATAAGATATATAGAGAATATAGTGCTATATTCATTATATTCGTCAATTCTAGCAATACAACCATTAGGAACTTAGCTCTAAGTTGAATTCGCAATGCGATTTAATATAACCTGCATTATTCGCATTGCGATTACAACTTAGATCTGAGTTCCTAATGGTTGTGTTGCTAGAATTGACAATGAATATAGCACTATATTCTCAATCTTCCTTATATTCTATCAATATAACCATTAGGAACCCAGCTCTAAGTTGTAATCGCAATGCGATTAATATAACCTGTATTAATCGCATTGCGATTACAACTTTGTGACACTGCAGCTTCAGAATTAATCTAAGATGGATGCTGTCCTCGCTTTTTGATAGGCGGTGGGAGGGTCTGCTGATTGGCTGGAATGTGTCTGCTGACTGTGAGGTAACAGGGTCAAAGTTTGCTCAATGATGACGTATAGGAGGCGGACCGAACATTGCATATGTTCGCCCGCCACGGCGAACGCGAACATGCAATATTCGTTCGGGACATCTCTACTCACCGGTAGCTTTGCTGGAAAATAGTGGTCTCTCTGATAAGATAATGGAATACCCTACACTCAGTATGATACATTAAGTCTGGCAGAGGTGTCATGTACTGTTGTCTGTACAGGGCTTCACCCAAGTCTCTCCTGTGTGGAAGAATACCCAGTTACCTGAAATATTTCGCTTAGAAGGGTTTTCGCCTTGGGAACGTAGAGGCGTAAAATTCTTACATCAGCTGCAAAAAGATGTCGGGTTCAAGTCTTTTGAGCAACTTAGAAATGAGTTTGCTCTTTCTCATACAGCCTTTTATCAGTTTTTGCAGCTACAACAGGCCTTTCAGGTTCAGGCGAAATCTATGTCACTTAAGTGTACGACTGTCCCATTGTTCCAACAAATCCTCACGGGTTATTCCTCGACTCCAGCACTTCTGTTCAAGATAGGAGTTAGACCTGATGCATCCTGTCCTCAGTGTGGAGTGAGTCCTGCCTCCCTGCTGCACATGTTCTGGGATTGCGCAGTACTTAAGAACTTCTGGACTGATGTTCTGGTAGTTATCAAAGACAATCCGAGGACATGTGTACTGGTAGTTATCAAAGACAATTTTGAGATCTCGGCTAATCCGAGGACATGTGTACTGGGAATACTGGACATTAAAAACTGTCATTACCGTCTGGGAGTGCAGCGCCTGCTTTTCCAGGCTAGAAAATTGATTGCTAAATACTGGCTTAGACCCCAGGCCCCATCGAGGCCAGAATTCTTGAACAGAATGACTGATATCCTTCGCCTAGAAAAAGGGGTATATACCTTGAAAATTTTAACAAAATCTGGGTCAAATGGGTAGAATATAGGACTGATGCAATATAACTAAACCTCTCACTATGGAATTGACATATACGAAGGTAGTATAGTGTTATGTGTATGTGTGCTCATGCATGTAAATGTAAGTGAACATAGGAGGCCTGACATGTACGGTAAGTTGGTTTGACGCTCAAGGAGTAATGGTTACCCTATGGGTATCAAACATATGGTTGATGCCGTGCCCGCCTCATCACCGGGGGGGGGGGGGTGTTGACGGGGGTTGAGGGTTATGAGAGTAAATTGGTTATGATAAGCATCATCCTTCATTGATAGAAATATTATTAATATCTTGCACTGCTGTCAGATGATATACATAACATGATATTGATCTGATTTAAAAATAAATAAATATGGCTCTCAGACTATGGAGACACTAAAACATGATTTTTTTGGTTTAAAAAATGCTGTTATTGTGTAAAACTTAAATAAATAAAGTATACATATTAGGTATCGCCGCATCCGTAAGAACCTGCTGTATAAAATGTCACACGTTTGTCATGAGGAAGGACCCATATTTCTCTGAGGTCTGAAACGCGTTGACTGCTATTTGTACACCTGTATGGATTTTAAACTTGCTGGATTAAAGTTTTTCATTTTTTCACCGGAGAGAGCTGGATTTTCTTCTTTTTCTTACTATAAAATGTCACATGACCTAACCCCACAGGTGAACACCATCAAAAAAAAAAAAATTTAAAATGTGTCAAAAAGCCTTTTTCTGTCACCTTACATCACAAAAAGTGTAATTGCAAGCGATCAGAAAGTCATATGCAGCCTAAAATAGCACCAATAAAACCGTCATCTCATACTGAAAAAAATGAGCCCCTACATAAGACAGTCGCCCAAAAGATAAAAAAAAAACTATAGCTTTCAGAATATGGAGACACAAAAAAATCATGTTTTTCAAAAATGCTTTATTATGTAAAACTGAAACAAACAACCAAAAAAAGTATTTGGTATTGTCGCGACCGTAACAACCTGCTCTATAAAAATACCACATGAGCTAACCTGTCAGATGAACATTGTAAATAACAAAGATAAAAATGGTGCCAAAACATCTATTTTCTGTTATCTTGCCTTACAAAAAGTGTAATATAGAGCAACCAAAAATCATATGTACTCTAAAATAGTACCAACAAAACTGCCACCTTATCCCTTAGTTTCCAAAATGGGATTTTTGGGGGAGTTTCTACTCTAGGAGTGCATCAGGAGGTCTTCAAAAGTGACATGGCAACTTAAAATTATCTGCCTTCTAAAAACCATATGGCGTTCCTTTCCTTCTGCACCCTGCCGTATTCCCGTTCAGCAGTTTACGACCACATATGGGGTGATTCTGTAATCTACAGAATCAGGGTAATAAATATTGAGTTTTGTTTGGCTGTTAATCCTTGCTTTGTTAGGGTACTTTCACACTAGCGGCATGACGCCATTATTTCGCTGTGCCGCCAGACCGCCGCTCCATCCCCATTGCCGGCGCAGCACGGCAGTTGGCGGTGAGATGCCACCGGACTAAAAAAGTCGGACATGCAGTACTTTTAGTCTGGCGGCCTTTCGCCGTGCACTGCCGTCTAGTCAATGGGGACGGATCAGCGGTCCGGCGACACAGCGAAATAGGGGCAGGACGGATCCAACAGGGTGAACAGCCTGTCAGATTTGTCCTGCCGCTAGTGTGAAAGTAGCCTTACTGGAAAAAATGGATTAAAATGGAAAATCTGCCCAAAAAGTGAAATTCGGAAATTTCATCAGCATTTTCCTTTAATTCTTGTGGAACACCTAAAGGGTTAAAAAATGTTTGTAAAATCTGTTTTAAATACCTTGAGGGGTGTAGTTTCTAAAATGGGGCAATTTATGGGTGGTTTCTATTATGTAAGCTTCACAAAGTGACTTCAGACCTGAACTGGTCCTTAAAAAGTGGGTGTAACGAGGGTCAGCGACGCGTGCTTCCTTCGCAGCGCCGCCAGCGCCCTGGGCAAGGAGAGGCTCAAGAACGCAGCTTGTGTCCTCGTCTCCATGGGAGCAGGCGAGCAGCAGATGAGCTGAGTGCCGATAATGATGACCGGTGCTTAGCTGTGTTGGGCTGTGTACTGTGAGTCACGTGACACTGGCCACGTCATGTGACTCACCAGCCAGGGCTATTTAAACAGGCAGTCTGCTGGCCACAGGTTGCCTGTGATTGGTCTTGTTTCATTCACCAGCATATCGTCTGTTAGTGTTTGTTGTATTTTGACCTCGCTCTCGCTACCTCCTTGCATTTGATTTGACCCTTTTGAGATTATTTTCTTGATCGCGAAAAATCGGCAATGTAATATTCGTGTAATGCGCTCGAAATACAGGCGTGGGTCACTATAGCTCCATTTTTCAAGCTGCTAGAAGTTTCCTGAGACTGGAAAAAATGTTTGGCATAGCACAACATTACAATAGCTTTATATGCAGATAGAGTGCTCCAATATATTCACGATTGCGAAATCGGCACCAATGATGTGAATATCACTATATTCTAAATATTTGCGAATTCTCGAAGTGCCGATATTCGCGAATAATATTCGCTATTCGAATATTCAAGCCAACCACTACTGAGGACCAGGAAGCGGTGAGTACAGAACCTTCACTGCTTCCCAGTCCTCTGATACTAATGAGCGCTTCTATAATGGAAGCGCTCATTAGTATTCACCCCATAAGACGCAGGTCTTATGGGTCGAAAAATACGGCACATATATTTTTTTATATTGTACAACTTTTGCACAATAAAAACCCTCAATTTTTTTTATGTTTTTTTTATCGCTGTATCCCAAAAGTCATAACTTTTTTATTTTTCTTTCTATAAAACTATGTGCAGGATGACTTCATTGGCACCATTTTGAGGTACATAGCACTTTTTGATTGCTTTTTATTCCGATTTTCTGTGGCGAATAAGCAAAAAAACGGCAATTCTGGCTTTTTTTTAAATGGCTCTCACTGTGCAGCATAAATTTTATGATAATTGTGTAGTGCAGCAATACCAAATATGTGGAGGTGATTTTATTTTTGCAATTTTTCCATTGAAAAGCATTGGGAAAACATGCTTTTTTTTTAACAATTTAACTAGTTCCACAAGGGGACTTTAATGGGCTATCTTTTGATTGCTTCTATAATATGCAGTACAGTGTATTATACTTTCAGTATTATACACCAGAGAGGAGTGGCCTTATGAGCATACATTGCAGGCAGGCCTTGGGCCTTCATTAAGCCCTCAGCTGCCATGCTAAGACATCAGCACCCTACGATCTTATACTTTGGGTTGTAAATGCCTGACAGAAGGAGCTCCCTCCCTTTAAACCGTTTATATGCCAAAGTCGCTATCGGCGACATAGAGCCGCGCCCCTGCTCTACACTGCACAAGAGACCCATGAAGCGTTTAGACTAGGTTACCACAAATAGGTAACAAATGGGTTAGATGAGTACACATAAATATACCCCAGACTGTTGGGGCTGGGCTAAAGTGCTTCTTTACCTGTTGGGACAGCCCCTCACCTTTTGCTAACCAGACACATCGATTCGCTAGAATCAATTTGCCTTTCCTTAATATAGACCATAAGCATCTCTCCCACAGTGCACTGGCTAACAGGTCATGAGTGACAGGCAAGGCTGGAGTGCTGAACTGCTGAATAGGCAGTAGGCTCATTATATATAATATATATATATATATATGTTGTGGCTATGTGAACATTGACGTGTGCAGTAAAGTCCCGGAGAAGCATGATAAAAGGGGTGTTGTTTGCACCGAAAGTGTGTCACTAAGGGGCCGGCCTTGGTGGAGTAAAAGCCCTAGTCCAGGTGTCCACTAAAGTAGTTGGGGGACACCATATAGATAGTGTAGCTGGTTCAGCTAGTTCAGGGTGGGCATTTACTGGGAACAGGCAATGTGTTGGGTGGGTGCTTGTTCCCTAGGTTCCAGTCCGGGACTTGAGGCATGCTCATGTCCAGGGATCCTATTTAATCCTGCTACTGGATTTTCTGTTTGTCTCACTCTGGAGAGTGTGCAGACAGAGGCCTGGTGAGGCTCTGTCAGTGTGGTCTCAGGCTCAGCTAGGCAAGGCTCAGGGGCCACGAGGCTATGCAATAGCCTGGACTTTGGGGGATCTCAGCGACGCCCGGGAACAAGTGTTGAAAGGTCAGAGTTGGGAGGACTGCTAGACCACAACCCTCTCCAAAGGTACTGCACTTGTTACAGCCTGAGGGCTGGTGGACTGTATGTCTGGGGTAAGCCGCACCTGGTTACATGTGTGAACGGTATAGTATAGCCGAGTTAGGGATACAATGTTTTTTAAACTCGTTTTACTGAACCAATCATTAGAAAACTACAGGTGACATTAGTGTACATGAAAGTCAATGAGACACTCAGGTGTGAAGTAAAGCAAGTACATCACCATATACATATTAGCAACAATTGTAACAAAGCTACAGTTCACATTCGTAAAGCATGTACAAAACAATCATGGCGGGAAGAACGTGTGGTCATGACATGAGTATGAACATATTAGACTGCACTAAGACTGCATTAAGGTTGTCTGAAAATCTAGGAGCTGAATACATTGTATGCATGGATGAACACCAAGACCCCCACACCTTATTGAACTTCTGGGGGCAACCCCGGTTCTTAAATACAATATTCTCGTTGGACACCACATTGTTCACAAGTACTTTCCATTGATTAATAGAAGGTCGTCTATCACCCATCCAGTGTATCGCAATAGCCTTGCGCGCAAGGAATAGTGTTTCCCTCAGGAAAATTCTGCAATGATGAGGATAGACTTCCTCATCCAGTATACCAAATAGGCATATCTGTGGGGTCAATGCCACTGAAGGTTGCATGAGTGTATTAATGAAACTTACAATTGCAAACCAGAAGGTTTGTATGTACGGGCATTCCCATATAAGGTGCCAGAAATTTGCCCCTTCTGCATCACATCTGTGACACTTAGAATGTGTCAACTTGCCGATCCTATGTAGCCGCACAGGTGATAGATAACTTTGGTGCACAATACATAGCTGGATAAATCTATTATTGATAGATGGGGAAACCTGTAAAGGGGATTCTAATATATCATTAATATCCCCATTAGTAATACCTGGCATCAGTGTTTCCCATTTAGATAAAACCAAGAGGGGAGCACCATGCATTTTAGTACTCAGCAAGTGGGTATAAAGGGCAGAGATAAATCCCTTGGGGCCTTGGGAGCGTATGACGCCTATCAGTGGATAGTCAGAGATAGATACTACAGTGTTTCCAAAGTGGGTACTCATTGCATGTCGTACCTGGAGGTATTTGAAAAAGGATGTTCTGGGGAGACCATGACGATCCTTCAGCTGCTCAAATGAGTTAAATACATTGCTGGAATATAAATCTCCCAGAACACCAATCCCATGATTCTCCCAGAACCGCCCATCTATCCCTGTGCGGAGAGAAGGAAACATAGGGTTGTCCCACAAAGGCACCTCAGGTATCAGCCCTATGTGAGAATGCAGTTTCTTGCCAGCCTCCCAAACTTGGACAGCTAGCTTATGTACAGGTAAAAGCAGTCGGCCAAACAGTTTTAGTTGTTCCAGCACTGGCCACAATGATGGGATATCTAAGAACACCGCTAACTGCTTTTTGGCTCTAGCTAGAGTACCATCCGAGGAGATCCATGACTTTAAGTGCCTCAACTGTCCTGACAGATATTACAAATAGAGATCAGGCAGGGACATACCACCCTCCCCCCTGGGTCTGCACAGCGTGTCAATGGACAATTTACGTCTATTATTGTCCCATATGAATGGAGAAAGAAGGGATCTCAAACGTTGAAATATTTTTTTTAGGCACTAAGAAGGGAGCATGCTCTAAAACATACAACCACTTAGGTAAAATAATCAGTTTAATCAAATTATTTTGCCCAGGGACTGGCAAGGGGAGCCCACTCCAATCTCCAAAATGTGTCTGCACTATAATTCAAGAGAGGCTGTATGTTGAGGGAGTGGAAAGATGTCGCGTCCTTGGTCATATGAATTCCCAAATATTTGAACTCAGACACTATAGGCAATTCCGTATCCAGAGAGGATGAGGGTAAGGAGTACAGCGGAAATAGAACAGATTTAGTCCAGTTAATCTTGAGACCAGAAAACCGACTAAATGTTTCAATAAGGTGAGTAGCTCGAGGCAGTGTAGTCTCCACCTCTGACATGAACAGTATCATGTCGTCCGCATATAGTCCCACGCTGTCCTCTTGATCTCCTATATATATTCCCCGGTATAGCTTGTCAGACCTGATTCGAATAGCTAAGGGCTCAATCGCCAGGGCAAATAATAATGGCGACAACGGACATCCTTGTCTGGTCCCACGACTCAGGTCAAAGTTCGCGGAGCACATACCGTTCACCAGAATACCAGCAGAGGGGTGTTTATACAGTACTGAAATCCACTTAATAAATTAAGGCCATTCCACTGAATCGAAGGCCTTAGCTGTGTCTAAAGAAGCTAGAGCCCAATGCTTTTTCCATTGAAGGCCAATCTGCGTGACAACCTGTACCCTGCGGATATTATCTGTCGTGGACCTACCAGGCAAGAAGCCAGACTGATCGGGATGAATAAGATTCCCTATAACCCCATTCAACCTCTGCGCCAAAATCTTAGCTAAATTCAATAGTGATATGGGTCTATATGATCCACATTCAGTCGGGTCCTTGCCTGGTTTGAGCAGTATCACAACAGTAGCCTCATACAATGAAGGTGGTAGGACGCCCTTTGAGAAAGAGTCAAGGTACATCTGCAATAAGGGCTTCACTAACTGCTCAGCATATCTAGAGTAAATTTCTAATGGCAACCCATTGGGGCCAGGGGGTTTCCCTCTCGCTAAGGATTTGATGGCGTCCACTATCTCTTGTTCTAATATTGGACCTTCCAAAGAGCGAGCTAACTGCTGTGAAAGCTTGGGAAAATCTCGCTCCTGCAGATAAGTATTAACCGATTCTGTAGTATAATCAGCACGGGCCTCATACAGATCTTGATAGAATTCTCTGAAGCGCTGAGTAATAGCCTCTGGTTCCACAACCACAGTGCCCTCCCCATCTCTAATGCGCAGGATAGCGGGAGACGCTTGGTTCTGGTGAACGATATGTGCCAGCAACTTACTAGACTGATTGCCCAATTCAAAAAAAGATTGTTTAGTGAATATTTTGCGCTGAGCCTTTTCCTGTAACAACGTGAGGTAACGTCTCCCAACTTGTAGCCACTCCTCCCTATTCTGAGACGTTGGGTCCACAACATACAGCCTCTCCCTCTCAGCGCATTCCTCAGCCAATTCTTTTTCTTGTTTGGCAGAATTCCGTTTAATAAACGAGATAGACGATCTCAGGCACCCCCTCAAATAGGCCTTCAGCGTCTCCCATACTACTGACTTATCTATATAAGCGGCATGGTCAGACAAACACATAGATAATTGGTCCGGGATACGATCCGAGGGCGGAAACAGTGTAAGCCAGAAGGGGTGCACCCTCATGGAGTGGCCCACACCCCTAGCGGACATTAGTATGGACAACAGGATAGAGCTATGGTCTGATACCCCTCTAGCACCATACTCCACCTGATAGGAGAGTGAACCCACAGTGGAGCTACCAAAGACATAGTTGATGCGGGACAGGGAGTGATGACTCGCTGACTGGCACGAGTATGCCCTAACATCTGGATATTTAAGGCGCCACAAATCCACCCACCCCACTTCTGACATCAGTCTGGACAAGGGTGACTCCGTCTGAGATGTGTCCTGTGCTAGTCCCACCCCTTGAAACCTGTCCAACTGGGGATGCAGGGTCATGTTGAGGTCTCCCATGCAGATCCCCCTCGCTGTGGGAAATGTGGCAGCAAAACATATCGCCTGATGCATCACTTGGAGGGAGGAGGGGGAGGAACATAAATTCCCAGTATGACATATAACACGCAATTAATATATGCTGCTACAAAAATGAACCTTCCCGCGCTGTCTACCTGTAGTCTCTCAACCTCCCACCTTAGAGATTTATGAACCATGAGAGACACTCCTCTGGCTAAGTTGGAGTAGCATGAGTGACTAGACCATTGAACCCATGGCCTAGACAATCTCCTGGTCTTATCAAGGAGTAGATGGGTCTCTTGTAGGCACAAAATATGAGGATTAAACCTCCCAATAACGGGTAAGGCGCATAAGCGTTATATAAGAAAAACCTGTGCAGGTGATAGCACCGAAAATGGAACATATAGTGTTCATCTCTGTGGTCTTGCGGGGCGCTGTTGTCCATCTAGCCAGGCCGCGGCTTCAGCAGGATTGTTGAAGAACTTAATGGCGTCCCCATCCACTACCCGTAGCCTGGCTGGGTAGGCCATAGAGTACGGGAGATTTAGATCACGGAGGCGCCTCTTGATCATCGTAAACGTCGCTCTGCGTTTCTGGATCTCTGCGGAGAAGTCCGGAAGAGCATAATCGTTGCATTCTCAAAGCGCAGCTCTTGCTTGCGACGAGCCAATTGAAGAATGTGGTCACGGTCCGCCGATGTCAGGAGGCGCGCCAACAATGGCCGCGGTGGTACTCCAGGCGGCAGAGGCCTAGCAGGCACTCTATGCGCCCTCTTAATAATAAAGGCAGCGGAGAAGGTGGCATCAGGGAAGGTGGCTCGCAGCCATGTTGCCACAAAATCGCAAGGGTTATTTCCCTCTGCATGTTCAGGGAGTCCCACCATGCGCAGATTGTTGCGACCCGAACGTTTTTCGTAGTTGTCACATTTTTGCTGTCAATAATACACCTTTTTCTCCAATTCAGTTGAACGACCCGGTAATGGGTTCAGCTGGTCTTCAACCGTGGACAAACGATTCTCCACCTCCGCGATGCGATCACGCATATTCTGCATGTCATGTCTCAGGAGGCCAATATCAATCTTCACCTCCTCAATCTTCCCGGACAAAGAGGAACGGCAACTAGCTATCACCTGGAGCAGCTGCTCGGTCACTTGCTTGAGTGAAGGTTCGGCGTCTGGTATGTTGTTCTCACTAGGAGCAGGAGATGCACTCCGGGAGGAAGCCGCTTGTGCACGCGGTCCAGGGCTGGCGCCATCTTGGGAATCAGACCTGGCAAACTCTTTGAGCCTTTCGGTCGCCGACTGCGCCTTATTACGTGCCATCCCTGTTTTACGGGAGCGCCCCGATCTCCTCTCCTCCGTGGGTGATATGATTGCGGTCGGTAGGTTCAGGATGATAGCAAAGTCAGGGCTTCAGAGACGGAGCTCAGCTAAACACGTCCGTCCATGCTGCGCTCAGGCCACGCCCCCCGGATACGATGTTTATTATGTTTAGGTAGAGCCCAGACGGGCAGGCTTTTGTTTTATGCCATGCTGTGTATGAAGAGTGTCAAATAAATCCCACTGTTTGGACCTAAAACCCAGTGGTTATGAAGATAATTCTGTGAGAATGACCCCTGAATAAGAGACGATCCCTACTGCGGATGCAGTATAGAGGCAATGACAACATCTTAAATTAATCAGTTCGGTGGTTATTCACACTTAAGGATAAGCAAAACAAAAAGTCAGTTTCAAGGAAAACAGTCACCTTGAGTCTAGTATTTGTTCACACCATGCAGCAATGCAGAAGTCCTTGGACATAGCAGAAACCACCTGTTCTCACGCCAACAAGTTAGCAGGCCTTTACCCAGGCCCAACTTCCAGGTCCCAACACAGAAACTGACAGAGCTTGCCTGTATTTGAATATCCTGGTGATGGGTATCAGAGCCTGCTTGAAGCTCCAAGCCATACACGGCACATAACAGCTTCCTCAATCTCAGCCAGGGAATGCTGTTACAGGAGCAAGAGTGCTCGGCTCCCGCATCCTCTGGATCAACTTGCAGGATGACAGGCTGAACTGGATAGACAAATGTATTTTTTCGCCCTTATGTACTATGTTACTATGTAGATGCCATGGTCACATTTGATCACGGCATCTGAGGGGTTAAATGTATGTGATGGCCTTATGGCTAATCACATACTTTTGCCCTGGGCCCGCTGACCGTGGGTGCCATCTTCAAAGTGCAAACCTCTACTGTACGTGTACGGCGGAGGTTGTGAAGGGGTTAATGGGGCCAGTGGGCCTTCAGACAGCTTCCAGCAGTGTCGGATCTAGATATCTCCGGCATGCTACTGTCTGCCAGAACAGCCTGCCGGAGATGTTAAGCGCTACTGTAAAAATAGCCTTGCATACTATTCCCACCAGAGTTTCCGTAATTTTCCCAGTTAGAGACTTCTTGTCACGCTTCGGTGTGGTAGAGAAATGTAACACCCCAGAGTTGTTTTACGAAACTCTTTTACCCCGCTACAACCACGCATTTATATTGTGATCTCATGTAATTTCATATAATATCCTCACAAATGTGCACTGTAAGCCTTGTTACCTGTATATTGCTGCAATTTCTATGTTTACCAGCAGGTGGTAGCAATGTGTTAGCAAGGAGTTAGATCCAGTTTAGTGTTCCTAGGCTGAAATAGTTCATTCCAGTTTACTCCCCTCTCTGTGAGCAGAAGTGTGCTATGCCCATATCCTGCCTCATGGGTGGAGAAGGAAGTTAACCTCTTAAGGACATAGGGCGTACAGGTACGCCCTTGTGCCCTGGTACTTAAGGACACAGGGCGTACATGTACGCCCTGTGTATTTCTGATCACTGCCGTGCGGCTGGCAGTGATCGGAACGCGGTGCCTGCTCAAATCATTGAGCAGGCACCTAGGCTAAATGCGCGGGGGGGTCCCGTGACCCCCCCATGTCGGCGATCGCGGCAAACCGCAGGTCAATTCAGACCTGCGGTTTGCTGCGATTTCTGCAGTTTCTGATCCCCGCGGTCCCTGACCGCGGGGATCAGAAACTTTAGGATTCCAAAAATGTTGCTGCATCCCTCCCCCCTGCACCCCTGAGTTATTTGAGCACGGTGGGAGGTGCAGGGGGAGGGTTGCGGGCGGTGCGGGCGGTGCGGGAGGCGGGCGGTGCGGTAGGCAGGATCGCGATCCCCCGCCCGCCTCCCCTTGAATAATCGTTGGTTTCTAGTGGGTATACCAGGGTGCCAGCACATTGCTGGCACCCTGGTATAAACGGCTGACATCGGTGATGCGATGTCAGCCGTTTAACCCTTTCCATACCGCGGTCCATACGGACCGCTGTATGGAAAAGGTTAACAGCGCAGGGAGCTCCCTCCCTCTCCCATCGGGGGGCTGCTGTGCCTTTGCAGCCCCCCGAATGGAGAGGGAGAGAGCTCCCAGGCAGCCCCCCCAGAGCCCCGTCCTTACCCTTCCCCGTCTGCGCAGTTCTGACCATAACTGAGCAGACGGGGAAGGTTCCCATGGCAACAGGACGCCTTCTCAGGCATCCTGCTGTCCATGGTGCTGAACAGATCTGTGCTGAAAGGCATAGATCTGTTCAGACAAAGTGTAAAATACAGTAAAGTACTATATATTGTACTGTACTGTATTATACAGACATCAGACCCACTGGATCTTCAAGAACCAAGTGGGTCTGGGTCAAAAAGAAAGTGAAATAAAAAATAAAGTAAAAATCAAAAAACACATTTATCACTGATTAAAAATAAAAAAAATTAAATTCCCTACACATGTTTGGTATCGCCGCGTCCGTAACGACCTGATCTATAAAACGGTCATGTTACTTTACCCAAACGGTGAACGCCATAAAAATAAAAAATTAAAAACTATGATGAAATTTAAATTTTGCCCACCTTACTTCCCAAAAAAGTTAATAAAAGTGATCAAAAAAGTTGTATGTACTCCAAAATTGTGACAATCAAACCGTCATCTCATCCCGCAAAAATCATACCCTACCCAAGATAATCGCCCCAAAACTGAAAAAACTATGGCTCTTAGACTATGGAAACACTAAAACATGATTTTTTTTGTTTCAAAAATGAAATCATTGTGTAAAACTTACATAAATAAAAAAAAGTATACATATTAGGTATCGCCGCGTCCGTATCGACCGGCTCTATAAAAATATCACATGACCTAACCCCTCAGGTGACCACCGTAAAAAAAAAAAAAAAAAAACGGTGTAAAAAAAGCTATTTTTTGTCATCTTACTTCACAAAAAGTGTAACAGCAAGCGATCAAAAAGTCATATGCACCCCAAAATAGTGCCAATAAAACCGTAATCTCATCCCTGCAAAAAATGAGACCCTACTTGAGATAATCGCCCAAAAACTGAAAAAACTATGGCTCTTAGACTATGGAGACACTAAAACTTTTTTTTGTTTTAAAAATTAATTCATTGTGTAAAACTTACATAAATAAAAAAAATTGTATACATATTAGGTATCGCCGCGTCCGTGACAACCTGCTCTATAAAATTACCACATGATCTAACCTGTCAGATGAATGTTGTAAATAACAAAAAAAAAAACTGTGCCAAAAAAGCTATTTCTTGTTACCTTGCCGCACAAAAAGTGTAATATAGAGCAACCAAAAATCATATGTACCCTAAACTAGTACCAACAAAACTGCCACCTTATCCCGTAGTTTCTAAAATGGGGTCACTTTTTTGGAGTTTCTACTCTAGGGGTGCATCAGGGGGGCTTCAAATGGGACATGGTGTCAATAAAACCAGTCCAGCAAAATCTGCCTTCCAAAAAACGTATGGCATTCCTTTCCTTCTGCGCCCTGCCGTGTGCCCGTACAGCAGTTTACGACCACATATGGGGTGTTTCTGTAAACTACAGAATCAGGGCCATAAATAATGAGTTTTGTTTTGCTGTTAACCCTTGCTTTGTAACTGGAAAAAAAATATTAAAATGGAAAATCTGCCAAAAAAGTGAAATTTTGAAATTGTATCTCTATTTTCCATTAAATCTTGTGCAACACCTAAAGGGTTAACAAACTTTGTAACTTCAGTTTTGAATACCTTGAGGGGTGTAGTTTCTTAGATGGGGTCACTTTTATGGAGTTTCTACTCTAGGGTTGCATCAGGGGGGCTTCAAATGGGACATGGTGTCAAAAAAACTGTCCAGCAAAACCTGCCTTCCAAAAACCATATGGCGCACCTTTCACTCTACGCCCCGCTGTGTGGCCGTACAGTAGTTTACGGCCACATATGGGGTGTTTCTGTAAACTGCAGAGTCAGGGCAATAAAGATACAGTCTTGTTTGGCTGTTAACCCTTGCTTTTTTAGTGGAAAAAAATTGGTTAAAATGGAAAATTAGGCAAAAAAATGAAATTCTCAAATTTCATCCCCATTTGCCAATAACTCTTGTGCAACACCTAAAGGGTTAATGAAGTTTGTAAAATCAGTTTTGAATACCTTGAGGGGTGTAGTTTCTTAGATGGGGTTACTTTTATGGAGTTTCTACTCTAGGGGTGCATCAGGGGGCTTCAAATGGGACATGGTGTCAAAAAAACAGTCCAGCAAAACCTGCCTTCCAAAAACCATATGGCGCACCTTTCACTCTACGCCCCGCTGTGTGGCCGTACAGTAGTTTACGGCCACATATAGGGTGTTTCTGTAAACGGCAGAGTCAGGGCAATAAAGATACAGTCTTGTTTGGCTGTTAACCCTTGCTTTGTTAGTGGAAAAAATGGGTTAAAATGTGAAATTAGGCAAAAAAATGAAATTCTCAAATTTCATCCCCATTTGCCAATAACTCTTGTGCAACACCTAAAGGGTTAACGAAGTTTGTAAAATCAGTTTTGAATACCTTGAGGGGTGTAGTTTATAGAATGGGGTCATTTTTGGGTGGTTTCTATTATGTAAGCCTCGCAAAGTGACTTCAGAGCTGTAGTGGTCCCTAAAAATTTGGTTTTTGTAAATTTCTGAAAAATTTCAAGATTTGCTTCTAAACTTCTAAGCCTTGTAACATCCCCAAAAAATAAAATATCATTCCCAAAATAATTCAAACATGAAGTAGACATATGGGGAATGTAAAGGCATCACAATTTTTAGGGGTATTACTATGTATTACAGAAGTAGAGAAACTGAAACTTTGAAATTTACAAATTTTTCCAAATTTTTGTTAAATTAGGTATTTTTTGGTGCAAAAAAAATAATTTTTTTTACTTCATTTTACCAGTGTCATGAAGTACAATATGTGACAAAAAAACAATCTCAGAACGGCCTGGATAAGTCAAAGCGTTTTAAAGTTATCAGCACTTAAAGTGACTCTGGTCAGATTTGCAAAAAATGGCCTGGTCCTAAGGTGTAAAAAGGCTGTGTCCTTAAGGGGTTAAGTTAGTGTGCCAGCCACCCCAGCTAGGGGAAAGCTGTGCATGTAGGAGCTCCCAGATATAGGGAATTAAGCCAGGATCTTATCTCGGCTGAGACATTGACCTTGCAGCCTCAGCTGGTATAAGCAAGTAGACAGCTCCAGTTCCAGGAAGAAGCATACCCTGTGAAGACAGCTGTGAGTACCATCCAGAGACCCAGGAGAAGCCATATTCCTCCTCAGTTAGTCAGTCCCCAGACAGCAGAAAATAGAAAGCGCAGAAGGCAAATTCCTGCCACAGTTTAGAGCTAACAAGCAGACGTCCTTTCCTGTAAAGCTCCAGGTAAATGATAGAGCAGAAGATATATTACTGCCACACATTGCCAATACCTGCTGGGACCAAAGACTAATGCTGTACCTTGCTTGGATGAAAGCTACGACTAGTAAAGACAAGTTTGAACTTTATTCAAGGTCTGGATCTCAATTACTACTGCATATTCCTCTATTACTCCTACTAGCACCACACTCATTTTATTGCAAGTGAGCTAGGATCCAGGAGTCCAGCCATACCCAGGTAGAATCCGAAAAAAAGCAATGGAGGCAGCATATCCGGTAAAAAAAACCCTTTATTGGGTCCAGCCAAGTGAACTTGACGTGCAAAAAAGTAGTGACGTTTCGGCCGCTTCACAGCCTTTATCAAACACACTGTGTACTTTAAAGGTACCTGCTTAAATATACTAAAACACACCCCCTATCAATGGGGTGACCAATGACAGAGAAAAGAAATACTGATGTCATTCAAAGTGCACCCACAGGTGCTCATTCAAAGTGTCTCATTCCTATAAGTTAAGTCCCCTGTCCCACATACCTTCACCTTGCACGTGTGTCACGGCGTATCCAGGGCTCTGGCGCGCATGTCGGGAGAGAGGGAGCAACGTCACTGGCCGCTTTACTCCGAGTCAGCTGACCGCAGGAAGCTCCGCCCCTTCGTCGCACGTCATTACCAGTCTCCCGGCATGGGCGCCATTGCCAAGGACGCCTGGGAGTCACCTCCTCCCCGCCGCCTGCAAGCGATCGCTCCAGCGCATCGCGCCCACAGCACCAGCAGCCAAGCCCCAGAGCAGGTTGTGCAAATCGGGTATCTCACCTAACGCCTGCGTCCTCTCACACACAGGGGGACATCCGCACATGGGCCGGTAGCAACGCCACGCCTCCAGCCAACAAACCGGCCTTAGTGACGTCGCGGCTCCACCCTCCCCATGCCCGTCTCCCCACACGTCTGTCAGAGACACAACCGAGGTCTGAACCCGCCCCTTGCTGTGACGCGCGGCGTCGGACGACCGCCTGCATGTCAGGGATGAAGAATCAATCCCTTGTAACACACCGTGTTCTGCTCCGTGCGGATCAGGGGATAGGTGAAATCGTGTGTGTATAATACAGAATACAATTAAATAAACACTACACAGGGAACAAGTTACCATAGTCACTTTACACATTTGTAACTGAGAATTCTATGTTCATTCCGAACGGTTGCAGGGCTTTCATTTCAAAGATCCACTTAAGTTCCTTCTTGCGCAGAATGCGATCCTTGTCACCCCCTCGTCTCAGAGGGCCGACAGAATCAATAATTCTGAAGCGTAGTTGGTTGACCGAGTGTCCACGCTCCACGAAGTGTTTTGCCACTGGTTTATCTATCAGGGCCCTGCGGATATTGCTCTTATGTGAGTTGATGCGTTCCCTGGCTTCCATAGTGGTTTCCCCTATGTAAATGAGGCCACACGGGCACGTGATCATATAAATCACGTCCCGTGACCTGCATGTATAGAAGTTTTTTATCTTGTACGGCTTGCCGCTGTAGGGATGTGCAAAGGTATCTCCCTTGAGCATGTTACCACAATTGCAACACCCAAGGCAGGGAAAACAACCCAACTTCCTTGGTCTCAGATACCTCTGCCCATCCCCACGCGGCTCACCCACTTCCGTCCTCACCAATTTGTCACGCAGATTGGTCCCCCTCTTGTATGCCATCATGGGGAAATCCTCAAACTCCTCCACCCTGGGTAATCCTTTATGCAGGATGTGCCACTCTTTACGAATGATCCGCGCTATATCACCACTCTTAGATCCGTATGTGGAGACAAACGGGATCCGTTTGGCCTTCCTCTCCTTCACCTTCCCTTGGAGCGTGGACTCTCGGTCAACCTTCCCCACCTTCAGTGAGATCTTATCCACTAATCGTCGTGGGTATCCCCTATCCAGGAATTTCTTCCCCATCTCCTCCACCCTCCTCCCAAAGCACTCCTCCCCAGATACCACCCGTCTCACCCTCAACATCTGACTCCAGGGCAACGACTCTACCATCCGTCGGGGGTGGTTGCTCCTGAAGTCTAACAGGTTGTTCCTATCCGTTGGTTTATGGAAAATATCTGTTTCGATACCTCCCTCCTTAATGTGTACCATCACGTCTAGGAATTGCAGGGAAATTGTCGACATTGTCATGGTAAACCCTAGCCCAGGCACCATATTGTTGAGAAACTCACAAAACAGTTGTAATTCGTCCTGGGAGCCCCCCCACACCACAAAAATGTCGTCGATGTAGCGCCACCAGCACCGGGCTCTCCTAAACAAGTCAGCCTGATAAATGAGTCTGTCCTCCACCTCTGCCATGAACATGTTGGCATACGTGGGCGCCACGTTCGAACCCATGGCCACTCCACGCAGTTGTTGATAATAGGTGTTCCCAAAGCGAAAATAATTTCGCCTCAGGACCACCTCCAGGAGATGGAGGACAAACCCACGGCCGCCCAGGGAGAGCCCGGTGCGGGCCAGGGCCACATCGACGACATTCAATCCATAGGTGTGTTCTATGGAGGTGTAAAGAGAGACAACATCGAAACTGACAAGGATGGGATCAACAGGCATGCTCAGTTCTCTGAGCTTCAACAAAAAATGGCTGGTGTCCCTGATGTATGAAGGGGCGCTGGTGGCATGAACACGCAATACCCTATCAAGAAATATCGCTATGTTGCTGAAGATTGAATCCCTGCCCGACACAATAGGCCGGCCTGGGGGATCAACCAAGCTTTTATGTATTTTGGGAAGTACATAGAACAGGGGAGTGACCGGGTGTTTAATCAGAAGGAATTCCCTAACATCCATATCGATGATACCCCCAACCAGGGCTTCACCGATAATTGTTTCCAAAATACGTTTGATGTCCCACTTGGGATCATTCTGCAGTTCAACATATACCTCCCGGTCACCCAGCTGTCTATGTACTTCCCGTTCATAGCTAAGTGTGTCCATCACCACCACCGCCCCTCCCTTATCAGCAGACTTAATCGTTAAAGACTTGTCCTCAGTCAGTTGTTTAAGTGCCTCTTTTTCCCCCCTTGTCAGGTTCGATGCCACCCTCCCCTCCTTCAGCTCCCTCAAGGTCTCAATCTGTTTAGAAACAATGGCAATATATGCTTCCACAATGTGATTACTACGCGGTGGGGCAAAATCACTTTTGTTCCTCAAATCTAATGCCTTTAGGACAAAGTCAGCATTCGCCGCTCCATCCGATGTGGGTACCGTCGTCCTTTCCTCCTTATCAAGGAAGAAGGCCTTCAATCTGAGTGTGCGGAAAAAACGTTGGAGGTCAAGTTCCAAATCGAACCAGTCCATATCGTGACCTGGACAAAAAGATAATCCACGTCCCAGGACACGTTGTTGTTCAACGGAAAGCTGTCTCGTGGAGATGTTAACAACCAGGTTCAGGGTCAGATCTGGTTGCGTCTCGTCGCCCGTCCCCGTATGTTCTTTTGTTTCTGGAACAGTGGCGGTAAGGTTTTTCTGGGGTCTGTGGTGTTTTCTTCCCCCCCTACGGCACCTACGTCTTGGCCGTGTGACGGGGGGCCTAAAAAAGAGGCTTTGCCTGTATCGTCTGACGAGTCAGATTCGCCCGTAGTGAAGCCAAATCGACTCTGCTCAAACTTTCTCCCCTTCTTTCTGCGAGGTTTGCTCTGCGTCTGTTGTTGCCAATTGTAGACCTGGCCCGTCTGGTAATCATCCAGATCCCGGTACCACTTGTCTCGTTTGATTTTCTCTACTTCCATTTTATGTCGAAGTGTGTAGTTCTTGATTTTATCAAAGAACGTAGTAGCCTCGTCACTAATCAGTAGGTGGTGAATCTGTGACTCCAAGGCTGTCATGGACACTTTCACCCCCTCGATTTCTTGGCCCAAAAAATCAATATTGAGCAGCATCAATTCAAACGCATGTTTGTTGTTAATTAACTCAAATTTTTTGCAGAATTCCTCATTGTTAGGGAGTAGGGTCGGTCTGAGATGGGATCTCAACCCCCGAGGTATCCGCTGTGTGCGGTAATATTCTCTCAGCGTGTTCAAGTGTAAGTCCAATGTGACTAATCTTTTAGACTCTTGCTCAAATTTACGTTTGAGCAGATCCGTAGAGGGGGTGCTTAAAAAAGCCACATCCCCACTGTCTCCATGTATGAGTCTATGGATCTGTTCCTCTGTGTATAAGCACGAGTTCACATTGGCGGTGTCACTGACCTTAGTAGATCCTGGGGTGCCTTCCATGTTGGAGGATCAAACCCCGGTGCTGACTCCACGAATCCAAACAGTGATAAACAATAAAGTATTGGAATCGCACTCACCAGATCTCACGGTCAACCGGAATGCAACAGCCCACCTGGAGTCCAAGATTCTTTAGGGCTCCCTCATGATGAATCCGAAAAAAAGCAATGGAGGCAGCATATCCGGTAAAAAAACCCCTTTATTGGGTCCAGCCAAGTGAACTTGACGTGCAAAAAAGTAGTGACGTTTCGGCCGCTTCACAGCCTTTATCAAACACACTGTGTACTTTAAAGGTACCTGCTTAAATATACTAAAACACACCCCCTATCAATGGGGTGACCAATGACAGAGAAAAGAAATACTGATGTCATTCAAAGTGCACCCACAGGTGCTCATTCAAAGTGTCTCATTCCTATAAGTTAAGTCCCCTGTCCCACATACCTTCACCTTGCACGTGTGTCACGGCGTATCCAGGGCTCTGGCGCGCATGTCGGGAGAGAGGGAGCAACGTCACTGGCCGCTTTACTCCGAGTCAGCTGACCGCAGGAAGCTCCGCCCCTTCGTCGCACGTCATTACCAGTCTCCCGGCATGGGCGCCATTGCCAAGGACGCCTGGGAGTCACCTCCTCCCCGCCGCCTGCAAGCGATCGCTCCAGCGCATCGCGCCCACAGCACCAGCAGCCAAGCCCCAGAGCAGGTTGTGCAAATCGGGTATCTCACCTAACGCCTGCGTCCTCTCACACACAGGGGGACATCCGCACATGGGCCGGTAGCAACGCCACGCCTCCAGCCAACAAACCGGCCTTAGTGACGTCGCGGCTCCACCCTCCCCATGCCCGTCTCCCCACACGTCTGTCAGAGACACAACCGAGGTCTGAACCCGCCCCTTGCTGTGACGCGCGGCGTCGGACGACCGCCTGCATGTCAGGGATGAAGAATCAATCCCTTGTAACACACCGTGTTCTGCTCCGTGCGGATCAGGGGATAGGTGAAATCGTGTGTGTATAATACAGAATACAATTAAATAAACACTACACAGGGAACAAGTTACCATAGTCACTTTACACATTTGTAACTGAGAATTCTATGTTCATTCCGAACGGTTGCAGGGCTTTCATTTCAAAGATCCACTTAAGTTCCTTCTTGCGCAGAATGCGATCCTTGTCACCCCCTCGTCTCAGAGGGCCGACAGAATCAATAATTCTGAAGCGTAGTTGGTTGACCGAGTGTCCACGCTCCACGAAGTGTTTTGCCACTGGTTTATCTATCAGGGCCCTGCGGATATTGCTCTTATGTGAGTTGATGCGTTCCCTGGCTTCCATAGTGGTTTCCCCTATGTAAATGAGGCCACACGGGTGTTGCAATTGTGGTAACATGCTCAAGGGAGATACCTTTGCACATCCCTACAGCGGCAAGCCGTACAAGATAAAAAACTTCTATACATGCAGGTCACGGGACGTGATTTACATGATCACGTGCCCGTGTGGCCTCATTTACATAGGGGAAACCACTATGGAAGCCAGGGAACGCATCAACTCACATAAGAGCAATATCCGCAGGGCCCTGATAGATAAACCAGTGGCAAAACACTTCGTGGAGCGTGGACACTCGGTCAACCAACTACGCTTCAGAATTATTGATTCTGTCGGCCCTCTGAGACGAGGGGGTGACAAGGATCGCATTCTGCGCAAGAAGGAACTTAAGTGGATCTTTGAAATGAAAGCCCTGCAACCGTTCGGAATGAACATAGAATTCTCAGTTACAAATGTGTAAAGTGACTATGGTAACTTGTTCCCTGTGTAGTGTTTATTTAATTGTATTCTGTATTATACACACACGATTTCACCTATCCCCTGATCCGCACGGAGCAGAACACGGTGTGTTACAAGGGATTGATTCTTCATCCCTGACATGCAGGCGGTCGTCCGACGCCGCGCGTCACAGCAAGGGGCGGGTTCAGACCTCGGTTGTGTCTCTGACAGACGTGTGGGGAGACGGGCATGGGGAGGGTGGAGCCGCGACGTCACTAAGGCCGGTTTGTTGGCTGGAGGCGTGGCGTTGCTACCGGCCCATGTGCGGATGTCCCCCTGTGTGTGAGAGGACGCAGGCGTTAGGTGAGATACCCGATTTGCACAACCTGCTCTGGGGCTTGGCTGCTGGTGCTGTGGGCGCGATGCGCTGGAGCGATCGCTTGCAGGCGGCGGGGAGGAGGTGACTCCCAGGCGTCCTTGGCAACTGGCGCCCATGCCGGGAGACTGGTAATGACGTGCGACGAAGGGGCGGAGCTTCCTGCGGTCAGCTGACTCGGAGTAAAGCGGCCAGTGACGTTGCTCCCTCTCTCCCGACATGCGCGCCAGAGCCCTGGATACGCCGTGACACACGTGCAAGGTGAAGGTATGTGGGACAGGGGACTTAACTTATAGGAATGAGACACTTTGAATGAGCACCTGTGGGTGCACTTTGAATGACATCAGTATTTCTTTTCTCTGTCATTGGTCACCCCATTGATAGGGGGTGTGTTTTAGTATATTTAAGCAGGTACCTTTAAAGTACACAGTGTGTTTGATAAAGGCTGTGAAGCGGCCGAAACGTCACTACTTTTTTGCACGTCAAGTTCACTTGGCTGGACCCAATAAAGGGGTTTTTTTTACCGGATATGCTGCCTCCATTGCTTTTTTTCGGATTCATCATGAGGGAGCCCTAAAGAATCTTGGACTCCAGGTGGGCTGTTGCAATCCGGTTGACCGTGAGATCTGGTGAGTGCGATTCCAATACTTTATTGTTTATACCCAGGTAGAAGACACCGTTAACACCATTTCTACTACCATACAGAGACATTACACCACTCTGGCATTCCTAACCTGGTGCGTGAGTTATAACAACCATAACCCCTTAAGGACACAGCCTTATTTTACCTTAAGAACCAGGCCATTTTTTGCAAATCTGACCAGTGTCACTTTAAGTGCTGATAACTTTAAAATGCTTTGACTTACCCAGGCCGTTCTGAGATTGTTTTTTCGTCACATATTGTACTTCATGAAACTGCTAAAATTGGGTCAAAAAAGTTTATTTTGTTGCATAAAAAAAAAACTAATTTACCAAAAATTTGAAAAAATTACCAAATTTCAAAGTTTCAGTTTCTCTACTTCTGTAATACATAGTAATACCCCCAACAATTGTGATGACTTTACATTCCCCATATGTCTACTTCATGTTTAAATTATTTTGGGAATGATATTTTATTTTTTGGGGATGTTACAAGTAGGGATGAGCGAACTCGAACTGTATAGTTCGGGTTCGTACCGAATTTTGGGGTGTCCGTGACACGGACCCGAACCCGGATATTTTCGTAAAAGTCCGGGTTCGGGTTCGGTGTTCGTCGCTTTCTTGGCGCTTTTGTGACGCTTTCTTGGCGCTTTTTGAAAGGCTGCAAAGCAGCCAATCAACAAGCATCATACTACTTGCCCCAAGAGGCCATCACAGCCATGCCTACTATTGGCATGGCTGTGATTGGCCAGAGCACCATGTGACCCAGCCTCTATTTAAGTTGGAGTCACATAGCGCCGCCCGTCACTCTGCTCTGATTAGCGTAGGGAGAGGTTGCGGCTGCGACAGTAGGGCAAGATTAGGCAGATTAACTCCTCCAAAGTACTTGATTATTGATCGATCTGCAGCTGTGGATCATTGAGCTGCTGATACTCAATTGCTCACTGTTTTTAGGCTGCCCAGACCGTTTGTCAGTCACATTTTTCTGGGGTGATCGGCGGCCATTTTGTGTCTTGTGGTGCGCCAGCACAAGCTGCGACCAAGTGCATTTAACCCTCAATGGTGTGGTTGTTTTTTGGCTAAAGCCTACATCAGGGTGAAGCTGTCACACCAAGTGCATTTAACCAGCAATAGTCTGTTTATTTTTTGGCCATATACTACATCAGGGGCAAGCTGCGCCCGTCACCAAGTGCATTTAACCCTCAGTAGTGTGGTTGGTCAAGCTATCACACCAAGTGCATTTAACCAGCAATAGTCTGTTCATTTTTTGGCCATATACTAAATCAGGGGCAAGCTGCGCCCGTCACCAAGTGCATTTAACCAGCAATAGTCTGTTCATTTTTTGGCCATATACTACATCAGGGGCAAGCTGCGCCCGTCACCAAGTGCATTTAACCCTCAGTAGTGTGGTTGGTCAAGCTGTGACACCAAGTGCATTTAACCAGCAATAGTCTGTTCATTTTTTGGCCATATACTACATCAGGGGCAAGCTGCGCCCGTCACCAAGTGCATTTAACCCTCAGTAGTGTGGTTGGTCAAGCTATCACACCAAGTGCATTTAACCAGCAATAGTCTGTTCATTTTTTGGCCATATACTAAATCAGGGGCAAGCTGCGCCCGTCACCAAGTGCATTTAACCAGCAATAGTCTGTTCATTTTTTGGCCATATACTACATCAGGGGCAAGCTGCGCCCGTCACCAAGTGCATTTAACCCTCAGTAGTGTGGTTGGTCAAGCTATCACACCAAGTGCATTTAACCAGCAATAGTCTGTTCATTTTTTGGCCATATACTAAATCAGGGGCAAGCTGCGCCTGTCACCAAGTGCATTTAACCAGCAATAGTCTGTTCATTTTTTGGCCATATACTACATCAGGGGCAAGCTGCGCCCGTCACCAAGTGCATTTAACCCTCAGTAGTGTGGTTGGTCAAGCTGTGACACCAAGTGCATTTAACCAGCAATAGTCTGTTCATTTTTTGGCCATATACTACATCAGGGGCAAGCTGCGCTCGTCACCAAGTGCATTTAACCCTCAGTAGTGTGGTTGGTCAAGCTGTCACACCAAGTGCATTTAACCAGCAATAGTCTGTTCATTTTTTGGCCATATACTACATCAGGGGCAAGCTGCGCCTGTCACCAAGTGCATTTAACCCTCAATGGTGTGGTTGTTTTTTGGCTAAAGCCTACATCAGGGTGAAGCTGTCACACCAAGTGCATTTAACCAGCAATAGTCTGTTCATTTTTTGGCCATATACTAAATCAGGGGCAAGCTGCGCCCGTCACCAAGTGCATTTAACCAGCAATAGTCTGTTCATTTTTTGGCCATATACTACATCAGGGGCAAGCTGCGCCCGTCACCAAGTGCATTTAACCCTCAGTAGTGTGGTTGGTCAAGCTATCACACCAAGTGCATTTAACCAGCAATAGTCTGTTCATTTTTTGGCCATATACTACATCAGGGGCAAGCTGCGCCCGTCACCAAGTGCATTTAACCCTCAGTAGTGTGGTTGGTCAAGCTGTGACACCAAGTGCATTTAACCAGCAATAGTCTGTTCATTTTTTGGCCATATACTACATCAGGGGCAAGCTGCGCCCGTCACCAAGTGCATTTAACCAGCAATAGTGTGGTTATTTTTTGGCCATATCCCAGTCTAATTCTGTCACTAAATCCATACCGGTCACCCAGCGCCTAAATACTAGGCCTCAAATTTATATCCCGCTAAATCTGTCGTTACCGCTGTACTGTTGTGGCTGGGCAAGTTATTTAGTGTCCGTCAAAGCACATTTTTTGTTCAGGGTTGAAATACAATTCCCAATTTAGCAATTTCATAATTTAGTGGTTTCTGCTATATCAGAGCTATTTGAAATCTATCCCTAAAAGGGTATATAATATTCAAGGTGCACATAGGGTCATTCAGAATAACTTCACACACACGCTACTGTGCATTTCCAAGTCCAATTCTGTTAGTAAATCCATACCGGTCACCCAGCGCCTAAATACTAGGCCTCAAATTTATATCCCGCTAAATCTCTCGTTACCGCTGTCCTGTTGTGGCTGGGAAAGTTATTTAGTGTCTGTCAAAGCACATTTTTTGTTCTGGGTTGAAATACAATTCCCAATTTAGCAATTTCATAATTTAGTGGTTTCTGCTATATCAGAGCTATTTGAAATCAATCCCTAAAAGGGTATATAATATTCAAGGTGCACATAGGGTCATTCAGAATAACTTCACACACACGCTACTGTGCATTTCCAAGTCCAATTCTGTTAGTAAATCCATACCGGTCACCCAGCGCCTAAATACTAGGCCTCAAATTTATATCCCGCTAAATCTCTCGTTACCGCTGTCCTGTTGTGGCTGGGAAAGTTATTTAGTGTCCGTCAAAGCACATTTTTTGTTCTGAATTGAAATACAATTCCCAATTTAGCAATTTCATAATTTAGTGGTTTCTGCTATATCAGAGCTATTTGAAATCTATCCCTAAAAGGGTATATAATATTCAAGGTGCACATAGGGTCATTCAGAATAACTTCACACACACGCTACTGTGCATTTCCAAGTCTAATTCTGTCACTAAATCCATACCGGTCACCCAGCGCCTAAATACTAGGCCTCAAATTTATATCCCGCTAAATCTCTTGTTACCGCTGTCCTGTTGTGGCTGGGCAAGTTATTTAGTGTCCGTCAAAGCACATTTTTTGTTCAGGGTTGAAATACAATTCCCAATTTAGCAATTTCATAATTTAGTGGTTCCTGCTATATCAGAGCTATTTGAAATCTATCCCTAAAAGGGTATATAATATTCAAGGTGCACATAGGGTCATTCAGAATAACTTCACACACACGCTACTGTGCATTTCCAAGTCCAATTCTGTTAGTAAATCCATACCGGTCACCCAGCGCCTAAATACTAGGCCTCAAATTTATATCCCGCTGAATTTGAATACAATACATTGGGCCAAATAATATTTTTGTTGTTGTGGTGAACCATAACAATGAGGAAAACATCTAGTAAGGGACGCGGACGTGGACATGGTCGTGGTGATGTTAGTGGACCCTCTGGTGCTGGGAGAGGACGTGGCCGTTCTGCCACATCCACACGTCCTAGTGTGCCAACTACCTCAGGTCCCAGTAGCCGCCAGAATTTACAGCGATATATGGTGGGGCCCAATGCCGTTCTAAGGATGGTAAGGCCTGAGCAGGTACAGGCATTAGTCAATTGGGTGGCCGACAGTGGATCCAGCACGTTCACATTATCTCCCACCCAGTCTTCTGCAGAAAGCGCACAGATGGCGCCTGAAAACCAACCCCATCAGTCTGTCACATCACCCGCATGCATACCAGGGAAACTGTCTCAGCCTCAAGTTATGCAGCAGTCTCTTATGCTGTTTGAAGACTCCGCTGGCAGGGTTTCCCAAGGGCATCCACCTAGCCCTTCCCCAGCGGTGAAAGACATAGAATGCACTGACGCACAACCACTTATGTTTCCTGATGATGAGGACATGGGAATACCACCTCAGCATGTCTCTGATGATGACGAAACACAGGTGCCAACTGCTGCGTCTTTCTGCAGTGTGCAGACTGAACAGGAGGTCAGGGATCAAGACTGGGTGGAAGACGATGCAGGGGACGATGAGGTCCTAGACCCCACATGGAATGAAGGTCGTGCCACTGACTTTCACAGTTCGGAGGAAGAGGCAGTGGTGAGACCGAGCCAACAGCGTAGCAAAAGAGGGAGCAGTGGGCAAAAGCAGAACACCCGCCGCCAAGAGACTCCGCCTGCTACTGACCGCCGCCATCTGGGACCGAGCACCCCAAAGGCAGCTTCAAGGAGTTCCCTGGCATGGCACTTCTTCAAACAATGTGCTGACGACAAGACCCGAGTGGTTTGCACGCTGTGCCATCAGAGCCTGAAGCGAGGCATTAACGTTCTGAACCTGAGCACAACCTGCATGACCAGGCACCTGCATGCAAAGCATGAACTGCAGTGGAGTAAACACCTTAAAACCAAGGAAGTCACTCAGGCTCCCCCTGCTACCTCTTCTGCTGCTGCCGCCTCGGCCTCTTCTGCTGCTGCCGCCTCGGCCTCTTCCTCCGCCTCTGGAGGAACGTTGGCACCTGCCGCCCAGCAAACAGGGGATGTACCACCAACACCACCACCACCACCTCCGTCACCAAGCGTCTCAACCATGTCACACGGCAGCGTTCAGCTCTCCATCTCACAAACATTTGAGAGAAAGCGTAAATTCCCACCTAGCCACCCTCGATCCCTGGCTCTGAATGCCAGCATTTCTAAACTACTGGCCTATGAAATGCTGTCATTTAGGCTGGTGGACACAGACAGCTTCAAACAGCTCATGTCGCTTGCTGTCCCACAGTATGTTGTTCCCAGCCGCCACTACTTCTCCAAGAGAGCCGTGCCTTCCCTGCGCAACCAAGTATCCGATAAAATCAAGTGTGCACTGCGCAACGCCATCTGTAGCAAGGTCCACCTAACCACAGATACGTGGACCAGTAAGCACGGCCAGGGACGCTATATCTCCCTAACTGCACACTGGGTAAATGTAGTGGCAGCTGGGCCCCAGGCGGAGAGCTGTTTGGCGCACGTCCTTCCGCCGCCAAGGATCGCAGGGCAACATTCTTTGCCTCCTGTTGCCACCTCCTCCTTCTCGGCTTCCTCCTCCTCTTCTTCCACCTGCTCATCCAGTCAGCCACACACCTTCACCACCAACTTCAGCACAGCCCGGGGTAAACGTCAGCAGGCCATTCTGAAACTCATATGTTTGGGGGACAGGCCCCACACCGCACAGAAGTTGTGGCGGGGTATAGAACAACAGACCGACGAGTGGTTGCTGCCGGTGAGCCTCAAGCCCGGCCTGGTGGTGTGTGATAATGGGCGAAATCTCGTTGCAGCTCTGGGACTAGCTAATTTGACGCACATCCCTTGCTTGGCGCATGTGCTGAATTTGGTGGTGCAGAAGTTCATACACAACTACCCCGACATGTCAGAGCTGCTGCATAAAGTGCGGGCCGTCTGTTCGCGCTTCCGGCGTTCACATCCTGCTGCTGCTCGCCTGTCTGCGCTACAGCGTAACTTCGGCCTTCCCGCTCACCGCCTCATATGCGACGTGCCCACCAGGTGGAACTCCACCTTGCACATGCTGGACAGACTGTGCGAGCAGCAGCAGGCCATAGTGGAGTTTCAGCTGCAGCACGCACGGGTCAGTCGCACTACAGAACAGCACGACTTCAGCACCAATGACTGGGCCTCCATGCGAGACCTGTGTGCCCTGTTGCGCTGTTTCGAGTACTCCACCAACATGGCCAGTGGCGATGACGCCATTATCAGCGTTACAATACCACTTCTATGTCTCCTTGAGAAAACACTTAGGGCGATGATGGAAGAGGAGGTGGCCCAGGAGGAGGAGGAGGAGGAGGAGGAGGAAGAGGGGTCATTTTTAGCACTTTCAGGCCAGTCTCTTCGAAGTGACTCAGAGGGAGGTTTTTGGAAACAGCAGAGGCCAGGTACAAATGTGGCCAGCCAGGGCCCACTACTGGAGGACGAGGAGGACGAGGATGAGGAGGAGGTGGAGGAGGATGAGGATGAAGCATGGTCACAGCGGGGTGGCACCCAACGCAGCTCGGGTCCATCACTGGTGCGTGGCTGGGGGGAAAGGCAGGACGATGACGATACGCCTCCCACAGAGGACAGCTTGTCCTTACCCCTGGGCAGCCTGGCACACATGAGCGACTACATGCTGCAGTGCCTGCGCAACGACAGCAGAGTTGCCCACATTTTAACCTGTGCGGACTACTGGGTTGCCACCCTGCTGGATCCACGCTACAAAGACAATGTGCCCACTTTACTACCTGCACTGGAGCGTGATAGGAAGATGCGCGTTGGTAGACGCGCTACTGAGAGCATTCCCAAATGTCACAGGGGAACAAGTGGAAGCCCAAGGCCAAGGCAGAGGAGGAGCAAGAGGTCGCCAAGGCAGCTGTGTCAATGCCAGCTCCTTTGAGGGCAGGGTTAGCATGGCAGAGATGTGGAAAACTTTTGTCAACACGCCACAGCTAACTGCACCACCACCTGATACGCAACGTGTTAGCAGGAGGCAACATTTCACTAACATGGTGGAACAGTACATGTGCACACCCCTCTACGTAACTGACTGATGGTTCGGCCCCATTCAACTTCTGGGTCTCTAAATTGTCCACGTGGCCAGAGCTAGCCTTTAATGCCTTGGAGGTGCTGGCCTGCCCGGCGGCCAGCGTTTTGTCTGAACGTGTATTCAGCACGGCAGGGGGCGTCATTACAGACAAACGCAGCCGCCTGTCTACAGCCAATGTGGACAAGCTGACGTTCATAAGAATGATCCAGGCATGGATCCCACAGGATCTGTCCGTCCCTTGTCCAGATTAGACATTAACTACCTCCCCTTAACCATATATTATTGGACTCCAGGGCACTTCCTCATTCAATCCTATTTTTATTTTCATTTTACCATTATATTGCGAGGCTACCCAAAGTTGAATGAACCTCTCCTCTGTCTGGGTGCCGGGGCCTAAATATATGCCAATGGACTGTTCCAATGTTGGGTGACGTGAAGCCTGATTCTCTGCTATGACATGCAGAATGATTCTCTGCTGACATGAAGCCAGATCCTCTGTTACGGGACCTCTCTCCTCTGCCTGGGTGCTGGGCCTAAATTTATGAAAATGGACTCTTACAGTGGTGGGTGACGTGAAGCCTGATTCTCTGCTATGATATGAAGACTGATTCTCTGCTGACGTGAAGCCAGATTGTCTGTTACGGGACCTCTCTCCTCTGCCTGGGTGCTGGGCCTAAATATATGCCAATGGACTGTTGCAGTGGTGGCTGACGTGAAGCCTCATTCTCTGCTATGACATGCAGACTGATTCTCTGCTGACATGAAGTCAGATCCTCTGTTACGGGACCTCTCTCCTCTGCCTGGGTGCTGGGCCTAAACTTATGAAAATGGACTCTTACAGTGGTGGGTGACGTGAAGCCTCATTCTCTGCTATGACATGCAGACTAATTCTCTGCTGACATGAAGCCAGATTGTCTGTTACGGGACCTCTCTCCTCTGCCTGGGTGCTGGGCCTAAATTTATGACAATGGACTGTTGCAGTGGTGGGTGACGTGAAGCCTGATTCTCTGCTATGACATGCAGACTGATTCTCTACTGAGATGAAGCCAGATTGTCTGTTACGGGACCTCTCTCCTCTGCCTGTGTGCTGGGCCTAAATATATGCCAATGGACTGTTGCAGTGGTGGCTGACGTGAAGCCTCATTCTCTGCTATGACATGCAGACTAATTCTCTGCTGACATGAAGCCAGATTGTCTGTTACGGGACCTCTCTCCTCTGCCTGTGTGCTGGGCCTAAATATATGCCAATGGACTGTTGCAGTGGTGGCTGACGTGAAGCCTGATTCTCTGCTATGACATGCAGACTGATTCTCTGCTGACATGAAGCCAGATTGTCTGTTACGGGACCTCTCTCCTCTGCCTGGGTGCTGGGCCTAAATATATGCCAATGGACTGTTGCAGTGGTGGGTGACGTGAAGCCTCATTCTCTGCTATGACATGCAGACTAATTCTCTGCTGACATGAAGCCAGATTGTCTGTTACGGGACCTCTCTCCTCTGCCTTGGTGCTTGGCCTAAACTTATGAAAATGGACTGTTGCAGTGGTGGGTGACGTGAAGCCTGATTCTCTGCTATGACATGCAGACTGATTCTCTACTGACATGAAGCCAGATTGTCTGTTATGGGACCTCTCTCCTCTGCCTGTGTGCTGGGCCTAAATATATGCCAATGGACTGTTGCAGTGGTGGCTGACGTGAAGCCTCATTCTCTGCTATGACATGCAGACTAATTCTCTGCTGACATGAAGCCAGATTGTCTGTTACGGGACCTCTCTCCTCTGCCTGTGTGCTGGGCCTAAATATATGCCAATGGACTGTTGCAGTGGTGGCTGACGTGAAGCCTCATTCTCTGCTATGACATGCAGACTGATTCTCTGCTGACATGAAGCCAGATTGTCTGTTACGGGACCTCTCTCCTCTGCCTGGGTGCTGGGCCTAAACTTATGAAAATGGACTCTTACAGTGGTGGGTGACGTGAAGCCTCATTCTCTGCTATGACATGCAGACTAATTCTCTGCTGACATGAAGCCAGATTGTCTGTTACGGGACCTCTCTCCTCTGCCTGGGTCCTGGGCCTAAATTTATGACAATGGACTGTTGCAGTGGTGGGTGACGTGAAGCCTGATTCTCTGCTATGACATGCAGACTGATTCTCTGCTGACATGAAGCCAGATTGTCTGTTACGGGACCTCTCTCCTCTGCCTGTGTGCTGGGCCTAAATATATGCCAATGGACTGTTGCAGTGGTGGCTGACGTGAAGCCTCATTCTCTGCTATGACATGCAGACTAATTCTCTGCTGACATGAAGCCAGATCCTCTGTTACGGGACCTCTCTCCTCTGCCTGGGTGCTGGGCCTAAATTTATGAAAATGGACTCTTACAGTGGTGGGTGACGTGAAGCCTGATTCTCTGCTGACATGAAGACTGATTCTCTGCTGACATGAAGCCAGATTGTCTGTTACGGGACCTCTCTCCTCTGCCTGGGTGCTGGGCCTAAATATATGCCAATGGACTGTTGCAGTGGTGGCTGACGTGAAGCCTCATTCTCTGCTATGACATGCAGACTAATTCTCTGCTGACATGAAGCCAGATTCTCTGTTACGGGACCTCTCTCCTCTGCCTGGGTTCCGGGGCCTAAATATCTGAGAATGGACTATTCCAGTGGTGGGTGACGGGAAGCCAGATTCTCTGCTATGGGACCTCTCTCCAATTGATTTTGGTTAATTTTTATTTATTTAATTTTCATTTTAATTCATTTCCCTATCCAAATTTGTTTGCAGGGGATTTACCTACATGTTGCTGCCTTTTGCAGCCCTCTAGCCCTTTCCTGGGCTGTTTTACAGCCTTTTTAGTGCCGAAAAGTCCGGGTCCCCATTGACTTCAATGGGGTTCGGGACGAAGTTCGGATCGGGTTCGGATCCCGAACCCGAACATTTTCGGGAAGTTCGGCCGAACTTCTCGAACCCGAACATCCAGGTGTTCGCTCAACTCTAGTTACAAGGCTTAGAAGTTTAGAAGCAGATTTTTAGGGACCACTACAGGTCTGAAGTCACTTCGCGAGGCTTACATAATAGAAACCACCCAAAAATGACCCCATTCTATAAATTACACCCCTCAAGGTATTCAAAACTGATTTTTACAAACTTCGTTAACACTTTAGGTGTTGCACAAGAGTTATTGGCAAATGGGGATGAAATTTGAGAATTTCATTTTTTTGCCTAATTTTCCATTTTTACCCATTTTTTCCACTAACAAAGCAAGGGTTAACAGCCAAACAAGACTGTATCTTTATTGCTCTGACTCTGCCGTTTACAGAAACACCCCATATGTGGCCGTAAACTACTGTACGGCCACACAGCGGGGCGTAGAGTGAAAGGTGCGCCGTTTGGTTTTTGGAAGGCAGATTTTGCTGTACTGTTTTTTTTTTACACCATGTCCCATTTGAAGCCCCCCTGAGGCACCCCTAGAGTAGAAACTCCACAAAAGTGACCCACCTAAAAAAACTACACCCCTCGAGGTATTCAAAACTGATTTTACAAACATTGTTAACCCTTTAGGTGTTGCACAAGAGTTATTGGCAAATGGAGATGAAATTTGAGAATTTCAATTTTTTGGCAAATTTTCCATTTTAATCCATTTTTTCCAGTAACAAAGCAAGGGTTAACAGCCAAACAAAATGCTATATTTATTGCCCCGATTCTCTAGTTTTCAGAAACACCCCATATGTGGCCGTAAACTACTGTACGGGCACACAGTAGGGCGTAGAGGGAAAGGTGCGCCGTATGGTTTTGGAAGGCAGATTTTGCTGGAGTGTTTTTTTTTTACACCATGTCCCATTTGAAGCCCCTCTGATGCACCCCTAGAGTGAGTAGAAACTCCATAAAAGTGACCCATATAAGAAACTACACCCCTCAAGGTATTCTAAACTGATTTTACAAACTTTGTTAACCCTTTAGGTGTTCCACAAGATTTAATGAAAAATAGAGATACAATTTCAATATTTCACTTTTTGGGCAGATTTTCCATTTTAATAATTTTTTTCCAGTTACAAAGCAAGGGTTAACAGCCAAACAAAACTCAATATTTATGGCTCTGATTCTGTAGTTTACAGAAACACCCGATATGTGGTCGTAAACCGCTGTACGGGCCCACGGCAGGGCGCAGAAGGAAAGGAATGCTATACGGTTTTGGAAGGCAGATTTTGCGGGACCGTTTTTTTGACACAATGTCCCATTTGAAGCTCCCCTGATGCACCCCATGAGTAGAAACTCCCAAAAATTGACCCCATTTTAGAAACTCTTCCATACAGCGGTCCGTATTGTCTGTTACGGGACCTCTCTCCTCTGCCTGGGTGCTGGGCCTAAATATATGCCAATGGACTGTTGCAGTGGTGGGTGACGTGAAGCCTCATTCTCTGCTATGACATGCAGACTAATTCTCTGCTGACATGAAGCCAGATTGTCTGTTACGGGACCTCTCTCCTCTGCCTTGGTGCTTGGCCTAAACTTATGAAAATGGACTGTTGCAGTGGTGGGTGACGTGAAGCCTGATTCTCTGCTATGACATGCAGACTGATTCTCTACTGACATTAAGCCAGATTGTCTGTTACGGGACCTCTCTCCTCTGCCTGTGTGCTGGGCCTAAATATATGCCAATGGACTGTTGCAGTGGTGGCTGACGTGAAGCCTCATTCTCTGCTATGACATGCACAGATGTCAGCCGTTTATACCAGGGTGCTGGTATACCCACTGGCCACCAATCGCGATCACTTTGGGGCCACATTTCAGCAGGCCTACGTACCTGGAAGGGAGGTCGCGGTTGATGAGTCTCTCGTTGCGTTCAAGGGGAGACTCAGTTTCCGCCAATACATTCCCACAAAGCGGGCGAGGTATGGCGTGAAGCTATACAAAATTTGTGAGAGTACCTCAGGGTACACTTACAAATTTCGTGTGTACGAGGGGCGAGATTCCCGGATTCAACCACCAGAATGTCCCCCCACTCTGGGTGTTACCGGGAAACTCGTGTGGGACCTTATGTACCCACTGCTGGATAAGGGTTACCACTTGTACGTGGACAACTTTTATACCAGCATTCCCTTGTTCAGGTCCCTTGCCGCCAGATCCACGTTCGCTTGTGGGACCGTGCGGAAAAATCAACGCGGCCTCCCTGCCTACCCCCTCCAGGTACCTATCCCCAGGGGTGAGACCCGTGCACTTACCAGTGGAAACCTGTTGCTGGTCAGGTATAAGGACAAGAGGGATGTCCTTATGCTGTCCACAATCCACGGTAACAGCACCACCCCAGTCCCTGTGCGAGGTACCGCGGCAACGGTCCTCAAGCCCGATTGTATCGTCGACTACAATCGGTATATGGGAGGAGTTGATCTCTCTGATCAAGTCCTCACGCCATATAACGCCATGCGCAAAACCCGGGCATGGTACAAAAAAGTTGCGGTCTACATGGTGCAGGTTGCCATGTACAACTCTTTTGTACTATCCCGAAGCGCTGGCAGCACAGGGACATTCCTCCAATTCTATGAGGCAGTCCTCAAAGACCTGATCTTTTCGGACCGGGAAAGAGCAGGCCGGAGTACCTCGGGAACTGGAGGCGCCCGGATCGTCCCTGGCCAACACTTTCCAGGTGTGGTCCCCCATACTGGAAAGAAGGGACGAACCCAAAAAAAGTGCAGAGTGTGTCACAAGAGGGGGATACGGAAGGACACCACCACTCAATGTGACACGTGCCCCGATCATCCGGGCCTCTGCATTATCGATTGCTTCAGGGAGTATCACACTTCCATGGAGTACTAAATTTTTATAATCCCCAACAGTTCACTAGAGAACATAAAACACTATGGCTCTCAGACTTTGGAGACACGAAAACAATTTTTCTTTCCCCAAAAAATATTAGTTTTAGTGCAGGCATCCTCAAACTGCGGCCCTCCAGATGTTGTAAAACTATAACTCCCAGCATGCCCAGACAACCTACAGCCATCATCAGGGCATGGTGGGAATTGTAGTTTTACAACATCTGGAGGGCCGCAGTTTTAGGATGCCTGCTTAGTGTCTCCAAAGTATGAGAGCCATACATATTGGGCATCGTCGCGTGCGTAAAAGTCGTCGCTATAAAAATAACTTTTTACCAAACGCCTCGGATGAACGGTGTTAAAAATATAAAATAAAAACGGTGCCAAAACACCTATTTTTGGGCAAAATTTAAATTTAAATCCATTTTGCCGGTAATATAGCAAGGGTTAACAGCCAAACAAAACTAAACATTTATTGCCCCAATTCTGTAGTTTGCAGAAACACCCCATATGTGGTCGTAAATGGCTATATAGCCGCACGGCAGGGCATAGAACGAAGGGAACTCCATACGGTTTCTGGAAGGCAGATTTTGATGGACAGTTTTTTTTTTTTACACCATGTCCCATTAGAAGCCCCCCCCTGATGTAGCCTAGACTAGAAACTCCAAAAAAGTGACCCCATCTAAGAAACTACACCCCTCAAGGTATTCAAAAATTACTTTACAAACTATGTTAACCCTTTAGGTGTTCCACATAACTAAATAGCGAATGTAGAAACAATTTTAGAATTAAATTTTTTTGTTACATTGCCTCAAAAAAGAGTAATATAGAGCAACCAAAAATCTAATTTACCCCAAAAATTGTCCCAAAACAACAACCACCTTATCCTGTAGTTTCCTAGATGGGGTCACTTTTATGGAGTTTCTACTCTAGGGGTGCATCAGGGGGCTTGAAAGGGTACATGGTGTAAATAAACCAGTCCAGCAAAATCTGCCTTCCAAAAACCGTATGGCGTTCCCCTTCTTCTATGTCCTGCCGTTTAGCCAAACAGTAGTTTACGACCACATATGGGGTGTTACTGCAAACTACAGAATCAGGGCAACCCATTTTGAGTTTTGTTTGGCAGTTAACCCTTGTTTTACTCCTGGAAAAAACTGATTATATTGGAAAATTTTCCCAAAAATAGAAATTTCTAAATTGTTTCTCCATCTGCCATTAACTCTTGTGGAACAGCTAAAGGGTTAACAAAGTTTGTAAACCCAGTTTTGAATACCTTGAGGGGTGTACTTTCTTAGATGGAGTCACTTTTTTGAAATTTCTATTCTAGGGGTGCAACAGGGGGCTTCAAATGGGACATGGTATAAACAAAACCAGTCCTGCAAAATCTGCCTTCCAAAACCCATATGGTGTTCCCCTCCTTCTATGTGCTACCGTTCGGCCAAACAGTAGTTTACGACCACATATGGGGTGTTTTTGCAAACTACAGAATCAGGGCAACCCATTTTGAGTGTTGTTTGGCAGTTAACCCTTGTTTTACTCCTGGAAAAAATTGATTATATTGGAAAATTTTCCAAAAAATAGAAATTTCAAAATTGTTTCTCCATCTGCCATTAACTCTTGTGGAACACCTAAAGGGTTAACAAAGTTTGTAAACCCAGTTTTGAATACCTTGAGGGGTGTACTTTCTTAGATGGAGTCACTTTTTTGAAATTTCTATTCTAGGGGTGCAACAGGGGGCTTCAAATGGGACATGGTATAAACAAAACCAGTCCTGCAAAATCTGCCTTCCAAAACCCATATGGTGTTCCCCTCCTTCTATGTGCTACCGTTCGGCCAAACAGTAGTTTACGACCACATATGGGGTGTTTCTGTAAACTACAGAATCAGGGCAACCCATTTTGAGTGTTGTTTGGCAGTTAACCCTTGTTTTACTCCTGGAAAAAATTGATTATATTGGAAAATTTTCCAAAAAATAGAAATTTCAAAATTGTTTCTCCATCTGCCATTAACTCTTGTGGAACACCTAAAGGGTTAACAAAGTTTGTAAACCCAGTTTTGAATACCTTGAGGGGTGTACTTTCTTAGATGGAGTCACTTTTTTGAAATTTCTATTCTAGGGGTGCAACAGCGGGCTTCAAATGGGACATGGTATAAATAAAACCAGTCCTGCAAAATCTGCCTTCCAAAACCCATATGGTGTTCCCCTCCTTCTATGTGCTACCGTTCGGCCAAACAGTAGTTTACGACCACATATGGGGTGTTTCTGCAAACTAGAGAATCAGGGCAACCCATTTTGAGTGTTGTTTGGCAGTTAACCCTTGTTTTACTCCTGGAAAAAATTGATTATATTGGAAAATTTTCCAAAAAATAGAAATTTCAAAATTGTTTCTCCATCTGCCATCAACTCTTGTGGAAGACCTAAAGGGTTAATAAAGTTTGAAAAAACAGTTTTGAATACCTTGAGGGGTGTAGTTTCTAGAATGGGGTCATTTTTGGGAGGTTTCTATTATCTAAGCCTCACAATATGACTGCAAACCTGAACTGGTCCATAAAAAGTGGGATTTTGAAGATTTCTCAAAAATTTCAAAATTTGCTTCTAAACTTCTAAGCCTTGTAACATCCCCAAAAAATAAAATATCATTCCCAAAATGCTACAAACATGAAGTAGACATATGGGGAATGTAAAGTCATCACAATTTTTGGGGGTATTACTATGTATTACAGAAGTAGAGAAACTGAAACTTTGAAATTTGCTAATTTTTCAAAATTTTTGGTAAAAAATGTATTTTTTTATGCAAAAAAATTAACTTTTTTGACCCAATTTTAGCAGTGTCATGAAGTACAATATGTGACGAAAAAACAATCTCAGAACGGCCTGGGTAAGTCGAAGCGTTTTAAAGTTATGAGCACTTAAAGTGACACTGGTCAGGTTTGCAAAAAATGGCCTGGTCCTGAAGGTGAAAATGAGCCTGGTCCTAAAGGGGTACTTGTACACCCTGTGTCCGGAAGAGGTTAAAGGGCCCTGTGACTGTACCCTGACAAACACATCACGAACAAAACTATAGACTATCACCTACACCTGACCCAGCCATTGCATAATTTGGCGTCAGAGTGCATATCCCGGTCCGGATCACAGCAGAAACACCACACCGAGCATAGAAGGGAAGCAGGCCTGAGAACTAGAGAAGGAAGAGGGACTCCTCCTAGTGAAAACCCTAACCAAAATCCTGAATGACAACCAGTATGAATAGACCCCAAAGGTAGGGGAGTTCATATGCAGGAATAACTAGAGTCCTATCTAGCCCTATAGGACCCTGGTACTAATGGCAGGGGCGAGACTACCTGTTTCTCCAAAAGAAAGGACGAACAGGAGTCTACTTCAGGCCTAATACAAACAATAGGAAAATGCAACACACAGAACTCATACAAAATACAAAAGAGAAAGTAAAAACTTAATTTTAAAGAGGCTATGGAAGCACCAGGAACTCAGCCGAGATCCAACAACAAACAATCCACAGGCACAGAAGCTATAAACCACACAGCATAGTGGGAGAAGTAACTATAAGGTAGGTTAAATGACCACATAAGCAACACCTGGAGGCAAGGGGTGTGGCAATTACTAGAAACAGCACAGACACCTATTGATCCACAAAGAAAACCTGTCAGATCAAACCACGTTTTGCCAGTCTTACATATCTCCTGCCACTCACTGTCTCCGGGACGTTTGTATGTCTCGGTATGTCCGTGGCACTTCTTCCATCCTGTAAATTTGCATTTTGTTAAACCATTCCTTATGAGAGGGTCGGGGAGTAGAATTTACAGTTTAGAGGATGCTAGGATATACTTGAAAAGGTTTGATTTTGAGGGGGTTTGTAAAAACACAGTAAAGACAATGATGTTGGTTTGATATAGTTGACTTATAACAGAAATGGATTATTATGTTTATTACCTAGCTCATCTTGGCAGAAACTATCCGGAGGGTTGACGTATTTCATGGTGCTAACATCCAGCTTCCAGTTGTGTTTGGTACAGCGAACAGTTCTAAATTTCATCAGAAAAAAATATATATTAACAAGTTAATAACTACACTATCAGTTTAAAACATGAAATACCTGTTAGGTCGTCAGGTTCGGGTACGGACACAAATACCTTATTACAAACATTTTTTTTCAATGCGTATTGGATCCAGCAAACCCACGTATCTGGCTTCTCCTCACTATGCTAGGCGGAGACTTCTGTTTTGGAGGCAGGCACTATAGTAACAGCCTAGGGAAGTCCTACTGACCGCCCATTTGTGCTGGTGATGTTACCGGGCTCACTACTAGGGTGGAAGTCTCTTCCTAACAAAGTGAGGAGAAGCCTGGTATATCACCGGCAGTAAACAAGTAGATCTTGTACTGCGAGATACAGCACAAGCCAAGGGGGAGCATCGGAGCCAGGAAAAGCTCCAATGCTCCACTCATATAGAGCAAAAGAATAGCTGATATCGGGGTTCAGCTCTGAATCTGGACAACCCCTTGAAACACTGAAGAGGAAACAGTGTTCACACGAGTGCCACGGCCTCTTCAAACAGTTAATCAGCAGGGGTGCCAAGTGTCAGACTCCCACTGATCTGATATTGATTATCTATAGTATTTTGCTGCAATAGCGCAGAATAACTGAAAGGGAGCAATACCTGTGAGGTTATATTCACAAGGAGCAGATTTGTTGCAGAATTTTCTATTTTATTCATCTGAAGACACCTTGCACATGCTGCAGAAACAACTCCATTGAGACATAATGGACAGATTTTCAGTCATGGAAAGTGGTATTTTTTTTAACTCAATGAGGTGGTTTGCTATTAAAAAAGTGACTTTAAAAAAAAAATTGTGCTATAAAACATGCTTTGCACTGCAAGACACATTTTTTATGGCTTGTTAAAGGGACATTTTTTGACTACCTAGTGACCGTATTTGCAGGGCTAGTTCGCAGTCGCAATAAATCCAACATAACTGTGCTACTACGCAGTAAAATTTATATAGTTTAATTCGTTGAACCATTCATATATTCTATATTTGGTCATATGCTCCCATCTAGTGGTTGTTTTTGGTATTGCATTTGTTTTTCTATTATATCTGTGACTCATTTCTTTTCATTGCTCCACCCCTTCTTCTGTGTACCTCACTTCCTGTATCTTCATTCTGCTCCAGGCATTTGCACAAGGTAGACATGTATCCCCATGTAAGCTTGCAAAAGCATCATCTTTTAACCGCACAACACCACAATTCATCTGTTCTGCTGTACTCTGTTATCTGGCTTATAGAATAAAGCAACTTACACGGATAAACTCAGTGTTTGTGAGTTCAAGCTATCTGATAAAGATTGTCCGCAGTGATTATATCTGCTTATACAGGCCAGATATCCCTAGTGAGATCTCACTAGGGATAAATCACTATTACAACAATCTGAGTCTGAATAATAACATAAAAAAACATTGTCCCCTGTAGACATGAGCAAACAAGTTCTTAAAAAAACTAATTTGTATTAACTTTTCAAAATTGCTTCCAGCATCCAAACCAGAAGATTTTTAGGTTTGTTTAGGATTAGGGATGAGCAAAGCGACTTCGGATGAAACATCTGAAGTCGATTCGCATAAAACTTCGTTGGAACTGAACCCGAGTTTGGGAAAAATATATATTTTTTTTTTTACAGTATAAATCAATTTCTGGTTATTATGTGAAGTCTCACGAGACTTTGCGAAGTAATAACTTTGGCTCATCGGAGCCAATACAGTATTAAAACAAAGTTTTATGTGAATCGACTTCAGATGTTTCTTGTTATTGGGGTGCAAGTGCTGTTTGATACAGCCATTAACAGGGTTTATTACAAGAAAATATTTCTATGTCTTAGTTGCCCTTGTGCTGTGCAGTTATATGTTCTAAAGCATTTTTTGGCTTCTATTAGTGGGAACAAAAGGGCTTATTAGCTGTTGCTTGGTAAGTAAGAAAATTACAGCCCATTTTGGCATGAATTAGTGGCAAAAAATATATATATATTTGCCGTTCAGCGGTGCAGTTATATGTTCTAAAGCCCTTTTTGGCATGTATGAGTGGGAAAAATAAATATATATTTGCCGTTCAACGGTGCAGTTATATGTTCTAAAGCAGGCATGTCAAACTCGCGGCCCTCCAGCTGTTGCAAAACTACAACTCCCAGCATGCCCGGACAGCCTACAGGCATCAGCCTACAGCAGGGCATTGTGGGAGTTGTAGTTTTACAACAGCTGGAGGGCCGCAGTTTGACATGCCTGTTCTAAAGCCTTTTTGGCGTGTATTAATGTAAAAAAATAAAAAAAAGTCGCAGCGAGAGGTCTGAGCTTCCGGTGTCATCTAGTGGTCGTGTCTTCACCATCAACCCAGCGGTTCTTGAATGGTTAACTCGGTCATCCACTTCTTCCCAAGTGACATCAGACAACCCCAGCCAAGAGTCGGTGGGTTCGTCAGACACAACCCTTAGTTGGCATGGCCTCACCTGTCCTCAACCTGCCTCTGTCCTTTTCTGTTCCCTCAGCCAGAGAAGTATTATATGCTGTGGGCTCAGCTCCACTATACAGCAAGGACGAGCTACTAGAGGACAGTCAGCAGCTATTGGCCAGCCAAGATGTGGAGGAGACATCTGTTGCTTCCTCTGGTAGGCGGGCAAGTAGTGATGAGGAGTGTGGCATGGGAGCTAGTGTTTTGCGAGAGGTCAGGCTCCTGACCCAGAAACTGTTGAGGAGGACATCAGTGATGTGCACGCAGTGCTCGATGATGATGTAGCTGATCGCACTTGGAAGCCGGGTGAATTAGGGGCTTCATCATCATCGGGAGAAGATGGTGGCAGCTTGCCCGTGAGGCAGCAGCGGAGCCAGCAAGTCGCTAGCGTGGCTGGGAGTCAGCAAGGTGGCAGCAGTGGGAGGTCGGGAACCAAACGTGCCCAGGGTAGACCACTCGCTTCGCCGGAGCCTACATGCCGGGAAAGTAGCGGTGCAGGGGTTCACGGAAGCTGCGGTGATAATAGTCAGTCAGTGCGGAGTGTTGGGGGTAAAATTACCCACTCGGCGGTGTGGCAATTTTTTTGTTAAGCCGCAGGAGGAGGTGAACAAGGCCATTTGTAGACTTTGTGGGCAGTAGGTGAAGCGTGGCCAGGATACCAGTGTTGGTACCACGGCCTGGCGTCAACATAAGCAGCGTCACCATAAAGTGGCCTGGTAGAACCGTGGCTCCGATGTGGTAGTCCAGCCAGCTGCAGCAACTGCATCACCCAAAGGCACGCAAACAATTACAAGCAGTCAAGGCTCAACCACCTCAGCCGAAGGGAGCGGTCTATCCTTCCCAACTTCTGCTGGTCCTGATGCTCCTGCAACTACTTTACATCAGTCATTCCGTCAGCAATTGATCACCAAAGCGATTGCCAAGAGACAACAGTATGCGTGCACTCATCCAACGGCGCAGAAGCTGAAAGTGCTCCTGGCCAAGTCGCTGGTGCTGACATCCCTCCTTTTCCAAGTGGTGGACTCTGCACGGCAGCGCCAATGTGTGGAGCTGTAAATACGGTCAGGGACAATACATGTCCTTTACGGCCCACTGGGTGAATGTGGTTCCTGCACAGCCACACTAGCAACTTGGCCAGGTGACGACGCTTCCGCCTCCACGTTGTCACGCCATTGGTCCTGTGACAATGTCTGCCTCTGCCTCATCATCCTCCACCGTGTCCTCAGCCTCTACTGCAGGGACAATTCACAGTGCCCTGCCAGCATACCACATGTGCAGGACACAGCGGTTTCACTCTGTTCTGCACCTCATTTACATAGAATGTGTCGGCAGATAAGAACCATTTGGCCCATCTAGTCTGCCCAATATACTAAATACTATGGATAGCCCCTGGCCCTATCTTATATGAAGGATGGCCTTATGCCTATCACATGCATGCTTAAACTCCTCCACTGTATTTGCAGCTACCACTTCTGCAGGAAGGCTATTCCATGCATCCACTACTCTCTCAGTAAAGTAATACTTCCTGATATTATTTTTAAACCTTTGCCCCTCTAATTTAAAACTATGTCCTCTTGTAGCAGTTTTTCTTCTTTTAAATATTCTCTCCTCTTTTACCTTGATGATTCCTTTTATGTATTTAAAAGTTTCTATCATATTCCATCTGTCTTGTCTTTCTTCCAAGCTATACATGTTAAGGTCCTTTAATCTTTCCTGGTAAGTGTTATCCTGCAATCCATATACCAGTTTAGTAGCTCTTCTCTGAACTCTCTCCAAAGTATCAATATCCTTCTGGAGATATGGTCTCCAGTACTGAGCACAATACTACAAATGAGGTCTCACTAGTGCTCTGTAGAGCGGCATGAGCACCTCCCTCTTTCTACTGGTAATTCCTCTCCCTATACACCCAAGCATTCTGCTAGCATTTCCTGCTGCTCTATGACATGGTCTGCCTACCTTTAAGTCTTGTGAAATAATGATCCCTAAATCCCTTTCCTCAGATACTGAGGTTAGGACTGTATCACTGATTTTATATTCTGTTCTTGGTTTTTTTTACGTCCCAGGTGAATTATCTTGCACTTATCAACATTACATTTTAGTTGCCAGATTTTTGACCATTCCTCTAGTTTTCCTAAGTCCTTTTCCATTTAGTGTATCCCTCCAGGAACATCAACCCTGTTACAAATCTTTGTGTCATCAGCAAAAAGACACACCTTACCATTGAGGCCTTTTGCAATTTTGCTGATAAAGATATTAAACAATTTGCCTGGGTGAACGGAGTCACACAGGGGAGGAACTGCTCCGTATCCTTCATCAAGAATTCAAATCCTGTCTTTCTCCGGGACAGCTCAAAATCGGAACCATGGTGACCGACAACAGGATGAACATGGTGTTGGCTCTGTGTCACGATGGGCTGAGCCATGCGCCCTGCATGGCACATGTGTTCAATCTGGTTGTCAAACGGTTCCTGAAGTCTTCCATCCATCTGTAAGACATCCTAAAAATGGCCAGCCACTCGTACACTGCAAAGCACACCCTCCTTGAGCTGCAGTGGCAGAACGGCATCCCCCAACATAGGCAAATATGCGACGTTTCCACCCGTTGGAATTCCGCCCTTCATATGTTGGACCGACTATACGAACAGAGAAAGGCCATAAACTATTTCTTGATGATCCAAGTGGACAGGAGTACTCCCCTGTGTAACTCAAATGTCAGCCAGTGGCAGCTCATGCATGACACTTGCCGTTTGCTCAGGTCTTTTGAGTAGGCCACGTTCTTTGTCAGTTGCCAGGACTACGGGATGAACAACGTCATTCCACTGCTTCATGTCCTGGAACAGAAGTTGGTAAATCTGGCTGGTCAGGGGACTGTAGACGTGGCGCCTAAATCTCACTGGAGGAGGAGGACATTGGAGCACAAACAATGTGTAGCAAAATGGGTGGAGCAGTCAGAGGAGCTACAGGGCGATGAGGAAGACGAGGCAGAGGGCCCAGACACACCGTGGCAGTATGCAGTGGAGATACAGGCAGGGAGTCCCTCCGAGTCACTTGCACAAATGGCCCGATGCATGCTCACTTGCTTGCGTAGTGACAACCGAATTGTCACCATTTGGCAGAGGGATGACTTCTGGCTCTCCACCTTGTTGGACCCTCGCTACCGGTCCAAAATGGGGGCCTTTTTTACACCTGCTGAGAGGGAGGACAAACTGAACTACTATAGAGACATCCTATGTAGTCAGTTGGCCACTGCCTATGTGCGCCATCGTCCATCCTCTTGCAGGGGGGGGGCCTCTGTGCTCACGGGGTTGAAGTTTTGGAAAACAGCATATCTATGTCTTACAATACACAGGGTAGCAAGTAATATATATAAATGATAACATAAGATACTAGGCAAATATCTGCATCTGTGTAGCATCTCCACACAGTTCAAATGTAATATGTTTTGAGTTGAAGCTTGGGAAAACGGCATATACTTGTCTTACAATACGTGAGATAGTACACGATAATATCTGTGAGTAATAAAATTAAATATTGGGCATAGATCCATGTTGGTGCATCGCCACACAGTTCAAATGTTATATTTTTGGGATTGAAGTTTGAGAAAACAGCATATACGTGTCTTATAATACATAGGGTCGCATGCAAAAATATCTTTGAGTAATAATTAGAGGTGAGTTTAAAAAAATTATATTTGAACAATTTGTCAACTTTTTCCAAAAAAATTCATTCGATACAAATCCAACAGGCTGAGATTCTCAGGGGTGTAGGGCTCTTTAAAACCCCCACCACTCACGTGCACTTCCGATGCAGACCACAGTGAAGCAGCACGTCGCACGCCTGGCTACCGGTCCATAGGTAAGTGGTCCCTTGCAGCCAGCGGGCCACACGCGCGACACTCTCGCCGGCCGAATGGGTAAGTCAGCCCCCCATCTGCTTCCATGTTCCTGCCTGCCGACTCCCGCCTTCGTCCTACCTCACTCCCCACGTGGGACACCGTTTTCCTTCCTGGCGGCCAGCGCTCGAGATATCACTAGACTGGCTGCCAGACCCAGCCGCTTTCTCCTCGTGGCGCTGCCTCGATTTTTAAATGCCAGCTCACGTTAAACTTTCATACTGACTCCATCACTGCAGTACAAATAATTATTTCACCCTGAGAATGCTTGGACTGGGAGAAAACGTCTGTAAGTGGGTAAGTAACTGGCTCAATGATAGAAAACAGAGGGTGGTTATTAATGGTACATACTCAGATTGGGTCACTGTCACTAGTGGAGTACCTCAGGGGTCAGTATTGGGCCCTATTCTCTTCAATATATTTATTAATGATCTTGTAGAAGGCTTGCATAGTAAAATATAAATTTTCGCAGATGACACTAAACTGTGTAAAGTAATTAACACTGAAGAGGACAGTATACTACTACAGAGGGATCTGGATAGATTGGAGGCTTGGGCAGATAAGTGGCAGATGAGGTTTAACACTGACAAATATAAAGTTATGCACATGGGAAGGAATAATGCAAGTCACCCGTACTTATTAAATGGTAAAACACTCGGTAACACTGACATGGAAAAGGATCTAGGAATTTTAATAAACAGCAAACTAAGCTGCAAAAAACAGTGTCAGGCAGCTGCTGCCAAGGCCAATAAGATAATGGGTTGCATCAAAAGGGACATAGATGCCCGTGATGAAAACATAGTCCTACCACAGTTCTGGGTTCCAGTGAACAAAGCAGACATAGCAGAGCTGGAGAGGGTCCAGAGGAGGGCAACTAAAGTAATAACTGGAATGGGGCAACTACAGCACCCTGAAAGATTATCAAAATTAGGGTTATTCACTTTAGAAAAAAGACGACTGAGAGGAGATCTAATTAATATGTATAAATATATCAGGGGTCAGTACAGAGATCTATCCCATCATCTATTCATTCCCAGGACGGTGACTGTGACGAGGGGACATCCTCTGCGTCTGGAGGAAAGAAGGTATGTACACAAACATAGAAGAGGATTCTTTACAGTAAGAGCAGTGAGACTATGGAGCTCTCTGCCTGAGGAGGTGGTGATGGTGAGTACAATAAACAAATTCAAGAGGGGCCTGGATGTATTTCTGGAGCGTGATAATATTACAGGATCCAGGGAGTTGATCCAGGGAGTTATTCTGATTGCCTGATTGGAGTCGGGAAGGAATTTTTTATTCCCCTAAAGTGAGGAAAATTGGCTTCTACCTTACAGTTTTTTTTTGCCTTCCTCTGGATCAACTTGCAGGATAACAGGCCGAACTGGATGGACAAATGTCTTTTTTCGGCCTTATGTACTATGTTACTATGTTACTATGTTATGGAGGAAGTTTCACACTAGCACTCACGCCTCACATTTGAAGCCTTGCTGCTTTTGGAGATTGTTCAATCATGACAGGGCAACGGGTTCCACGGCATCGCAGCTGTCACACATTTCTGTCTTCATTGCGCCTGACCTGGCGCAAATGAGGATTAATTTGGCAGTCAATTACTGCCAACCATCAGCAGTCCAGGTCTGTGTCTCCACCACCACGTAATCCATAGAGAGTCTCATACCATTGTAGCAGGACGTGGCCGGCACCGGTCAGCTGCGCTGCTCCAGGGGCCAGGACCAACCTTAACGGATCCTTCTTCAGATTCGGACAGGAGCTCCCAAATAGGTAGCATGCTTGGTTCAGTACGGTTGATCCTGCTGATAAAGACGCTTGTTTACAGTCCATTTCCGCAGCCTTGCCACGATGCCATTCTGTTACTTGGTACCACATGTTTCTTGCCACATGCGGCTTCAGTTAAAAAAAAAAAAAAACATTGGGGAGTGTTCAGTTTCAATTTCCGTACGCTGCACTTCTTCCATTCTTTGGGCCAGGCCCCTTGCCCCAGCAGTTCTGGGTTGGCAATTCAGGACAGGAGCTGCATTCCTGCCATCCATGGCCTCCAGTCCACGACTAAGGTCGCATAGGGAGCATCTCAGGGACACCTGCCACGTCGGTCAGGTTATGTTTTTTAAATTTATCTGTCCCAGGTCACGTATCGAGCATCTCAGGGTCACCTGCCACGTCGGTCAGGTTACGTTTGTTAAACTCTCACCTGTCTCAGGTCACGTAGCGAATCTCTCAGGGCCACCTGCCACATTTGGTCAGGCTACGTTTGTTAAATTTTCACCTGTCCCAGGTCACGAAGAGAGCCATTCAGGATCACCTGTCATGTTGGTCAGGTCACGTTTCGTCAATTTCATCTCCGGTCCACTCGATGTCGCCCAGTCCCGCCAAGGCCACCTACCACGGCGGTAGCCTACGTCCTACTCATCATCATTATTTATGCAGCTTACTTTGTTTCAGTATAATGTTTTATTTTCCTGTCATTTATTCAGGTCGAAGCCTTCCGGTCCAGGTAACTAGGGTTTCTTAATCCCTTTCCGGCCCTCTTTTCGTTCACATCTCTTCCTCCCCTTCACTCACCACCGTTCTTTCTTCCGTCACCACCCGCTCCGCATCCCGCTTCTTCATTGTGGAGCCCCACCCGGGTCCTTTAAGTTTCTTGTTTTTGCCTCGCAGCTGCAGACATGTCACAAGTGGTGGACCTAGAAGATGCGCTGTCGGTCCCGGAAACCCAGATGTCAGAGCGAGCCAGTAATGTCTCGCTAATAAGCTGGACGATTCCCAAGCTGATCGCAGAGTTAAATCGTCGGAGGATTCGTCACTCGGCCTCCGCCAGAAAGGCTGAATTATACCGACTGCTTTTCACTGAGACTGCAGCTCCAGCCGAGGAACAGGCTTCGATGTGCACCATCCAGCTCGCCCTGACACAGTGGCATGCCGCGATAAACAACATCACCTCCACGGTGTCTGATATGCAGTCTAGGCTGCTTGCGGTGGAAGCTCGCCCGTCCGCTACCAGTCAACCGGGCCCACAGGCGTCAATCCCCTCCACTTCACGTTGTCTTTCACCAGGTAGGGCTTCGAGTATACCCGACATTGGGCCTTCTCAGTTTGTCCCTGATAACATCAAGGACATCTTAGCTGGGAGGAACATCAACCTGGCCTCCATCCTCATTGTCTTATTAAGTGAATCATGGGTGGCAATCGCCTGTGGCGACATTTCAATTATCCTCAAATCCAAAGATGCCCGACTCAATAAGAAATTATCTATCACTGAATTTGTCCTGGCCTTCAGCCTTTTCAGTTCCTTTTCAGCGAAAGCAGCCACAGCCCTGGCTCAGTTCCAGTACATGACCAACTGGGCTGCGCTGGACATGGAGCCTTTCTGTTGCCACTTTGCAGGGCTTAAGGCTCCAACCTGTGCTTCCTGCCAATCCATCCTTCACGCCTCTGAATGGTGCCCCAATCCCACTCCCCATGACAGGTATCTTCCTGGTCCATCTGGCATCCAAAAACAGTTGCCATCTGTAGATAAACTAGGTAGGCCCATAGTTCTCTTGGGCAGGAGCCAGGTTTGTAATAACTACAACATGGCAGTATGCAACTACAACAAGTGTAGAGCCCTCCACATCTGCTCATTATGTTTCCAAGCTCACCCTCAGTCCACTTGCCCCAAAGGTCAGCCAAACACTCCTGACTAGGCGGGGTCAACATTGATTTACTGGCCACCCTCCTCCTGGGTCATCCCCAACCTCAGTTTGTCCAGTTTCTGGACTCTGGTTTCACAGAGGGTTTCCACACAGGTCTAGTTGCCCTGCCCCAATCCACCTGGGAGGGTGATAACCTTGGGTCAGCCATCAGGGATCCTGTTTCGGTGGATTAACTAATCTCGTCCGAGTGTCTCAAGGGTTTCTTAATTGGGCCTTTCTCCACAGTTCCCTTTGATTTCTGGTGTGTCAGCCCTATTGGAGTTGTGTCAAAAAAATTCTCAAAAAAAAAAAAAAGGTCTCATCTAAGATTTGTCAGCTCCTCATGTTTCCTGCATTACTAGCTTAAACTCTTTAATTCCCTCTGAGGAGTTTTCCATGCACTACTCTTCGGTAGGTGAAGCCATTCAGCTCATCCTTCAGGCAGGCACAGGGGCAAGGTTGGCCAAAGCCGACATTGCAGACTGCTTCAAACTCTTGCCGATTCAGGCACAGTTGTGGAAATTTTACGGGATCAGATGGAGGGACCTGTATTATTCGGCTCTAAAAGCAGTCCCTGGCTGTTCGATCAATTCACCCAGGCACTACACTGGATTTTGGTCAACCAGTGTGACTGTCAGATGGTTGTTCATTACCTGGATGACTTCCTCCTGGTAGAAGAACCAGGCTGTAAACCAAGAAACCTCGCAACTCTCCTGGCAACATTCGCTGCGCTCAATGTCCCTGTCGCGTTTGCAAAAATGGAAGGGCCTGCAACAACGGTCACCTTTTTGGGCATAGTCCTGGATTCTGTCAACATGGAAGCCAGACTTCCAGAAGAAAAATTGTCAGAAATCAAGGAAACAATCTCCAAGGCAGTGTCCTCCAACACTATCACCAAGGCAGAGTTCCAGTCCCTACTAGGCATGCTAAATATTGCCTTGATGGTCGTGCCTCAGGGCCGGGCTTTCATTTCCAGACTGCTCCAGCTACTTCCCGCGGCTCCCGAACAGGATTCCCCTGTTCACTTGGATTCCCAGACCTCGCAATGTGGAAGATGTTTCTGTCTGAGTGGAACGGCGTTTCCATATTCGTTCCTCGTTGGCGGCGATTTGTGGCAAACAATGGTTTGCGAGTTGATGGCCTCCAGAAATGTATTTGTCCAGGGAAGCTCTGAGATCTTCTCCCCTGTTGGAGATTCTGCCAATAGTAGCAGCCGCCCAAGTCTGGGGCAGGCACTGGGCTAACTCCCCAGTGGCCTTCATCACCGACAACCAGTCAGTAGTCGAGATACTGGAAAAAGGCAGATCCAAATCCCCACAAATCATGTCTCTAGTTCGCAAGCTGGTTTGGCTCTCCATGCAGTTCAATTTTCACTTCCTCTGCAACCACATTCAGGGCTCTAACAACCTTGTGGCTGATGCCCTGTCTCGCTTTAATTTCCCTACTTTCTTTCAGGTCATGCGGGACGCAGACCGCACAGGATTGACCCCACCTGCGAGTTGATGGCCTCCAGAAATGTATTTGTCCAGGGAAGCTCTGAGATCTTCTCCCCTGTTGGAGATTCTGCCAATAGTAGCAGCCGCCCAAGTCTGGGGCAGGCACTGGGCTAACTCCCCAGTGGCCTTCATCACCGACAACCAGTCAGTAGTCGAGATACTGGAAAAAGGCAGATCCAAATCCCCACAAATCATGTCTCTAGTTCGCAAGCTGGTTTGGCTCTCCATGCAGTTCAATTTTCACTTCCTCTGCAACCACATTCAGGGCTCTAACAACCTTGTGGCTGATGCCCTGTCTCGCTTTAATTTCCCTACTTTCTTTCAGGTCATGCGGGACGCAGACCGCACAGGATTGACCCCACCTGCCTTTCACTCCCTGCTCATGGATTAAACTTGTACATTGCCTCTGCCAAATCCCTTATTTATAAGTCCTTGTCCACAAACACTGCCAGAAACTACAAAACCGGCTGGAGCACACACCTGCATCCCAGAGGTGACATCGACGAAACAACATACATGACGGCTTTCCTAGCTTACTGCCATACGCAGCTCAAACTGTCCTACAACACCATTAGGTTGTATCTAGCGGGGGTCCAGCATTTTTTCATGCTCGCAAATCCCAATCACAGATCTTTCTTCTGTTCCCAGGCGATCAAAGCAACCCTCAGGGGCATTCAAAAGAGTGGCCAAGAGTCTACCCCGACCAGACAGCCGTTGTCAGGAGACCTGTTAAGAAAGCTATCTAGCTCTTTAGATGGGAATCCTTTTGGGCCCTATATCAACATCATCATCAAAGCTGCCATGTTCCTGAGTTTCTACGGTTTTCTCAGGTTCCTCACGCAAGAACAGAGGTTTAACCAAAGGCCAGGTAGCATGGCACGAGGGGCACTTCGCCCTATCACTGCCGTCCACCAAAACCTCCCAAACTGGTCCTCCGGTGATGACCAGATACTACCGGCCTTTCAATGACTGGTGCCCGTTTAAGGTTTTAAACAAGCTTTTGTCAGCACTTGGTGATGCTCCTCCAGATAGTCCTTTGCTACCCTTCAACAACCATTGTCTCACCTCGTCTCAATTCATCTCACACATCCGCACTTTAACTTCCGGCCTAGATTTTGACCCGAGTCTTATTTCAGGACATTCCTTTCGCATTGGAGCCGCTTCCTCAGCTTCTTGTCAAGGAGTACCCGGGCATATCATAAAGAAGATGGGTAGGTGGCATTCCTCTTGCTTTGTGCGTTACATTCCCAATCCTCACGCAGAGATCTCCAATGCCTTCCACCATCTAGCGTTTGATCCGTATCAGAAAACTAATACTTATTAAAAATCATAATTTACAAACCTCCTATGCTTGCTTTTTTGCCCCCTTATAGGCCTACCCACGCTCATGGCTATGGGCACACCGCTAGCCATCTTTTGTGGGAGGGGCATAGGGCTCTTTAAAACCCCCAGCATATCCTGCACCACTCACGTGCGCTTCCGATGCCCCTCCCTCCCCTTCTTTCAGCATCTCACCTAGGGTATGCCCCCTTATAGGCCTACCCACGCTCATGGCTATGGGCACACAGCTAGCCATCTTCAGTTAGTTTCACGACTTTCAGGTAAGCTGTTTCACCCTTTAGGTCGGGTCAGTATCTCCGCAGCCATGACCACAAATAAATTTGTCAAGAAGTGTGTAAGGTGTCCTATAGTGCAGTGTGTGTGTGTGTGTGTATAGGTTGTCCTCTATATAATGTGTATACGGTTAGTGTAGTCTATATAGTGAGTATAGGGAAAGTGTTGTCTATATAGTGTGTGTATATAGGGTAAGTATAGTCTATTTAGTTTGTCTGTGTAGGGTAAATATAGTCTATATAGTGATTTTTCTTCTTTTTATAGTGGTGGGTGGGTGGCCGGCGCCAAAACTGAATTCCGCACAGGGTGCCAGTTATCCTGAGGCTGGCACTGCTCTGTCCTAATTTCGTACAGAGAAGTCACAGAGCACCTTCACTAGTATAAAATGGAACCTTTAATGGTATTTGTTAAAATACCCCAATTCGTGCCTAAAATCTCTATCCACTTAAGCTAGGTGTATATGGACTATTGCTGGAGAAAGGAAAAATAACTGACCCTCTAGCTTGCCCTATAATCTATTAACTCTGCCTATAAAAACGGAATAACCTTCCCGATAGTGGCGATCCCGGGTCATGAACCTCCTAATCACCCTGTATGGCCCTGACAAGGGATAGATACCACAACCTACAGAGACCCACTATATAACTGTCAGGTGTCAAATGTCAGTGGTCTAAATGTACATCACAAACAAAAAAGATATTTTATCAATAAAGGGTAGTTTCACACAAACTCCATACATATCAATCTGCCCAGTAAGTTGGTATATATAATACTGTATCCATGATGTAACAGCCTACGACCCGACGCGTTTCCCTGATACGTTTTACAGGTATCAGTTCATCAGGGGACTAACATATTTTTTTTATCATTTCCGATTCAATTCAGGGAAAAGAAAAAAATGCCCTTTTATATATATGGATACTATTTTAGTGAATAATTGCCCATACAACTATTGGTCACATATCTTTTAATCAGAAATAACCACTGTAGAAAAAATTAATTTATCATAATGGATGACTCATATCTAATGCTGGAGCATGGATCCATTAGATCCGCTTGAGACACAGATTATGCATATAGCAAATGCTCTTGAGGAACTTATAAATAAACCATGCATATAGGGAAGGTATACAGATATTTCCCCCACCAAATTGCATCAAATTCAAACCTCAATCAGTAGCTATATATTTGGCAGATAATAGCCTAAAAAAAAACTTACATGCTGCTCATATAGGGGTAATCAAAAGCATACTTTCACGTTAGCAACAATATATCTCAAGCTCTAGAATATACTTGCTCCAGCACTAGTTAGAATTTAGGTATTAGCATTGGTGGTGCAGTGGCTGCCTCCATGATGGATAGTCTGGTGCCTGTCCATGCCTGCATGAGCTCGGCATTCCTCTAAATACTCGTGCGCTCTAAAACCGGAAGTCACGTGACCAGAAGGCCTTCGATACCTACTAAATAGATCACAATGTGGTGGTATCAGCTAATAACATAATACTTGTATGGTACTGACAGTTCCTAAAACCATTCAAGACACTAAAAACAAAATATGCACTCACTTCACTGGGGGGTGGTTTGCAGGATAAACTCAAGAGACCTGCAAGACTTTAACCCCCCCTGGCCAGGATCGCATGTAGAATGGTGGAGATAGTTGGCAGAGCAACTTCAAGGCGCCAAAACAATCCCTTTACTAACGAGTAATATGTGGCTCAAACGCGTTTTGGGGGTCCAATATTCCCCCTTTCTCAGAAGCAGTGTGTACAAAAAAAATAAACATAAAGGGGGAATATTGGACCCCGGAAACGCGTTGAGCCACATATTACTCATTATAAGGGTCCATTCACACGTCCGTTGTTTCTTTCCTGATCTGTTCCGTTTTTTGCGGAACAGATCTGGACCAGTTCTGTACCCATTCATTTTCAATGGGTCCTGAAAAAAAATCGGACATTGTGCTGTCCGATTTTTTTCAGGACCCATTGAAAATGAATGGGTACAGAACTGGTCCAGATCTGTTCCGCAAAAAACGGAACAGATCAGGAAAGAAACAACGGACGTGTGAATGGACCCTTAAAGGGATTGTTTTGACCCGCCACCGATATCTGTTCTCTATCCCCTATTTCTGTTTATCCAGTGTATATAGCTGCCTTCCCTTCTATGTTCTTATCTCTATCAACTTTGTAATAACTTTTTTGCACAGCTGGACCTCTGCCCTGTTGGCGTCTGTGGTTCTTCATTATCTAAGGGATTACCATTCCCGGAGATTTGATTAACCTCCTCTTTTTTTCTTTTTTTTATTGCCTTGATTCTACATACAGGGCAGGACAGAATCGTCATTGGGCATATCAATAACTTCCTCTCATATGGATCACTGTCTCTGGACCACTGCTCAACAAGTATTTGGCTACACATTAAAGATATCATTAAAATAGTATTGGTTATGCGTTATCAGTCAATGCCAACTATCAAAAAGGGGGAGGGACAAAGAGGTGGTTACCAACGTCATTATGAAATAATTAGACTGCAGTGTTTGATTACATTTATTCTGCACTGCTGTCACTTCGCCCCTTGGTATACACTAAAGTAGAATGGACGAGAATGGAGACAGGTCCAGCACAAATAAATATCAATCCAACTAATAATGCTTCATTGATTCTGAATCTGTCAGGAATTAAATTGACGGACTCTAAACTAAAAATAATATCTAAAGGTCTATCATTTGTTCCTACAACAAAATTATATGTATTTTAATGGAAAAACCTTTTCATCAGAAAAATCCGCTGGCATAAAATCTTTACGCAAATTAATCGAAAAAAAATACCAGGAACTTGGGATTGAGCTAGAGGACCTACAGGATGGGGAGGATTTAGCCCAATTAATAGAAGAGAATGATAGAGAAATAGCGAAAGGGCCCTTTACTACTGTGAGGAATAAAAGTAGAAAAATGCCAGCAAAAGTGGCAGATCAACATATTGATCTATTTCTTAACTCAGTAATTAGGGATTTGGAACAGCTGGATCAGAATGGCAACACTAGTCATAATAAAAATGATTCAAGCAGTGAGATTGAGTGAGAAGAAGGATTTGATAATCAAACCATCTGATAAGGGAGGGAATATTGTGATATTAAACTTTAACCAATATAAACAATGTTTCTGTCTCTTCTATCTGATGTGAAAAGTTATGTGGACCTGCAGACCCAACTAAACAATATCAATCTGAATTATCGGTATTACTGAAAGAGACCTTAGAGCAGGGGTGCACAACCTGCGTCCCGGGGGCCACATGCAGCCCTTGATACCATTCTATGCGGCTCCCAACCATCTGGTAACAGACATGTATGTCTATGTCTTGTGGCTGCTCACATGCATTTTTCATGTATTCTCCCATTAGATGGGAGTCCTGGAAGTGTAACTAGACATTAATGGTATATACTGTGTGCACAATACGCCATAAATACAGTATTTCACTTGTTAATACCCCTTTGGATTCTTGGGCCCTTGGGATTCCTTCAGTCTGACAATGTGGCCCCCACCCAGAAAAAGTTGTGCACCCCTGCCTTAGAGAATAATTGGATTGCCCGTAATAAATATGATTTTTTATTCCCCCAGCATCCCCAAACCGTTAATTTTTATGGACTTCCAAAGGTACATAAAGGTTTAGACCCATTAAAAGGTAGACCTATTATATCTGGAGTTGGTAATCCTACCCAGAATGGCGGTACCTATATTGATAACATTTTGCGTCCGTTTTATCTTTAACCTCATATATACTAGACACAATGGATCTACTTAAGAGACTTGAAGGAATTGTGGTTAAAGCAGATGTGTGGTTGGCCTCTATTGATGTTAAGGCCATCTACATATCTATTCCACATTCCATGGGTTTTACGGGCCACAAAATATTTTTGGGACACTAAAAATAATCATTTTCAGGGCCATAACAGTTTTGTACTCCACTTGTTGGAATTTATTCTGACTCATAACTACTTTGTGTTCGATTCAAAGTATTACCACCAGCTCAGGGGCACCGCAATGGGTAGCCCTTGTGCGCCGACTTACTTTAACTTGCTCCTGGGCTGGATCCTTTTATGGGTAAGATTTATAGATGATATCCTAGTGTTGTGGTCAGGGGAGAAACAGGAATTTTATCTTTTTGTTAAAGCACTCACTCAGAATAATATTGGTTAATTTTTTACTCATGAGATACAGAAGGAATCAATTGCCTTTTGGATATTCAGCTATGGAAAAAGGATAATGTCATCCATACATCTGCATACCGGAAAGATAACTCAACTAACAGTTTTCTACAATGGGGGAGTTTTCACCCTACCCCACAAAAGAAAGGGATCCCAAAAGGACAATTCCTCAGAATACGGAGGAATTGTACAAGAGATGAGGATTTTGAAAAAAAGGGTAACATCCTATATACTAGATTCCTGGAGAGAAGATACCCACATAAAATACAGAAGGAAACATGGGAACATGCATGTAGGTGTGATAGAACCACATTACTGTGACAAGACAAAACCATACCTATTATTGGGACCTATGACTCTGTAGAAGTGAGAAACATACTAGGCAAATACAGGTCACGTCAAATATCTGATCCAGACATTGCAGGAATAGTCCCAGATATTTCCAGCAATCACGTATAGACAAGGCCGCAATATAAGGGATACATTGGTTCATAGTCATTTTGAAACCCCCAAGAAAGAAACCTGTTTAACAAATAGACAATTGGGTACCTTCCGATGTGGTCACTGTAGGGCTTGTCGTTTTATCCATAGAGGGTTAAACTTCTCTGATTCTGGTGGACACAAAATATACTAGACCCGTTCATTTGCTACTTGTAACATCGAAGGTGTAATATTATGTAAATACATGAGTAACCTAATGTATATGGCCAAAAAATGTTGAGAGTTCAAAAAATTGATTTTGGAGCATATAAGGGATGTGAGAAATAAACATGATAAACCAATCTCTAGACATGTAACTTTGAAACATGGTGGCGATGTCTGAGTATTGTCTTTTTCTGCGATTGAGACAATAAATACTGGTCTTAGAGGTGAAGATCTTGATACCAACTTACACCCCATTTGGAATGAATGACTATATAGATTTTGCATGTTTTATCTAAATATCAAATATTAAACTAACCATTCTACTTTAGTGTACACCAAGGGGAGGAATGACAGCAGTGCAAAATAAATATTAGATATTTAGATATTATTTTTAGTTCAGAGTCCGTAAATCTAATTCCTGACCGATTCAGAATCAATAAAGCATTATTAGTTGGATTGATATTTATTTGTGCTGGACCTGTGTCCGTTCTCGTCCTATCTACTTTAGTGTATACCAAGGGGAGGAGTGACAGCAGTGCAGAATAAATGTAATCAAACACTGCAGTCTAAATATTTCATAATGACGTTGGTAACCACCTCTTTGTCCCTCCCCCTTTTAATAGTTGGCAATGACTGATAATTAGGGATGAGCAAACCCGAACTGTATAGTTCGGGTTCGTACCGAATATTTGGGTGTTTGTGACACAGACCCGAAACCAAACATTTTCGTAAAAGTCTGGGTTCGGTGTTCGGCACTTTCTTGATGCTTTTTGAAAGGCTGCAAAGTAGCCAATCAACAATCGTCATACTACTTGCCCCAAGAGGCCATCATAGCCATGCCTACTATTGCCATGGCTGTGATTGGCCAGTGCAGCATGTGACCCAGCCTCTATTTAAGCTGGAGTCATGTAGTGCCGCACGTCACTCTGCTCTGATCAGTGTAGGGATAGGATGCAGCGGCTGTTAGGGTGAGATTAGGCAGTGATTTACTCTTCAAAAACACTTAATGAAGTGATCGATCTACAGCTGTGAATCATTCAACCTCTGCTATTTAATTGCTCACAGTTTTTAGGCTGCCTAGAGCGTTTTTCTGTCACTTTTTTCTGGGGTGATCGGCGGCCATTTTGTGTCTTGTGGTGCACCAGCACAAGCTGCCACCAAGTACATTTAACCATCAATAGTGTGTTGTTTTTTTTGCTATATCCTACATCAGGGGCTTGGCTGTGCTTGCTATTTTATTGAGGGGTGAAATACAATTGCCAAAATAGCAGTACCCTAAATCTGGTGTTTCAGCTGTGGCTAGCCAATTGTAATACTGTCTGCTGTCTGGCAAAGGATATATTTTTTTCTGGGTCGAAATACAATTCCCAAATTAGCAATTCCCTAAATCAGTGGTTTCTGCTGTAGCAGGCCAAGTTTAAATCTATCCATAAAAGGGTATATTACATTGAAGGTGCTGATAGGGTCCTCCTCAATAACTTCACACGCTACCGTGCATTTCCAAGTCTAATTCTGTCCGTAAACGTATACCTGTCATCCAGCGCCTAAATATTAGGCCTACTATTTATATTCAGCTAAATCTGTGGTTACTGCTGTGCCTGTATTAGTGCAATACGGTACCTAAATAGATAGCCAGATAGTGTTAGGTGCCTGTAAAAAAAGGCCTGAATTTGAATTCAATACATTGGGCCAAATTTTTTTTTTCTTATTGTGGTGAACGGTAACAATGAGGAAAACATCTAGTAAGGGACGCGGACATGGACATGGTCGTGGTGGTGTTAGTGGATCCTCTGGTGCTGGGAGAGGACATGGCCGTTCTGCCACAGCCACACGTCCTAGTGTACCAACTACCTCAGGTCCCAGTAGACGCCAGAATTTACAGTGATATTTGGTGGGGCCCAATGCCATTCTAAGGATGGTAAGGCCTGAGCAGGTACAGGCATTAGTCAATTGGGTGGCCGACAGTGGATCCAGCACGTTCACATTATCTCCCACCCAGTCTTCTGCAGAAATCGCACAGATGGCGCCTGAAAACCAAGCCCATCAGTCTGTCACATCACCCCCATGCATATCAGGGAAACTGTCTGAGCCTCAAGTTATGCAGCAGTCTCTTATGCTGTTTGAAGACTCTGCTGGCAGGGTTTCCCAAGGGCATCCACCTAGCCCTTCCCCAGCGGTGGAAGACATAGAATGCACTGACGCACAACCAATTATGTTTCCTGATGATGAGGACATGGGAATACCACCTCAGCACATCTCTGATGATGAAACACAGGTGCCAACTGCTGCGTCTTTCTGCAGTGTGCAGACTGAACAGGAGGTCAGGGAGGAAGACTGGGTGGAAGACGATGCAGGGGACGATGAGGTCCTAGACCCCACATGGAATGAAGGTCGTGCCACTGACTTTCACAGTTCGGAGGAAGAGGCAGTGGTGAGACCGAGCCAACAGCGTAGCAAAAGAGGGAGCAGAGGCAAAAGCAGAACACCCGCCGCCAAGAGAGTGCGCCTGCTACTGGCCACCGCCATCTGGGACCGAGCACCCCAAAGGCAGCTTTAAGGAGTTCCCTGGCATGGCACTTCTTCAAACAATGTGCTGACGACAAGACCCGAGTGGTTTGCACGCTGTGCCATCAGAGCCTGAAGCGAGGCATTAATGTTCTGAACCTTAGCACAACCTGCATGACCAGGCACCTGCATGCAAAGCAAGAACTGCAGTGGAGTAAACACCTTAAAAACAAGGAACTCACTCAGGCTCCCCCTGCTACCTATTCTGCTGCTGCCTCGGCCTCTTCCCGCGCCTCTGGAGGAACGTTGGCACCTGCCGCCCAGCAAACAGAGGATGTACCACCAACACCACTACCTCCGTCACCAAGCATCTCCACCATGTCACACGGCAGCGTTCAGCTCTTCATCTCACAAACATTTGAGAGAAAGCGTAAATTCCCACCTAGCCACCCTCGATCCCTGGCCCTGAATGCCAGCATTTCTAAACGACTGGCCTATGAAATGCTGTCATTTACGCTGGTGGACACAGACAGCTTCAAACAGCTCATGTTGCTTGCTGTCCCACAGTAGGTTGTTCCCAGCCACCACTACTTCTCCAAGAGAGCCGTGCCTTCCCTGCACAACCAAGTATCCGATAAAATCAAGTGTGCACTGCGCAACGCCATCTGTAGCAAGGTCCACCTAACCACAGATACGTGGACCAGTAAGCACGGCCAGGGACGCTATATCTCCCTAACTGCACACTGGGTAAATGTAGTGGCGGCTGGGCCCCAGGCGGAGAGTTCTTTGGCGCACGTCCTTCTGCCGCCAAGGATCGCAGGGCAACATTCTTTGCCCCCTGTAGCCTCCTCCTCTTACTCGGCTTCCTCCTCCTCTTCTTCCACCTGCTCATCCAGTCAGCCACACACCTTCACCACCAACTTCAGCACAGTCGAGATGAATCAGTGAAGGGTAGAAAACAAGGGGTAGTCACCCACCCCGAGTGTTAAACCGGTCACTGTAAAAATGTATACGGTTGAGCGCCAAACTCCCAAAGGACAGAATAGAATAAAAGTAGATGTTGGTGTTAGAAGATCGTTGACGGTAACAAAGATCACCAAACTCAGGTGCTATAGACTGATAGGTAGAACACAGTCGATATTAGATAAAAGGTGACGGGAATAGGGTGATACTTGTAGTATTAATAAGTAAAATCATCCAGCACTAAAACTGAATGAGAAATAGATGCATACTATGAAAGGTTTTCCAAAAGGTTAAAAGTATTAAAACTAATAACATAATAATAAAGATAAAATCATTGGTAAAAATCCACTCACTTCACAGGGGGGGTCGCCACAAGGATAATATCAAGACACCTGTGGCAAGTCACCCCCCTAAGCCGGGATCACGTGTAGGTTGTTAAAGGTTGATGTCTACGACCCGGATGTACAGCCTGGTTGATAAAGCAGCAAACAAATCCAAAGGTACGTAATCAATCCTCTTTATTGGTGAATGTACGGCTCTTCAGCACAGCCCGGGGTAAACGTCAGCAGGCCATTCTGAAACTCAAATGTTTGGGGACAGGCCCCACACCGCGCAGGAGTTGTGACGGGGTATTGAACAACAGACCGACGAGTGGTTGCTGCCAGTGAGCCTCAAGCCCGGCCTAGTGGTGAGCGATGATGGGCGAAATCTCGTTGCAGCTCTGGGACTAGTCGGTTTGACGCACATCCCTTGCCTGGCGCATGTGCTGAATTTGGTGGTGCAAAAGTTCATTCACAACTACCCCGACATGTCAGAGCTGCTGCATAAAGTGCGGGCCGTCTGTGCGCGCTTCCGGCATTCACATCCTGCCGCTGCTCGCCTGTCTGCGCTACAGCGTAACTTCGGCCTTCCTGCTCACCGCCTCATATGCAACGTGCCCACCAGGTGGAACTCCACCTTGCACATGCTGGACAGACTAGTGGAGTTTCAGCTGCAGCACGCACGGGTCAGTCGCACTGTAGAACAGCACCACTTCATCACCAATGACTGGGCCTCCATGCGAGACCTATGTGCCCTGTTGCGCTGTTTCGAGTACTCCAACAACATGGCCAGTGGCGATGACGCCGTTATCAGCGCTACAATACCACTTCTATGTCTCCTTGAGAAAACACTTAGGGCGATGATGGAAGAGGAGGTGGCCCAGGAGGAGGAGGAAGAGAGGTCATTTTTAGCACTTTCAGGACAGTCTATTAGAAGTGCCTCAGAGGGAGGTTTTTTGCAACAGCAGAGGCCAGGTACAAATGTGGCCAGACAGGGCCCACTACTGGAGGACGAGGAGGACGAGGATGAGGAGGATGAGGATGAAGCATGTTCACAGCGGGGTGGCACCCAACGCAGCTTGGGCCCATCACTGGTGCGTGGCTGGGGGGAAACGGAGGATGATGATGATACGCCTCCCACAGAGGACAGCTTGTCCTTACCTCTGGGCAGCCTGGCACACTTGAGCGACTACATGCTGCAGTGCCTGCGCAACGACAGCAGAGTTGCCCACATTTTAGCGTGTGCGGACTACTGGGTTGCCACTCTGCTGGATGAATGTGGACAAGCTGACGTTCATAAAAATGAACCAGGCATGGATCCCACAGGACCTGTCCATCCCTTGTGCAGATTAGACATTTATAACTACCTCCCCTTAACAATATATTCTTGTACTCCAGGGCACTTCATTCAATCCTCTTTTTTTAATTTTACTATTATATTGCGGGGCAACCCAAAGTTGAATGAACCTCTCCTCTGTCTGGGTGTCGGGCCTAAATATCTGACAATGGCCTGTTCCAGTGGTAAGTGACATGAAGCCTGATTCTCTGCTATAACATGAAGCCTGAATCTCTGCTATGGGACCTCTCTCCTCTGTCTGGGTGCCAAGGCCTAAATATCTGACAGTGGCCTGTTCCAGTGGTGGGTGACTTGAAGAATGATTCTCTGCTATGGAAACACTGTCCTCTGTCTGGGTACCAGGGCCTAAATATCTAACAGTAACCTGTTCCAGTGGTGGGTGACGAGAAGCCTGATTCTCTGCTATGACCTGAAGCCTGATTCTCTGCTAAGAGACTTCTCTCCTCTGTCTGGGTGCTGGGGCCTAAATATCTGACAGTGGCCTGTTCCAGTCGTGGGTGACGTGAAGCCTGATTCTCTGCTATGACATGAAGCCTGATTCTCTGCTATGAGACCTCTCTCCTCTGTCTGGGTGTCAGGGCCTAAATATCTGACAGTGGCCTGTTCCAGTGGTGGGTGACATGAAGCCTGATTCTCTGCAATGGGACCTCTCTCCTCGGTCTGGTGCCGGGGCCTAAATATCTGACAATGGTCTGTTCCAGTGGTGGGTGACATGAAGCCTGATTCTCTGCTATGACATGAAGCCTGATTCTCTGCTATGACATAAAGCCTGATTCTCTGCTATGGGACCTGGAACCTCTCTCCTCTGTCTGCGAGCCGGGGCCTAAATATCTGACAATAGCCTGTTCCAGTGGTGGGTGACGTGAAGCCTGATTCTCTGCTATGACGTGAAGCCTGATTCTCTGCAATGGGACCTCTCTCCTCTGTCTGGGTGCCAGGGCCTAAATATCTGACAATGGCCTGTTCCAGTTGTGGGTGACGTGAAGCCTGATTTTCTGCTATGACATGAAGCCTGATTCTCTGCTATGACATGACGCCTGATTTTCTGCTATGGGACCTCTCTCCTCTGTCTGGGTGTCGGGGTCTAAATATCAGAAGGTGGCCTGTTTCAGTGGTGGGTGACGTGAAGCCTGATTCTCTGCTATGACATGAAGCCTGATTCTCTGCTATGGGACCTCTCTCCTCTGTCTGGGTGGCGGGGCCTAAATATCTGACAGTGGCCTGTTTCAGTGGTGGGTGACATGAAGCCTTATTCTCTGCAATGGGATCTCTCTCCTCTGTCTGGGTGTCGGGGCCTAAATATCTGACAAAGGCCTGTACCAGTTGTGGGTGATGTGAAGCCTGATTCTCTGCTATGACATGAAGCCTGATTCTCTGCTATGACATGAAGCCTGATTCTCTGCTATGACATGAAACCTGATTCTCTGCTATGACATGAAGCCTGATTCTCTGCTATGGGACCTCTCTCTTCTGTCTGGGTGCCAGTGCTTAAATATATGGCAATGGCCTGTTCCAGTGGTGGGTGACGTGAAGCCTGATTCTCTGCTATAACATGAAGCCTGATTCTCTGCAATGGGTGCCGGGTCCTAAATATCTGACAGTGGCCTGTTCCAGTGGTGGGTGACATGAAGCTTGATTTTCTGCTATGACCTGAAGTCTGATTCTCTGCAATGAGACCTCTCTCCTCTGTCTGGGTGCCGGGGCCTAAATATCTGACAGTGGCCTGTTCCAGTGGTGGGTGACATGAAGCCTGATTCTCTGCAATGAGGCCTCTCTCCTCTGTCTGGGTGCCAGGGCCTAAATATCTGACAATGGCCTGTTCCAGTTGTGGGTGACGTGAAGCCTGATTTTCTGCTATGACATGAAGCCTGATTCTCTGCTATGACATGACGCCTGATTTTCTGCTATGGGACCTCTCTCCTCTGTCTGGGTGTCGGGGTCTAAATATCAGAAGGTGGCCTGTTTCAGTGGTGGGTGACGTGAAGCCTTATTCTCTGCTATGACATGAAGCCTGATTCTCTGCTATGGGACCTCTCTCCTCTGTCTGGGTGGCGGGGCCTAAATATCTGACAGTGGCCTGTTTCAGTGGTGGGTGACATGAAGCCTTATTCTCTGCAATGGGATCTCTCTCCTCTGTCTGGGTGTCGGGGCCTAAATATCTGACAAAGGCCTGTACCAGTTGTGGGTGATGTGAAGCCTGATTCTCTGCTATGACATGAAGCCTGATTCTCTGCTATGACATGAAGCCTGATTCTCTGCTATGACATGAAACCTGATTCTCTGCTATGACATGAAGCCTGATTCTCTGCTATGGGACCTCTCTCTTCTGTCTGGGTGCCAGTGCTTAAATATATGGCAATGGCCTGTTCCAGTGGTGGGTGACGTGAAGCCTGATTCTCTGCTATAACATGAAGCCTGATTCTCTGCAATGGGTGCCGGGTCCTAAATATCTGACAGTGGCCTGTTCCAGTGGTGGGTGACATGAAGCTTGATTTTCTGCTATGACCTGAAGTCTGATTCTCTGCAATGAGACCTCTCTCCTCTGTCTGGGTGCCGGGGCCTAAATATCTGACAGTGGCCTGTTCCAGTGGTGGGTGACATGAAGCCTGATTCTCTGCAATGAGGCCTCTCTCCTCTGTCTGGGTGCCAGGGCCTAAATATCTGACAATGGCCTGTTCCAGTGGTGGGTGATGTGAAGCCTGATTCTCTGCTATGACATGAAGCCTGATTCTCTGCTATGGGACCTCTCTCCTCTGTCTGGGTGCCGGGGCCTAAATATCTGTCAGTGGCCTGTTCCAGTGGTGGGTGACATGAAGCCTGTTTCTCTGCTATGACATGAAGCCTGTTTCTCTGCTATGACATGAAGCCTGATTCTCTGCTATGATATAAAGCCTGATTCTCTGCTATGACATAAAGCCTGATTCTCTGCTATGACATGAAGCTTGATTCTCTACTATGGGACCTCTCTCCTCTGTCTGGGTGCTGGGGCCTAAATATCTGTCAGTGGCCTGTTCCAGTGGTGGGTGACATGAAGCCTGATTCTCTGCTGTGATATGAAGCCTGATTCTCTACAATGGAACCTCTCCCCTCTGTCTGGGTGCCGGGGACTAAATATCTGACAGTGGCCTGTTCCAGTGGTGGGTGACATGAAGCCTGATTCTCTGCTATGACATGAAGCCTGATTCTCTGCTATGACATGAAGCCTGATTCTCTGCTATGACATGAAGCCTGATTCTCTGCTATGACATAAATCCTGATTCTCTGCTATGACATAAAGCCTGATTCTCTGTTATGACATGATGCCTGATTCTCTGCTATGGGACCTCTCTCCTCTGTCTGGGTGCCGGGGCCTAAATATCTGACAAAGGCCTGTTCCAGTGGTGGGTGACATGAAGCCTGATTCTCTGCTATGACATGAAGCCTGATTCTCTTTAATGGGACCTCTCTCCTCTGTCTGGGTGCCAGGGCCTAAATATCTAACAGTGGCCTGTTCCAGTGGTGGGTGACGTGAAGCCTGATTCTCTGCTATGACATGAAGCCTGATTCTCTGCTATGAGACCTCTCTTCTCTGTCTGGGTGTCGGGGCCTAAATATCTGACAGTGGCCTGTTCCAGTGGTTGGGTGACATGAAGCCTGATTCTCTGCAATGGGACCTCTCTCCTCTGTCTGGGTGCCGGGGCCTAAATATCTGACAATGGTCTGTTCCAGTGGTGGGTGACATGAAGCCTGATTCTCTGCAATGACATGAAGCCTGATTCTCTACAATGGGACCTCTCTCCTCTGTCTGGGTGCCGGGGACTAAATATCTGACAATGGTCTGTTCCTGTGGTGGGTGACATGAAGCCTGATTCTCTGCAATGACATGAAGCCTGATTCTCTACAATGAGACCTCTCTCCTCTGTCTTGGTGCCGGGGCCTTAATATCTGACAGTGGCCTGTTCCAGTGGTGGGTGACATGAAGCCTGATTCTCTGCAATCGGATCTCTCTCCTCTGTCTGGGTGTCGGGGCCTAAATATCTGACAATGGCCTGTTCCAGTGGTGGGTGACGTGAAGCCTGATTCTCTGCTATGACATGAAGCCTGATTCTCTGCTATGACATGAAGCCTGATTCTCTGCTATGACATGAAACCTGATTCTCTGCTATGGGACCTGGGACCTTTCTCCTCTGTCTTGGTGCCGGGGCCTAAATATCTGACAATGGCCTGTTCCAGTGGTGGGTGACGTGAAGCCTGATTCTCTGCTATGCCGTGAAGCCTGATTCTCTGCAATCGGACCTCTCTCCTCTGTCTGGGTGTCGGGGCCTAAATATCTGGCAATGGCCTGTTCCAATGGTGGGTGACATGAAGCCTTATTCTTTGCAATGGGATCTTTCTCCTCTGTCTGGGTGTCGGGGCCTAAATATCTGACAATGGCCTGTTCCAGTTGTGGGTGACGTGAAGCCTGATTCTCTGCTATGACATGAAGCCTGATTCTCTGCTATGACATGTAGCCTGATTTTCTGCTATGGGACCTCTCTCCTCTGTCTGGGTACCGGGGCCTAAATATCTGACAGTGGCCTGTTCCAGTGGTGGGTGACATGAAGCCTTATTCTCTGCAATTGGATCTCTCTCCTCTGTCTGGGTGTCGGGGCCTAAATATCTGACAATGGCCTGTATCAGCGGTGGGTGACGTGAAACTTGATTCTCTGCTATGACATGAAGCCTGATTCTCTGCTATGACATGAAGTCTGATTCTCTGCTATGACATGAAGTCTGATTCTCTGCTATGACATGAAGCCTGAGTCTCTGCTATGATATCATGCCTTATTCTCTGCTATGGGACCTCTCTCCTCTGTCTCTGTGCCGGGGCCTAAATATCTGACAATGGCCTGTTCCAGTGGTGGGTGACGTGAAGCCTGATTCTCTGCTATGACATGAAGCCTGATTCTCTGCAATGGGACCTCTCTCCTCTGTCTGGGTGCCGGGCCTAAATATCTGGCAATGGCCTGTTCCAGTGGTGGGTTCATCAAGCCTTATTCTCTGCAATGGGATCTCTCTCCTCTGTCTGGGTGTCGGAGCCTAAATATATGACAATGGCCTGTTCCAGTTGTGGGTGACGTGAAGCCTGATTCTCTGCTATGACATGAAGCCTGATTCTCTGCTATGACATGAAGCCTGATTCTCTGCTATGACATGAAGCTTGATTCTCTGCTATGACATGAAGCCTGATTCTCTGCTATGGGACCTCTCTCCTCTGTCTGGGTGCCTGGACCTAAATATATGGCAATGGCCTGTTCCAGTGGTGGGTGACATGAAGCCTGATTCTCTGCTATGACATGAAGCCTGATTCTCTGCAATGAGACCTCTCTCCTCTGTCTGGGTGCCGGGTCCTAAATATCTGACAGTGGCCTGTTCCAGTGGTGGGTGACATGAAGCTTGATTTTCTGCTATGACATGAAGTCTGATTCTCTGCAATGAGACCTCTCTCCTCTGTCTGGGTGCCGGGGCCTAAATATCTGACAGTGGCCTGTTCCAGTGGTGGGTGACATGAAGCCTGATTCTCTGCTATGACATGAAGCCCGATTCTCTGCTATGGGACCTCTCTCCTCTGTCTGGGTGCCGGGGCCTAAATATCTGACAATGGCCTGTTCCAGTGGTGGGTGACATGAAGCCTGATTCTCTGCAATGGGACCTCTCTCCTCTGTCTGGGTGCCGGGGCCTAAATATTTGACAATGGCCTGTTCCAGTGGTGGGTGACGTGAATCCTGATTCTCTGCTATGAAATGAAGCCTGATTCTCTGCTATGAAATGAAGCCTGTTTCTCTGCTATGATATGAAGTCTGATTCTCTACTATGGGTCCTCTCTCCTCTGTCTAGGTGCCGGGGCCTAAATATCTGACAATGGCCTGTTCCAGTGGTGGGTGACGTGAAGCCTGATTCTCTGCTATGACATGAAGCCTGATTCTCTGCTATGAAATGAAGCCTGATTCTCTGCTATGATATGAAGTCTGATTCTCTGCTATGGGACCTCTCTCCTCTGTCTAGGTGCCGGGGCCTAAATATCTGACAATGGCCTGTTCCAGTGGTGGGTGACGTGAAGCCTGATTCTCTTCTATGACATGAAGCCTGATTCTCTGCTATGGGACCTCTCTACTCTTTCTGGGTGCCGGGGCCTAAATATCTGTCAGTGGCGTGTTCCAGTGGTGGGTGACATGAAGCCTGATTCTCTGCTATGACATGAAGCCTGATTCTCTGTTATGGGACCTCTCTCCTCTGTCTGGGTGCCGGGGCCTAAATATCTGACAGTGGCCTGTTCCAGTGGTGCGTGACGTGAAGTCTGATTCTCTGCTATGACATGAAGCCTGATTCTCTGCTATGACATTAAGCCTGATTCTCTGCTATGACATTAAGCCTGATTCTCTGCTATGACATTAAGCCTGATTCTCTGCTATGGGACCTCTCTCCTCTTTCTGGGTGCCGGGGCCTAAATATCTGACAATGGCCTGTTGCAGTGGTGGGTGACGTAAAGCCTGATTCTCTGCTATGACATGAAGCCTGATTCTCTGCTATGACATGAAGTCTGATTCTCTGCTATGACATGAAGCCTGATTCTCTGCTATGACATGAAGCCTGATTCTCTGCTATGACATGAAGCCTGATTCTCTGCTATGACATGAAGCCTGATTCTCTGCTATGACATGAAGCCTGATTCTCTGCTATGACATGAAGCCTGATTCTCTGCTATGACATGAAGCCTGATTCTCTCCTATGACATAAAGCCTGATTCTCTGCTATGGGACCTCTCTCTGTCTGGGTGCCGGGGCCTAAATATCTGACAATGGCCTGTTCCAGTGGTGGGTGATGTGAAGCCTGATTCTCTGCTATGACATGAAGCCTGATTCTCTGCTATGGGACCTCTCTCCTCTGTCTGGGTGACGAGGCCTAAATATCTGACAAAGGCCTGTTCCAGTGGTGGGATGAGAGAGTCTATGTAACTAGCTGGGTGGGGCGAGCTATAAACTAGCTGGGCGTTGTTAGTTGTGGTATTGGAGCTGTGGCAGAGAAAGAAGTGCATCATAGGTTTGGTTGGATACAACAACAGGTCGGGCTACATACAGGATGGAAACCACAGTCATTTGTTTACATGGTGAAAATAGGTCAGGAGAGTCCAAATTGGAAACCAAAAGCATGAGGAAGATGTACAGTATCTTACAAAAGTTCAAATTAGAAACCAAAAGTATGGGGAAGATGTACATGTTGGTTAATTGGGCACAATTTGGCCATTTTCACTTAGGGGTCTTCTCACTTGTGTTGCGTTATTTTGAGGGTATGTTATACAAGCTGTACACTGACTACATTGTATCAAAGAGTCATATCTTCAGTGTTGTCCCATGAAAATATATAGTACAATATTTGGAAAAATGTGAGGTACTGTATATGAGGTAAACAACTACATCAGCATATTTGTTAAAAACTATAGTAATCCCAGAAAACTCCTTTAAAGGGACACTGACAGGCCCAATAAGCATATTTAGGTATAAATATCATAGTACAGGTCTACTAAAGTGTATTAAAATCATCTAAGGATCCCCCCTGTCCACCTTATAAATACAGTAAACTGAAGTTTTATAACCTGGTTGAAGCGTCTTCAATCTGCCCAAGGGGCGGCGTTTCATCTCCACTTCAGCGATGCTGAAGACGAGACGGGGGCCGATGCCCATAGGATTGTATTGGGCATGTGTCGGATCTTGTAAAGTCGGGGACAGTAGTAGCTGCCCAGCGAAGTGAATATTGATGAGCTGGGCGGCGCTTCAAAACGGCAGTTAGGGGCGGCTGGCTGGGCGCAAGTAGAGATGAAACGCTGCCCCTTGGGCAGATTGAAGACGCTTCAACCAGGTTATAAAACTTCAGTTTACTGTATTTATAAGGTGGACAGGGGGGATCCTTAGATGATTTTAATACACTTTAGAAGACCTGTACTGTGATATATATATATACCTAAATATGCTTATTGTGCCTGTCAGTGTCCCTTTAAGTGTAAAAAAAAAAAAAGACAGGTTTAGAGATCACCTTTTTCAGAATATAACAGACAGGATATAATAGTTCTCCTTTATGTAACCATTTCCTGCCAGACTCTGCACAAATAATGGGTCACTGCAAATAACTGTGGTGGCTGCTACTGAGGAAGAGCGCTTCACCTTTATCACATGTTAACCATAAAAATGTCAGCCCCCACTATTTCCAGCATGGCCTGTGACTTCTATTATCTCGTTGCATTTTTCTGTCATGATGGCAGTTTTCAGTTGCAGGCAATTATTTTATTTTATTTTTTGGACATCTGTTTTGTCCTGAGATACTATCCATAACAGTCATCATTTATTTTTATACTTTTTTTTATATATTTTAAGTATAAAAATAAAATAAACCTAAAATGTAGCCATTTCAGGAACAATTTAATAATTCGGACGGTGGAAAATTCTAATATTTCCCAGCTCTCCACCTGAAGTTAGGAGCTGAATACATTATCCTTTTTACAGCAATGGCGAAGGAGACAGTACAGGACTGTCACTATGCCTGTCAGTACAGCTACACATCTATAGGCATAAGTGCTGACAACATTTATTAGGCTGTGTTTATTAATTGTAAGGAATGTTTAAGAATTTAAGACCACTTAAAGGGTTTCTACCACTTAGGTGTCACATATTTAGCTGTCAGACACTAGCGATCCGCTAGTGTCTGCTCTGGCCAACCATCCTAATATAATTGCTTTTGGGGCGGTGGTTTGGCTAAAAAAACTACTTTTATTAATATGCTAATGAGCCTCTAGGTGCTATGGGGGCGTCATTAGCACCTAGAGGCTCCGACTACCTTCAGAAACTGCCGCCGCCGAGCGCGTCCCTCCAGCCCGCCCATCTCCTCCTGAATGCGATCCTTGTATGTATTCTGCGCATGCGCAGTGAATGTCTGACCGCTTCCTTGCTCAGACATCTCCACTGCGCCTGCGCGATGACGCCATAGTGCTCCGAGGAACAGGCGCAGTGGAGATGTCTGAGCAGGGAAGCTGTCAGACATTTACTGCGCATGCGCAGAATACATACGAGGATCGCATTCAGGAGGAGATGGGCGGGCTGGAGGGACGCGCTCGGCGGCGGCAGTTTCTGAAGGTAGACGGAGCCTCTAGGTGCTAATGACGCCCCCATAGCACCTAGAGGCTCATTAGCATATTAATAAAAGTAGTTTTTTTAGCCAAACCAACGCCCCAAAAGCAATTATATTAGGATGGTTGGCCAGAGCAGACACTAGCGGATCGCTAGTGTCTGACAGCTAAATAAGTGACACCGAAGTGGTAGAAACCCTTTAAAGAGGTCTCCAGCTTTTCAGCCTGTAAAAAAATCCATTCTCTCCTGCCTCCCACCATTCTGTCCCAACTCATTGGCTTGAGTTCCTAGTCTTCCAGTCTCTGTCTGTAAACTTCTGCTGCACTGTACAGCTGCAGTCAATGACTGGCGTCAGTGGTGACTTGTCGCTTGGGGGCAAGTGAGAGGCTGAGGCCAGTCATTTGCTTCAGCGGTGCCCAAAGCTCCATGCATCCAGAGTTACAGGCAGGAACTGGAAGACCATTTAGGGGAAACAGAGAGGCGGGCAGCAGGTGAGTATGGATTTTTACCTCTGGTTGGGGTGTAAACTTAAAAAAAAAATCCATAATTTTTATTATGACTAGTGTTGCCATTCTGATCCAGCTGTTCCAAATCCCTAATTACTGAGTTAAGAAATAGATCAATATGTTGATCTGCCACTTTTGCTGGCATTTTTCTACTTTTATTCCTCACAGTAGTAAAGGGCCCTTTCGCTCTTTCTCTATCATTCTCTTCTATTAATTGCTCTAAATCCTCCCCACCCTGTAGGTCCTCTAGCTCAATCCCAAGTTCCTGGTATTTTTTTCGATTAATTTGCGTAAAAATGTTATGCCAATGGATTTTTCTAATGAAAAGGTGTAGATCTTTTATCCATTAAAATACATAAAATTTTGTTGTAGGAACAAATGATAGACCTTTAGATATTATTTTTAGTTTAGAGTCCGTCAATTTAATTCCTGACAGATTCAGGATCAATGAAGCATTATTAGTTGGATTGATATTTATTTCTGCTGGACCTGTCTCCATTCTCGTCCATTCTACTTTAGTGTATACCAAGGGGCGAAGTGACAGCAGTGCAGAATAAATGTAATCAAACACTGCAGTCTAATTATTTCATAATGACGTTGGTAACCACCTCTTTGTCCCTCCCCCTTTTTGATCGTTGGCATTGACTGATAACGCAGAACCAATACTATTTTAATGATATCTTTAATGTGTAGCCAAATACTTTTTGAGCAGTGGTCCATATGAGAGGAGGTTATTGATATGCCCAATGACAATTCTGTCCTGCCCTGTATGTAGAATCAAGGCAAAAAAAAAAAGAGGAGGTTAATCAAATCTCCGGGAATGGTAATCCCTTAGATAATGAAGAACCTCAGGTGCCAGCAGGGCAGAGGTCCAGCTGTGCAAAAAAGTTAGTACAAAGTTGATAGTGATAAGAACATAGAAGGGAAGGCAGCTATATAATGTGTTGGTGAAACCATACACTGGATAAACAGAAATAGGGGATAGAGAACAGATATCGGTGGCGGGTCAAAACAATCCCTTTAATAATGAGTAATATGTGGCTCAACGCGGTTCCGGGGTCCAATATTCCTCCTTTATGTTTATTTTTTTGTATACACTGCTCCTGAGAAAGGGGGAATATTGGACCCCCAAAACGCTTTTGAGCCACATATTACTCGTTAATAAAGGGATTGTTTTGGAGCCTTGAAGTTGCTCTGCCAACTATCTCCACCGATCCTGGCCAGGGGGGTTTAAAGTCTTCCAGGTGTCTTGAGTTTATCCTGCAAACCACTCCCCAGTGAAGTGAGTGCATATTTTGTTTTTAGTGTCTTGAATGGTTTTAGGAACTGTCAGTACCATACAAGTATTATGTTATTAGCTGATACCACCACATTGTGATCTATTTAGTAGGTATCGAAGGCCTTCTGGTCACGTGACTTCCGGTTTTAGAGCGCACAGGTATTTAGAGGAATGCCGAGCTCATGCAGGCATGGACAGGCATCAGACTATCCATCATGGAGGCAGCCACTGCCTCACCAATGCTAATACCTAAGATCTAACTACTGCTGGAGCAAGTATATTCTAGAGCTTGAGATATATTGTTGCTAACGTGAAAGTATGCTTTTGATTACCCCTATATGAGCAGCATGTAAGTGTTTTCAGGCGATTATCTACCAAATATATAGCTACTGAATAAAGTTTGAATTTGATGCAATTTGGTGGGGGAAATATCTGTATACCTTCCCTATATGCATGGTTTATTTATAAGTTCATTAAGAGCATTTGCTATATGCATAATCTGTGTCTCAAGTGGATCTAATGGATCCATGCTCCAGCATTAGATATGAGTCATCCATTATGATAAATACATTTTTGCTACAATGGTTCTTTCTGGTTAAAAGATATGGTATATGAAAGGACATTTTTTCTTTTCCTTGAATTGAATCGGAATTGATAAAAATATATTGTTAGTCCCCCAAAGAAACTGATACCTGTAAAACGTATCAGGAAAACGCGTCGGGACGTAGGCTGTTACATCATGGATACAGTAAATAAAAAGTCACACCGCCTTTAGCTTTGATTACGGCAAGCATTCGCTGTGGCATTGTTTTGATAAGCTTATGCAATGTCACAAGATTTATTTCCATCCATTTTTCACCAAGATCTTGCATTGATGATGGTAGAGTCTGACCGCTGCGCAAAGCCTTATCCAGCACATCCTAAAGATTCTTAATGGGGTTAAGGTCTGGACTCTGAGGTGACCAATCCATGTGTGAAAATGATATCTCATGCTCCCTGAATCCTGGCATTGTCATCTTGGAATATGCCCATGCCATCAGGGAAGAACAAATCCATTGATGGAATAACCTGGTCATGCAGTATGTTCAAGTCGTCAGCAGACCTCATTCTTGGAGCACATACTGTTGCTGAACCTAGACCTGATCAACTGCAGCAACCCCAGATCATAGCACTGCCCCCACAGGCTTGTACAGTAGGCACTAGGCATGATGGGTGCATCACTTCATCTGCCTCTCTTCTTACCCTGATGCACCCATCACTCTGGAACAGGGTAAATCTTGACTCATCAGACCACACAACCTCCTTCCATTGCTCCAGAGTCCAATCTTTATGCTCCCTAGCAAATTGATGCCTTTTTATCTGGTTTGTCTCACTGATTAGTAGTTTTCTTACGGCTACACAGCAGTTCAGTCCCAATCCCTTGAGTTCCCTTCGGATTGTGCGTGTGGAAATACTCTTACTTTCACTATTAAACATAGCCCTGAGTTCTACTGTTGTTTTTCTTCGATTTGATTTCACCAAACATTTAAGTGATTGCCGATCACGATCATTCAGGATTTATTTACTGCCACATTTCTTGCTCAAATACGAGGGGTCCCCACTACCCTTCCAGTTTTTAATAATGCGTTGTACAGTTCTTAACCCAATTTTAGTAGTTTCTGCAATCTCCTTAGATGTTTTCTCTGCTTGATGCATGCCAATGATTTGACCCTTCTCAAACAGACTAACATCTTTTCCACGACCACGAGATGTGTCTTTCGACATAGTTGTTTAAGAAATGAGAAGCAACTCATTGCACCAATTGGGGTTAAATAACATGTTGCCAGCTGAAAGATAATCTCCCATGTAGTAATTATCCAATAGGAGGCTCATAACTATTTGCTTAGTTAAATCCAGGTGGCGACTTTTTTTTTGGACAGGCAGTGTATATACCAACTTGGGCGGATGTATGGAGTTTGTGTGAAACTATAATTTATTGATAAAATATCTTTATCTTTTTTGTTTTTGATGTACCCTTGATCTATCCCTTATCGGGGCCATACAGGGTGATTAGGAGGTTCCTGACCTGGGATCGCCCCTGTCGGGGCTGCTATTCTGTTTTTGTAGGAAGGGTTAATAAATTATAAGGCAAGCTGGAGGGTTAGTTATTTTTCCTTTCCCCAGCAATAGTCCATATACACCTAGCCTAAGTGGAAAGAGATTTTAGGCACGAATTGGGGTATTTTTTTTTTAACAAATACCATTAAAGGTTACGTTTTATACTGGTGAAGGTGCTCTGTGACTTCTTTGAATAAAATGACACTAGTGATGAATTTGGACTTCTGATGTCCGTATTGATCAGAACTGTGATTTATTTCTGATTTCATACAGAGTCAGGACATGACTCTGCAGGCAGGTAGGTGACAGAGCCGAGCAGTGCAGAAAAGATCAGGGGCAAAGAATGCAGTGGAGAACGCCGGACCTAGAGAGTGGTGGCAGAGCAGGATAAGTATGTTAATTTATTTATTTTAAAGTCTGATCTGAGGTCTGATACTTGGGGGGTCTGACATGGAGGTCTAATGGGGATCTGATATGGTGAGGGTTCTGCCAAGGAGTCCTGATCTGAGGTGTGATGTCGGGGTCTGACATGGAGGTCTAAAGGGGTCTGATCTGAGGTCTGATATGGGGGTCTGACATGGAGATGTAAAGGGGGTCTAATCTGAGGTCTGATATGGGTGTCTCACATGGAAGTCTAATGAGGATATGACCTGAGGTCTAATATTTGTGTAGGGGAATGACATAGGGGTCTGATCTGAGGTCTGATATGGGGTTCTGACGTGGAGGTCTAAAGGGGGTCTGATATGGGGGGGGAAATCGAACATAAAGGTCTGATGGGGGTCTCATCTGAGGTTTGATATGAGATCCTGAGGATATGATATTGGGGTCTGGGGATGTGATATGGGGATCCAATCTGAGGTGTAATATGGGAGTCTGATCTGAGGATATGATATGGGGGTCTGATATGAGAGTCTGATCTAAAGACTTGATATGGGCAGGGCTTTTCTTCTGGCGGAAAGCACCGGAACGTCGTTCCGCCACCTTTTGACATCGCAGCCTGCCATGCTCCAGCATCGAGGGCTGCGATGTATCATAGAATGTGTCGGCAGATAAGAACCATTTGGCCCATCTAGTCTGCCCAATATATCTGAATCCTATGAATAGTCCCTGGCCCTATCTTATATGAAGGATAGCCTTATGCCTATCCCATGCATGCTTAAACTCCTTCACTGTATTTGCAGCTACCACTTCTGCAGGAAGGCTATTCCATGCATCCACTACTCTCTCAGTAAAGTAATACTTCCTTATATTACTTTTAAACCTTTGCCCCTCTAATTTAAAACTGTGTCCTCTTGTGGTAGTTTTTCTTCTTTTAAATATGCTCTCCTCCTTTACCGAGTTGATTCCCTTTATGTATTTAAAAGTTTCTATCATATCCCCTCTGTCTCTTCTTTCTTCCAAGCTATACATATTAAGGTCTTTTAACCTTTCCTGGTAAGTTTTATCCTGCAATCCATGTACTAGTTTAGTAGCTCTTCTCTGAACTCTCTCTAGAGTATCTATATCCTTCTGGAGATATGGCCTCCAGTACTGCGCACAATACTCCAAGTGAGGTCTCACCAGTGTTCTGTACAGCGGCATAAGCACTTCACTCTTTCTACTGCTTACACCTCTCCCTATACATCCAAGCATTCTGCTGGCATTTCGTGCTGCTCTATTACATTGTCTTCCCACCTTTAAGTCTTCTGAAATAATTACTCCTAAATCCCTTTCCTCAGATACTGAGGTCAGGACTGTGTCAAATATTCTACATTCTGCCCTTGGGTTTTTACGCCCTAGGTGCATTATCTTGCACTTATCCACATTAAATTTCAGTTGCTGAGTTCTGACCATTCTTCTAGTTTTCCTAAATCCTTTTCCATTTGGCGTTTCCCTCCAAGAACATCAACCCTGTTACATATCTTTGTGTCATCAGCAAAAAGACAAACCTTACCATCGAGGCCTTTTGCAATATCACTTATGAAGATATTAAACAAAATTGGTCCCAGTACAGATCCCTGTGGAACCCCACTGGTAACATGACCTTGTTTTGAATGTTCTCCATTGACTACAACCCTCTGTTGTCTGTCACTCAGCCACTGCCTAATACACTTAACAATATGGGAGTCCATGCTCAATGACTGCAGTTTATTGATAAGTCTTCTATGTGGGACAGTGTCAAAAGCCTTACTAAAATCTAGATATGCGATGTCTACTGCACCTCCACCGTCTATTATTTTAGTCACCCAGTCAAAAAAATCTATAAGATTTGTTTGACATGATCTCCCTGAAGTAAACCCATGTTGCTTTTCATCTTGCAATCCATGGGATTTTAGATGTTCCACAATCCTATCCTTTAATAGGGTTTCCATTAATTTGCCTACTATTGATGTCAGACTCACTGGTCTATAGTTGCTCGATTCCTCCCTACTACCTTTCTTGTGAATGTGCACGACATTTGCCAATTTCCAATCTTCCGGGACGACTCCTGTTACTAATGATTGGTTAAATAAATCTGTTAACGGTTTTGCCAGCTCACCACTAAGCTCTTTTAATAATTTTGGGTGTATCTCATCAGGCCCCTGTGACTTATTTGTCTTCACTTTAGACAGCAAACTGTGGATCTAGTGGAGGTCCTTCTCCTTCTTTTTCTTTTGTAAAAACTGAACTGAAGTATTCATTCATTAAGGCAGTCCGCTAGCCCTTTATTCTCTTCTACATACCTTCCGTCCTTTGTTTTTAATTTAGTTATTCCTTGTTTTAATTTCCTTTTTTCATTTATATATCTGAAGAATGTCTTATCCCCTTTTTTCATAGACTGAGCTAGTTTTTCTTCTGCCTGAGCTTTAGAAGTTCTTATAACTTGCTTGGCCTCTTTCTGCCTAATCTTGTAGATTTCCTTATCTTCATTGCTCTGTTTTTTTTTTATAATTACAAAATGCTAGCTTTTTATTTTTAATGATTTGGGCCACTTCTGCTGAGTACCACAGTGGTCTCTTCCTTTTTTTGCTTTTACTGACAAGTCTAATGCAATTTTCTGTTGCCTTCAATAATGCACCTTTTAAGTAGTCCCATTTCTCCTGGACTCCATGTAATACGTTCCAGTCTGATAAGGACTCATTTATGACTAATTTCATTTTTGAAAAGTCCATTTTTCTAAAATCTAAAACTTTTGTTTTTGTGTGGTGGGACTCTTTCACAGTTCTTATATTAAACCACACTGACTGGTGATCACTAGATCCCAAGGTTTCGCCTACAATAAGGGACTGGGAGGAGGAGCTGGGGGCCGGTGCGTTCACTGTGCTCCGGCCCCCAGCTCCAGTACAGTTATAAAATGTGTAAAATTAATAATGATTCTATTCATGCTGCCCCCTTTGTAGTATAACATTCAATATATCCATCCTACTCACAGGGCTACTGTTATCGTAATGCAGGCCGGCCGGGCAGACGAGCGGCAGCGTCACTGACTGACGTCACGTGCCTGCCCCGCCTGCTTCATTCATAAAGTAGGCCGGGCAGGCACGTGACATCAGTCAGTGACGCTGCCACTCGTCTGCCCGGCCGGCCTGCATTACGATAACAGTAGCCCTGTGAATAGGATGGATATATTGAATGTTATACTACAGAGGGGGCAGCATGAATAGAATCATTATTAATTTTACACATTTTATAACTGTACTGGAGCGGCAATGGGGGGGTCTGTGGATGGCACTGTTAAGGGGGGGCTCTGTGGATGGCACTGTTATGGGGTGGGGGGGTCTGTGTTTTGCACTGTTAAGAGGGGGGGTCTGTGGATGGCACTGTTATGGGGTGGGGGGGTCTGTGGGTGGCACTGTTATGGGGTGGGGGGAGGTCTGTGGATGGCACTGTTATGGGGTGGGGGGAGGTCTGTGGATGGCACTGTTATGGGGTGGGGGGGGTCTGTGGATGGCACTGTTATGGGGTGGGGGGGTCTGTGGATGGCACTGTTATGGGGTGGGGGTCTGTGGATGGCACTGTTAAGGGGGGGGGTCTGTGGATGGCACTGTTATGGGGTGGTGGGTCTGTGGATGGCACTGTTATAGGATGGGGGATCTATGGATGCCATTCACAGATCCCCCATGACAGTGCCATCCACAGATCCTCCACCCCATAACAGTACCATCCCCAGATCCCCCATTAACAGTGCCATCCCCAGATCCCCCATTAACAGTGCCATCCCCATCTGGGAGGTTTCTTTGCTGGGCTGGACTTTTATAGCCCCCCCAAATTTTACTTGCATCCCTGTTCTCTAAAGGGGTGGTTTTAGGGGGCGGTCCTAGAGGTGGGTAGGGGCGTGGCCAGGGGAGGGGGGAGGTGAGTTCCACCACCTTTTCTCTGAGAAAAAAAAGCCCTGGATATGGGGGTCTGATCTAAAAAGTACGGGGGTATTTTTTGTGCTGACGCACAAAATAATGGGTATTTTTTGTACTGTGCACATTATAAGGAGGTATTTTTTGTACTGGCACACATAAGGGAATATGTTTTGTACCGGCACACATTATAAGGGGGTATTTTTTGTACTGGCACACATTATAAAGGGGTATTTTTTTTACTGGTGCACAATATAAAGGGGTATTTTTTGTCCTGGTGCACATTATAAGAGGTTATTTTTGTACTGGAACATATTAGGGGGCATTTTTCAACTGGCACACATTAAAGTAAAAGTCTTAGTACTGGGGGGCTATGGGGAACATGATTACGAGTAGGGGCACAATGTGGGCATTATTACTAATGGGGGCACTGTTAACACGATGCACTCTGGGAGATAATTATTTCTATGGATGGGAATACTACTGTGGGGGGTGGGGGCCGTTTCCATTTTTACCTAAGACAGCAGAAAGGCTAGATGCACCCCTGCCCCTTGCCACAAAGCACTGAGAGAAGGGGGGCCCAAGCTGAACTCTTGCACCAGGGCCCATGAGTCCTTAGCTATGCCACTGGGGGCAGTGGTGTATCTTGGTTTTGTGCTGCCCTAGGCGAGACTAAACTCAGGCATCCCCCTAATATAAATTTAACCCACCCCTTCCTGTCAAGGCCAAACCCCTTTCCTCTGTAAACCCCACCCCTTCCTCTTTACAATACATTTGTGTTAGAAGTTGCGCTTTTTTAATTTTTAGAATAATGAGACAGGCAGCCATTTTATTTAATACATTTGTGATAATTTCTGTGTTGGTTGGAGGGGGGTGAGAGGCAGTATTACACAATCTGTATATGTATAAAAAAAAATATAAAGATTGTGTAATACTGCCCCTCACCCCCGCTCCAACAGCACAGAAATTAGCACAAATACATTAAATAAAATAGCTGTATCATTATTCTAAAAATAAAAAAATCACAACTTCTGCCTTTGCCTTTGCTATGGAAAGACACACAGCCCTAACTGCCCCCTGTGATCACCCAGTCGCCATATTTATCACCAATTTAGTATTTATGGGACTCCCATAAATACTAAATTGGTGATAAATATGGCGACTGGATGATCACAAGGGGCAGTTAGGGCTGTGTGTCTTTCCATAGCAAAGGCAGATTCACAGGCTACCACCCATAAAAGGCCGCCCATACACTGCAGGGGGCAGACAGGGCATGATCCACTGTAATGTAGGGGCACCCACCTATGTGGTCCATACACTGCAGGGGCCACCACTCACCGACTTAGGGCAGCAGGTAGATGAACATGAACAGGAACAGGAGGAAGACCCAGATGTTGAACCAGTAGGAGTGCTGAGACAGTGTCAGCAGGCAGACCCGAGCCTCCATCCTCCGCTCTGCCAGCTCTGCAGACACCGTCTCCAGCCTGCCTTCATTTTGCCGCTGTGCCCGATGCCAAGTGTCCATGCTGCACTGCGTCCGTGTCTCACAGGGCGACGGCGAGTCTTGAGGTCTTTGACAGGGAGGGGTCATGTGACAGGAAGAGGTTACGTTGTCTCTATGGTGAGAACGGGGAGCGTCGCACATACTGGGCGCGGCATCCTCTCATGCTGCCGTCCCATTGGCAAGTGCCGCCCTAGGCAAATGCCTTGTTTTCCTCGTGATAGATACACCCCTGCCTGGGGGGGGGGGGGGGCACCACAATGGTTAGATTACACTGCTTATTCACCCTAATTTGAGAATAAAGGCGTAATAGAATTGCTCATCTATCAATTAGATAGTTCTTTGCTCTACACAAGGCATTGGTGCAAACTGCACTGTCTCCTACGGTTCCATTCAGTTTACAGAGCCTGCATTATGCTGCAGTCTTCATATGCCTCCCTACAGTGTGTGAACTCTCCCCCTTCAATCTCCCTCCACTGTTCCTTCACTGTCCCTATCCTAGATTATATTATTAAAATGTCTATAAAACATACCACCTCAGCAAGTCTCTGATGATGACGAAACACAGGTGCCAACTGCTGCATCTTTCTGCAGTGTGCAGACTGAACAGGAGGTCAGGGATCAAGACTGGGTGGAAGACGATGCAGGGGACGATGAGGTCCTAGACCCCACATGGAATGAAGGTCGTGCCACTGACTTTCACAGTTCGGAGGAAGAGGCAGTGGTGAGACCGAGCCAACAGCGTAGCAAAAGAGGGAGCAGTGGGCAAAAGCAGAACACCCGCCGCCAAGAGACTCCGCCTGCTACTGACCGCTGCCATCTGGGACCGAGCACCCCAAAGGCAGCTTCAAGGAGTTCCCTGGCATGGCACTTCTTCAAACAATGTGCTGACGACAAGACCCGAGTGGTTTGCACGCTGTGCCTTCAGAGCCTGAAGCGAGGCATTAACGTTCTGAACCTTAGCACAACCTGCATGACCAGGCACCTGCATGCAAAGCATAAACTGCAGTGGAGTAAACACCTTAAAACCAAGGAAGTCACTCAGGCTCCCCCTGCTACCTCTTCTGCTGCTGCCGCCTCGGCCTCTTCTGCTGCTGCCGCCTCGGCCTCTTCTGCTGCTGCCGCCTCGGCCTCTTCCTCCGCCTCTGGAGGAACATTGGCACCTGCCGCCCAGCAAACAGGGGATGTACCACCAACACCACCGCCACCTCCGTCACCAAGCATCTCAACCATGTCACACGGCAGCGTTCAGCTCTCCATCTCACAAACATTTGAGAGAAAGCGTAAATTCCCACCTAGCCACCCTCGATCCCTGGCCCTGAATGCCAGCATTTCTAAACTACTGGCCTATGAAATGCTGTCATTTAGGCTGGTGGACACAGACAGCTTCAAACAGCTCATGTCGCTTGCTGTCCCACAGTATGTTGTTCCCAGCTGCCACTACTTCTCCAAGAGAGCCGTGCCTTCCCTGCACAACCAAGTATCCGATAAAATCAAGTGTGCACTGAGCAACGCCATCTGTAGCAAGGTCCACCTAACCACAGATACGTGGACCAGTAAGCACGGCCAGGGACGCTATATCTCCCTAACTGCACACTGGGTAAATGTAGTGGCAGCTGGGCCCCAGGCGGAGAGCTGTTTGGCGCACGTCCTTCCGCCGCCAAGGATCGCAGGGCAACATTCTTTGCCTCCTGTCGCCACCTCCTCCTTCTCGGCTTCCTCCTCCTCTTCTTCCACCTGCTCATCCAGTCAGCCACACACCTTCACCACCAACTTCAGCACAGCCCGGGGTAAACGTCAGCAGGCCATTCTGAAACTCATATGTTTGGGGGACAGGCCCCACACCGCACAGGAGTTGTGGCGTGGTATAGAATAACAGACCGACGAGTGGTTGCTGCCGGTGAGCCTCAAGCCCGGCCTGGTGGTGTGCGATAATGGGCGAAATCACGTTGCAGCTCTGGGACTAGCCGGTTTGACGCACATCCCTTGCCTGGCGCATGTGCTGAATTTGGTGGTGCAGAAGTTCATTCACAACTACCCCGACATGTCAGAGCTGCTGCATAAGGTGCGGGCCGTCTGTTCGCGCATCCGGCGTTCACATCCTGCCGCTGCTCGCCTGTCTGCGCTACAGCGTAACTTCGGCCTTCCCGCTCACCGCCTCATATGCGACGTGCCCACCAGGTGGAACTGTGCGAGCAGCAGCAGGCCATAGTGGAGTTTCAGCTGCAGCACGCACGGGTCAGTCGCACTGCGGAACAGCACCACTTCACCACCAATGACTGGGCCTCCATGCGAGACCTGTGTGCCCTGTTGCGCTGTTTCGAGTACTCCACCAACATGGCCAGTGGTGATGACGCCGTTATAGCGTTACAATACCACTTCTATGTCTCCTTGAGAAAACACTTAGGGCGATGATGGAAGAGGAGGTGGCCCAGGAGGAGGAGGAGGAGGAGGAAGAGGGGTCATTTTTAGCACTTTCAGGCCAGTCTCTTCGAAGTGACTCAGAGGGAGGTTTCTTGCAACAGCAGAGGCCAGGTACAAATGTGGCCAGCCAGGGCCCACTACTGGAGGACGAGGAGGACGAGGATGAGGTGGAGGAGGATGAGAATAAAGCATGGTCACAGCGGGGTGGCAACCAACGCAGCTCGGGTCCATCACTGGTGCGCAGCTGGGGGGAAAGGCAGGACGATGACGATACACCTCCCACAGAGGACAGCTTGTCCTTACTCCTGGGCAGCCTGGCACACATGAGCGACTACATGCTGCAGTGCCTGCGCAACGACAGCAGAGTTGCCCACATTTTAACGTGTGCGGACTACTGGGTTGCCACCCTGCTGGATCCACGCTACAAAGACAATGTGCCCACCTTACTTCCTGCACTGGAGCGTGATAGGAAGATGCGCGAGTACAAGCGCACGTTGGTAGACGCGCTACTGAGAGCATTCCCAAATGTCACAGGGGAACAAGTGGAAGCCCAAGGCCAAGGCAGAGGAGGAGCAAGAGGTCGCCAAGGCAGCTGTGTTACGGCCAGCTCCTCTGAGGGCAGGGTTAGCATGGCAGAGATGTGGAAAAGTTTTGTCAACACGCCACAGCTAACTGCACCACCACCTGATACGCAACGTGTTAGCAGGAGGCAACATTTCACTAACATGGTGGAACAGTACGTGTGCACACCCCTCCACGTACTGACTGATGGTTCGGCCCCATTCAACTTCTGGGTCTCTAAATTGTCCACGTGGCCAGAGCTAGCCTTTTATGCCTTGGAGGTGCTGGCCTGCCCGGCGGCCAGCGTTTTGTCTGAACGTGTATTCAGCACGGCAGGGGGCGTCATTACAGACAAACGCAGCCGCCTGTCTACAGCCAATGTGGACAAGCTGACTTTCATAAAAATGAACCAGGCATGGATCCCACAGGACCTGTCCGTCCCTTGTGCAGATTAGACATTAACTACCTCCCCTTAACCATATATTATTGTACTCCAGGGCACTTCCTCATTCAATCCTATTTTTATTTTCATTTTACCATTATATTGCGAGGCTACCCAAAGTTGAATGAACCTCTCCTCTGTCTGGGTGCTGGGGCCTAAATATATGACAATGGACTGTTCCAATGTTGGGTGACGTGAAGCCTGATTCTATGCTATGACATGCAGACTGATTCTCTGCAATGAGACCTCTCTCCTCTGTCTGGGTGCTGGGCCTAAATATATGCCAATGGACTGTTGCAGTGGTGGCTGACATGAAGCCTGATTCTCTGCTATGACATGCAGACTGATTCTCTGCTGACATGAAGCCAGATCCTTTGTTACAGGACCTCTCTCCTCTGCCTGGGTGCTGGGCCTAAATATCTGACAATGGACTGTTGCAGTGGTGGCTGACATGAAGCCTGATTCTCTGCTATGACATGCAGACTAATTCTCTGCTGACATGAAGCCAGATTCTCTGTTACGGGACCTCTCTCCTCTGCCTGGGTGCTGGGCCTAAATATATGCCAATGGACTGTTGCAGTGGTGGCTGACATGAAGCCTGATTCTCTGCTATGACATGCAGACTGATTCTCTGCTGACATGAAGCCAGATCCTCTGTTACGGGACCTCTCTCCTCTGCCTGGGTGCTGGGCCTAAATATATGCCAATGGACTGTTGCAGTGGTGGCTGACGTGAAGCCTGATTCTCTGCTGTGACATGCAGACTGATTCTCTGCTGAGATGAAGCCAGATCCTCTGTTACGGGACCTCTCTCCTCTGGCTGGGTGCCTGGGCCTAAATATATTCTATGCTATGACATGCAGACTGATTGCAGTGGTGGCTGACGTGAAGCCTGATTCTCTGCTATGACATGCAGACTGATTCTCTGCTGACATGAAGCCAGATCCTCTGTTACAGGACCTCTCTCCTCTGCCTGGGTGCTGGGCCTAAATATCTGACAATGGACTGTTGCAGTGGTGGCTGACGTGAAGCCTGATTCTCTGCTATGGCATGCAGACTAATTCTCTGCTGACATGAAGCCAGATCCTCTGTTACGTGACCTCTCTCCTCTGCCTGGGTGCTGGGCCTAAATATATGCCAATGGACTGTTGCAGTGGTGGCTGACGTGAAGCCTGATTCTCTGCTATGACATGCAGACTGATTCTCTGCTGACATGAAGCCTGATTCTCTGCAATGAGACCTCTCTCCTCTGTCTGGGTGCCGGGGCCTAAATATATGCCAATGGACTGTTGCAGTGGTGGCTGACGTGAAGCCTGATTCTCTGCTATGACATGCAGACTGATTCTCTGCTTACATGAAGCCAGATTCTCTGTTACGGGACCTCTCTCCTCTGCCTGGGTGCCGGGGCCTAAATATCTGATAATGGACTGTTCCAGTGGTGGGTGACGTGAAGCCAGATTCTCTGCTATGGGACCTCTCTCCAATTGATATTGGTTAATTTTTATTTATTTTATTTTTATTTTTATTCATTTCCCTATCCACATTTGTTTGCATGGGATTTACCTACATATTGCTGCCTTTTGCAGCCCTCTAGCCCTTTCCTGGGCTGTTTTACAGCCTTTTTAGTGCCGAAAAGTTCAGGTCCCCATTGACTTCAATGGGGTTCGGGATGAAGTTCGGATCGGGTTCGGATCCCGAACCCGAACATTTCCAGGAAGTTCGGCCGAACTTCTCGAAACCGAACATCCAGGTGTCCGCTCAACTCTAGTGAAGACATAAAAAAATATAAAAAAATGTGTGAGGGATTTTGGATTTATACTCTTGACACCCTTTTCCCTAGAGGGCTGAATATAGATTTTGAAATAAAATGCCATTTAAAATGAAAAAAATAGGTGGACATTTTATATAATAGATCATAAGATGGTAATCTGTTATTAGGATATCTTGTATTAAATGAATTAGTGGAACATTTTGGAGAACCTGTCTGCATTAGGGCTCATGCACATAAAAAAGGTGTGCCCAGTGACCATGCTGTGGACTACAAATTGCGGTCCGCAATGCACGAGCACCATCCATGTGCTTGCCCTTTGGGGATGTGGACCCTTTCACTTGAATGGGTCCATTATCCGCAAAAGATGGTCCCACCGCAAAAAAAAATAGGACATGTTCTATTTTTTTGCGGTATGGAGGCATGGACCAAAATCACATGGAAGTGCTTCGTAGTACAGGTGCTGCCCTAGGCAGCAAGTCTGAATATTCCTTGTGAGGGCCCAAATTGACAGAACATTGAGCCAACATGACTAGGTGGGGCTAAAATGTAGATGGGGCCAGTAATGGCACAGATGGGCAATATATTGTGCTACACTTTAGTATCTGGTTTTACAGCAGAACCAAATACCACAGCACAGCACAATATACTGCTCCAGCAGAACCAAATACCACAGGACAGCACAATATATCACCCTAGCAGAACCAAATACCCCAGCACAGCACAAAATACTGCTCCAGCAGAACCAAATACCATAGCACAGCATAAAATACTGCCTCAGAAGAACCTAATACCATAGTACAACAAAATATACTTTCCCAGCAGAGCCAAATACCATACTACAACACAATATAGTACTCTAGTAGAAACAAGTACCAGTGTAACACGATATAGTGCCCCAGCAGCACCAAATAGCACAATGCAGCACAATATACTTCCCCAGCAGAACTTCTTGTTGCACTGTGGTGTTTGGTTCTTCTGAGGTAGTACTTTGTTCTGCATTGTGGTATTTGGTTCTGCTAAGGCAGTATATTCTGCTACACTTTGGTAGAACCAAATACCACAGTACAGGACAATATAAAATACAGCATGAAATACCTTCCCAGAAGCTGACCTTCTGTGGTTCTCTCCTCTTCCAGTTATCTCTAATATATAGAGGAAGGGACTGAAGAGGTGAGACGTGGGTCACAACAGCAAACCAGCCCTACCAACAGCACACTGCCTGCCAGCACTACAAAACATACAGGATAATACAGTAGTATGTGTATACTTCTTAAATTCTGTGATGTCTCCTCTGATGTAGATGTTCTATTTTCTCATCTTCTCCATTTGGCTAAGACCACCATGACAAATTTTCAGACCATCCTATATCTGCAGAGCTGGTTACACGGACATATTAGATTCCTCACTTTTCCATCTTCTTCCCACCTTCTCAATACAAACTCCCCAACATGGTGACCCAACAATGCCATCCTGCTGTGCTCCCCAAGGCCCCAAAATACTATACTGCAGAAATAATAGTGCCCCTAATAGCAGTAATGTCCCCTAATAGGCCTCCATTAATAATAATGCCTATATAGTATCAAAAGTAGTAATAATGACCATATAGTTCCTCCAGCAATAATAATGCCCCCTTTAGTGCCCCCATTAATAATAATGTCCCCTAAAATGCCCCCAGTAGGAATAATACCCCCATTGTGCTTCCAGTGTCCCCAGAAATAATTGTCCTATTATGCCCCAGTAATAGAAATGCCCCTACAATGCCTCCAGAAATAATACTCTTCTATTTTACCCCTATTAAAATGCTATAATGCCCCCATTATTAATAATATCCACTATAGTACCCCAAGTAATAATGCCTCAGTACATAAAATCCCCCTATAGTGCCCCAGTATTACAATATCCCCAGTAAATCCAGCAATGCCCTCTATAGTCACCGTGTATAAAAAAATGCCGCTGTAATACTCCTTATAGTGCCCCAGTATTAAAAGTCCCCAGTGCCTCCAGTAATGCATCTCATACTGTCCACAGTAATAAAAATTCTCCTATAGTACCCCAGTAATGACCCCCTTAGTGCTGCCAGTATTGTCCCCCACAGTGCCCCCCATAAGTTATGTCCCCCAGTAATCATGTCTAACACATTGCCCCACATTGCACCGCAGTAGTAGTGTTCCCCACAGTACCCCTCCAGTAATGTGCCCACAGTAGTAATAGCCAGTTCCCCCTTAATGTACCCCCATCCAGTAGCTGTCCCCCATTAGTAATATTCCCCACAGTACTCCTCCAATAATTAAGTTCCCCAGTAATGTTCTCCCCTGGCTATGCAGTACAAGGGTGCTTTCTTAAAGGGGTATTCCCATCCGAGACAAGGATATGGCCCCATTGTCGGATAGGTGTGTGTCCCACCTCTGGTACCCGCTAGGATATGCCCCCATTTTCGGATAGGTGTGTGTCCCACCTCTGGTACCCGCACCTACCCCGTGAACGAAGTGGGGAGAGTGGTGGCTGGAGGACCGGGATCCGGCCACCACCAAGCGCTCTCCCCATACAAGTTAATGGGAGCACACCATGCCTGCGCGGCCACCGCTCCCATTAATTTTTATGGGGCAAACGGAAATAGCTGTCCAGGGCTTGGCTATTTTCGGCAGCCCAATAGAAATGAATGAAGGGCAGCTGCGCATGTGCAAGTGCATCCTCCGCCACATTACCTGCTCCGTTCTCGTTGTAGGTGCCAGAGGTGGGACCATATCCTAGTGATATGCCCCCATTGTCTATGATGGGAATATCCCTTTTAAGGATGAGGAAGTTATAGTTACATTTAATATAAACACTTAGGCCAATAGAGTTCCTGGAAAGTGTTTATGTTATATGAAACTATAATCCCACTCATCCTTAGGACAGCGACATTATCTGCGCTACATCTCCTGTTTAACGGGTGCGCATACTAAAAATATCTGTGACATCCAGTGTACTTTTTCCATAGACAGTGTCCGTTGTGGACAGTTACATTACCTGTGCTACATCTCCTGTATAACGCTTGTGCATCCTAAAAATATCTGTGACATCCAGTGTACTTTTTCCATAGACGCTGCGGACAGTGACATTACCTGCGCTACATTTCCTGTATAACGTTTCCGCATCTGAAATATCTGTGACATTGACTGTAATTTTTTCTTAGCCGCTGGTGACAGCAGCGCCATTACCTGTGGTACCACTCCTGTATTACGGTTCCGCATCCCAAATATCAGTGACATTGACTGTAATTTTTTCTTAGCCGCTGGTGACAGCAGCGACATTACCTGCGCTACATCTTCTGTATAACGCTAGCCGCTGGTGACAGCAGAAACATTACCTGTGCTACATCTCCTGTATAACGTTTGTGCATCCAAAATAGCTGTGATATTCCCTGTAATTTTTTTATTAGCCGCTGGTGCCTGTGCTACATCTCCTACACTACCCGCGCTACATCATAAATATCAGTGACATTCTGTAACAGTCACTTACACACACAGGGGGAGGATAGTGACCACTGCACTCCACCCTCACCCCTGGCCCTGCCTACTTGCCTCGCAAGTTCTGATGACCGGGGACAACTGGATGACAGTCCCTAGCTTAGAATACGTGCTGGGAGGACAGACAAGACAAATAACGGGTAGTGAACGGACCGGGTCAATACCAAGAGGGCAATGCAGTACAAAAGGAGAAAGCAGAGAATAGTCAGGAGAAGCCGGGGTCAAATACCAGGAGAGTAATGAAGTACAACAGGAGTCTGCAAAGAATCATCAGGTGGAAGCTGGGATCAGAATACCAGGAGAGCAGCGCAGTACAGGAGGAGCAGGCAGAGGATCGTCAAGGAACACAGGAACAGGTAAGTATGCCAGGTAACAAAATCGCAAATGAACCTAATTAACAGGCGACCTGTGGCCAGCAGGCTGTCTGTTAAATACTGACTAGCTGGGGTCATGTGACATGGCCAGCGCCACATGACCCACGCTAGTGAATACAGCTGAGCACCGAGTGCCCAGCTCGGTGCTCAGACCTCCCCTGGTTGCCGGGGGAACTGAGGATGCCGGCCGCGCAGTCCATCCCGCCCTCTATCACCTAGGAGATGAGGACGGTGCTGAGGAGAGCGTAATTTTTTATTAGCTGCTGGTGACAGCAGCGACATTACCTGCGCTACATCTCTTGTATAACTTTTGCGCATCATAAATATCAATGACATTCAGTTTAATTTTATCGCTACTAGTGACAGCGACATTACCTGCGCTACATCTCCTGTATAACGCTTGCACATCCTAAATATCAGTGACATTCAGTTTTATTTACTTACGCATACACTTACAAAACCTGCGCTACTGTATGTGTGACATACTTGCAGACATATATACCATTTGATATGCAGAAGGCGAGCAGTAAGGGACGGGGAAGTGGCCGTGCTGCTGATGGTGCATGCAGAGGCCGTGGCCCTGGGTGCGGTGAAACTGTGCTTGCTGCCAGAGTACAAAAAACACACTCATCCACTATACCTAGCTTCATGTCCCAGATTGCAGGGCGGCGCAGGACACCACTCTCGAAGTCAGACCAGTGCGACCAGGTGGTCGGTTGGATTGCAGCAGATAATGCTTCAGGTCGGTTAAGCACCACCCTGTCTTCCACAAAGTCCAGTCTCAGTAGCCAAGAGTCTGGTCACCAGAATCCTCACCCTGATCCTCCTTCCTCCCACCATGAAAACTAGAGTCTTGCCAAACAAGTGATCCCACACTCAGATATTCCGAGGAGCTCTTTTCATCGCCATTCCTTAATTTGGGCCTCTCACCAAGCCCCTTTGGAGAGGGACATGAGGAGATTGTGTGCACTGATGCCCAAACTCTTGAGTATCCACAGTCACAAGAAGATGACAGTGGGGAACGGCAATTAGTGTTTCACGAGGTGGATAATGATGATGAGACAAAGTTGCCAATAAGTGAGGTTGTTGTTAGGTCAACAAGTCAGGAGGATGACCAGAGTGAGGAAGTAGTAAAAGAAAGAGGTTCTGCGTCGGCGCGAAATCACTAGTAGAGACGGTCTTAATAGATGGATTCTTCTTATTTAACCGCCTCCGGACCGCCAAACGCAGATGTGCAGTCCGGAGGCGGCAGCGCTGCGCTCAGTCACGCATATACGCGTCATCTCGCGAGACGCGAGATGACGCGAATATGCGCCCGCGCATGCGCAGTTCGCGCCGGCATTTCGTTCAGGACTATTTCGTCAGCAACCTGCCAGCCGTGATCATTGGCTGGCAGGTTGCTGATTTTAAAAAAAAACAATCAGAAGCCACATAGCAGATCATATTAGTAAATATGATCTGTTATATGGCTGCCTGCTCCTCTGCTGGTCCTTTTCGTCGGTTGGATCCAGCAGAGGAGCAGGCTTCACAGTGAGTACACCAAACACTACACTTTAGCCCCTGATCACCCCCCTGAACCCCAATTAACCCTTTGATCACCCCTTTGTCAATCACTAGTGAAAGGAAAAAAGTGATCAGTGTAAACTGTCACTTTTTTTTTTCACTGGTATTGACCGTTAGGTTTTAGGTATAGTTTAGGCCCCTTGGTTAGGTAGTTAGCAATCAGTTAGCGCCCAGCCCACCGCACCGCAGTCCGTTATTCGCTGATTAGCGTATCGCTAATCAGCATTTGTACTTTTATAGTATCTGGAAGTGATCAAAACTGATCACGGTCAGATCTATAATAGTACTAGTGTCACTTTAGTTCTCCCTCCACCCAAAACGCAGTGTTTGCCCGATCAGGCCTGATCGGTCGCCCACACGTGCGTTCGCCCACACCCGCCCCACCGCAGTGACAAAAAAAATATTTTTTTGGGTTCACTGCACAATAACTTTACACGCACTGAGGCGAAAAAAAAATCAGTTTTGATATTTTTTATCAACCGCAGCGGCCTCCGGTACTTCGCTAGCCTCCCCTTTGTAAGACAGGCTTGCTTTTTTTTTCTTGGGTAGTCTCAGGGAATACCCCTAAATTTAGTTGCCCACATGTCTAACAGGGGGTATTCCTCTGAAGAGGCCTACAGGCTTCTGACCCAGTCGGATGAGGAGTGGGAACCCTCATCTGATGAATCCAGCGGGTCAGAATACGAACCTGTAGAAAGCAGTGGCTCTCTGACCCAAAGTTCGGACGAGGAGGCTGAGGTCCCTGATACCACCAGGCGTACCCGGCCCCGTGTCGCTAGACCACAGGTTGCGCAGGATCCGCTTCAAGAGCAGCAGAGTGGGGCTGGTGCTGTCGGATTACGTGGTGAGGCATACACCAGCAGCCCAGCCCTCCCTGGACCTAGTACCAGCACTGCCGTACAACCTGGTGAAGTAGCGAGCACCAGAAGGGCAGTTGAAGCTGGTACGGTGGCACGTGCAGTAGTGACCCCGTCGCAGCCACCGCAAAGACGTGCCCGTAGAGCCCCTAGAATCCCAGAGGTGCTGGCAAACCCTGATTGGCAGTCCCCAACTTCAGCCGCACCCGTAGTTTTCCCTTTCACTGCCCAGTCTGGAGTTCGGGTTGAGACAGCTCAGATCGGTTCGGTCCTGGGATTTTTTTTAGCTGTTCTTGACTGCGGAGCTTATAGACATAGTTATATGTCACACAATTTATCACCGCTAACCCGGGAAGCTTTTATGCCCAGCCTATCCGGTGGAAACCAGTCCAAGTTTCCGAAATTAAAACTTTTCTGGGCCTCCTCCTCAACATGGGCCTGACAAAAAAGCATGAATTGCGATCATATTGGTCCACGAACCTGATTCATCACATGCCCATGTTCTCTGCTGCTATGTCCAGGGCACGTTTTGAGACCATCCTGCGTTTCCTGCACTTTAGTGACAACACCGCCTCCCGTCCCAGGGGCCACCCTGCTTTTGACCGACTCCACAAAATTCGGCCCCTCATAGACCATTTCAACCAGAAATTTGCAGATATTTATACCCCAGAGCAAAACATCTGCGTAGACGAGTCCCTTATACATTTTACCGGGCGCCTTGGCTTCAAACAATACATCCCAAGCAAGCGCGCCCGGTATGGGGTCAAATTGTATAAGCTCTGTGAAAGGGCCACAGGCTATACCCACAAATTTCGGATCTATGAGGGAAAAGATCAGACCCTGGAGCCGGTCAGTTGCCCTGACTACCTGGGGAGCAGTGGGAAGACAGTTTGGGACTTGGTGTCACCCTTATTCGGCAAGGGGTACCATCTTTATGTGGACAATTTTTACACAAGTGTGGCCCTCTTTAGGCATTTGTTTCTAGAACGGATTGGCGCCTGTGGTACAGCGCGAACTAGTCGCGCGGGCTTCCCCCAACGGCTCGTTACCACCCGTCTTGCAAGGGGGCAGAGGGCCACACTGTGTAACGAAGAACTGCTCGCGGTGAAATGGAGAGACAAGCGTGACGTTTACATGCTCTCCTCCATTCACGCAGACACGACAATACAAATTGAGCGAGCAACCCGTGTCATTGAAAAGCCCCTCTCAGTCCACGACTATAACCTCCACATGGGAGGGGTGGACTTCAATGACCAGATGTTGTCTCCGTATTTAGTTTCCCGCAGAACCAGACGCTGGTATAAGAAGGTGTCTGTATATTTAATTCAATTGGCTCTGTACAATAGTTTTGTTCTCTACAGTAAGGCTGGGAGAACTGGATCCTTCCTCAAATTTCAGGAAGAGATCATCGAGAACCTCCTGTATCCAGGAGGTTCTGTGGCCCCATCCACCAGTGTAGTTAGCCGTCTACACGAGCGACATTTCCCCAATGTCGTTCCTGGTACCTCAACCCAACCGTCACCCCGAAAAAGATGTTGTGTCTGTAGCAGGAGTGGAATAAGGCGTGACACCCGCTATTTCTGTCCTGACTGTCCTGACCACCCTGCCCTATGCTTTGGAGAGTGTTTCCGGAAGTACCACTCACAGGTACACTATTAGCATAGGGATCATCTCACCAGGATAGGCACACAGGGCTATTAGGGCCCATTCACTCACTGCTACTGCAAACGTCTCCTTTCACATGGGACAAAGTGCATAACGCACTTCGCCACATCTTTGGGCGATTTGCGCTTTGCACATTGACCCATGGGGAAGGAGAGGTTTGTTCTATAAAGGTAAAAAAAACAAAAAAAAACAAAAAAAAACACCAGTAAGCAAAAAGGTTAATGTTCAGTTAAAAAGTTAAAGTTACATGTTCTGTTGCAAAGTTAATAAAATGATTGCGTTGCGGCCTGGTTTTTTCTTTTTTTTTTTTTTTGTCTTTTTACCTTCCAGGTGGACCAACCGATCGACCAGCTGCAGCACCGATGTGCATTCTGACAGAAGCATTGCGCTGCTGTCAGATTACACGCAAGTCGGTGTATGCGGCGCTGCAAGACGGGATTTTCTCCTCTGCAGTAACAGATACGTTTGCCGAGGCATACGAGCTGAGGAGGAGGCGGCGTTCCTATGCTTTGGCAAACACTTTGTATATATATATATATATATATATATATATATAAAAAAAAAAAATCCCGGCAATGATTTATTCATCCACATCGATTGATGTGAATGGAGAAATCTGGTTTGCCAGGGCATACGAGCTAAGTGGGTATGGATGTAGGGCGGAGCTCCTATGTCCTGGCAGATGCCTTTCCCCTCCATTTTTTTTTTTTGGCAGAGATTTTTTCATCCACATTGATCGATGCGAATGAAGAAATCTGTGCCGTTCATTTTTTTCTTTCAGCCCAGAGGCTGAACGGAAAAAAAAATCTCATTACCTGTATGCTCAATATAAGGAGAATAGCAGAAACTCCTAATGCTGGCCATACATGTAATGATTGCGGAGACCCTCAAACGCCAGGGCAGTACAAACACCCCACAACTGACCCCATTTTGGAAAGAAGACACCCCAAGGTATTTGCTGAGGGGCATATTGAGTCCATGAAAGATTTAAATTTTTGTCCTAAGTTAGCGGAAAGTGAGACTTTGTGAGAAAAAAACAAAAAAAAAATTTCTATGAACTTGCCAGGCCCCTCATTGGATACCTTGGGGTGTCTTCTTTCCAAAGTGGGGTCACATGTGGGGTATTTATACTGCCCTGGCTTTTTAGGGGCCCTAAAGTGTGAGAAGAAGTCTGGGATCCAAATGTCTAAAAATGCCTTCCTAAAAGGAATTTGGGCACCTTTGCGCATCTAGGCTGTAAAAAAGTGTGACACATCTGGTATCGCCGTACTCAGGAGAAGTTGGGGAATGTGTTTTGGGGTGTCATTTTACATATACCCATGCTGGGTGAGAGAAATATCTTGGCAAAAGACAACTTTTCCCATTTTTTTTTTTATACAAAGTTGGCATTTGACCAAGATATTTCTCTCACCCAGCATGGGTATATGTAAAATGACACCCCAAAACACATTCCCCAACTTCTCCTGAGTACGGCGATACCAGATGTGTGACACTTTTTTTATGCCAAGGTGGGCAAAGGGGCACATATTCCAAAGTGCACCTTTTGGATTTCACCGGTCATTTTTTACACATTTTGATTGCAAAGTTCTTCTCACACATATGGGCCCCTAAATTGCCAGGGCAGTATAACTACGCCACAAGTGACCCCATTTTGGAAAGAAGACACCCCAAGGTATTCCGTGAGGGGCATGGCGAGTTCCTAGAATTTTTTATTTTTTGTCGCAAGTTAGTGGAATATGAGACTTTGTAAGGAAAAAAGAGAAAAAAAAAATCATCATTTTCCGCTAACTTGTGACAAAAAATAAAAAATTCTAGGAACTCGCCATGCCCCTCATGGAATACCTTGGGGTGTCTTCTTTCCAAAATGGGGTCACTTGTGGCGTAGTTATACTGCCCTGGCAATTTAGGGGCCCAAATGTGTGAGAAGTACCTTGCAATCAAAATGTGTAAAAAATGGCCTGCAAAATCTGAAAGGTGCACTTTGGAATATGTGCCCCTTTGCCCACCTTGGCAGCAAAAAAGTGTGACACATCTGGTATCGCCGTACTCAGGAGAAGTTGGGGAATGTGTTTTGGGGTGTCATTTTACATATACCCATGCTGTATGAGAGAAATATCTTGGCAAAAGACAACTTTTCCCATTTTTTTTATACAAAGTTGGCATTTGACCAAGATATTTTTCTCACCCAGCATGGGTATATGTAAAATGACACCCCAAAACACATTCCCCAACTTCTCCTGAGTACAGAGATACCAGATGTGTGACACTTTTTTGCTGCCAAGGTGGGCAAAGGGGCACATATTCCAAAGTGCACCTTTTGGATTTCACCGGTCATTTTTTACACATTTTGATTGCAAAGTTCTTCTCACACATTTGGGCCCCTAAATTGCCAGGGCAGTATAACTACCCCACAAGTGACCCCATTTTGGAAAGAAGACACCCCAAGGTATTCTGTGAGGGGCATGGCGAGTTCCTAGAATTTTTTATTTTTTGTCGCAAGTTAGTGGAATATGAGACTTTGTAAGGAAAAAATAAAAATAAAAAATCATCATCATTTTCCGCTAACTTGTGACAAAAAATAAAAAGTTCTATGAACTCACTATGCCCATCAGCGAATACCTTAGGGTGTCTACTTTCCGAAATGGGGTCATTTGTGGGGGTTTTCTACTGTTTGGGCATTGTAGAACCTCAGGAATCATGACAGGTGCTCAGAAAGTCAGAGCTGTTTCAAAAAGCGGAAATTCACATTTTTGTACCATAGTTTGTAAACGCTATAACTTTTACCCAAACCATTTTTTTTTTTGCCCAAACATTTTTTTTTAATCAAAGACATGTAGAACAATAAATTTGGTGAAAAATTTATATATGGATGTCGTTTTTTTTTTGCTAAATTTTACAGCTGAAAGTGAAAAATGTCATTTTTTTGCAAAAAAATCGTTACATTTTGATTAATAACAAAAAAAGTAAAAATGTCAGCAGCAATAAAATACCACCAAATGAAAGCTCCATTAGTGAGAAGAAAAGGAGGTAAAATTCATTTGGGTGGTAAGTTGCATGACCGAGCGATAAACGGTGAAAGGAGTGTAGTGCCGAAGTGTAAAAAGTGCTCTGGTCATGAAGGGGGTTTCACCTAGCGGGGCTGAAGTGGTTAATAGAAACAACACGTTTCGGGGATCAGGATCTCCCCTTCATCAGGTTTCGCAATAATTCATTATTGTGAAACCTGATGAAGGGGAGATCCTGATCCCCGAAACGCGTTGTTTCTATTAAATAAGAAGAATCCCTCTATTAAGATTGTCTCTACTAGTGATTTCGCGTCGACGCCGAACCTCTTTCTTTTACTACGAATTTATTTTGGGGGATTGGATATCCTATCCAAGAGATTACACAATCTGCGGCTGCAGTCCTGGTATAAAGGTCTTATTTCTATTAAGTCTACAAAAGAGTTGTGCCTGCTGGAGCACAACTCTATAAGGTGAGTTTGGACATTCCTCACTTGATAATACTATCTGGTTGAACATACTACCCTATTATGCGCTCTTTTTCCTCTCCGTTTCCCTCTGCTGGAGGGGAATTTAGATCCGTCCTTGGTATATGAGTCAGAGTGAGGAAGTGGAAGAGGAGGTGGTGGACGATGAAATCAATGACCCAACCTGGGAAGGTGGCAAGCCGAGCGAGGACAGCACTTGCTGAAGACAAAACTGAAGGGAAAATGCCCCAAGAACAAGCAAGAACTGAAGACAGTTGCAGTAGAGGCCTGGCAGAGCATCGCAAGGGATGAAACCCAGCGTCTGGTGATGTCTATGCGTTCTAGACTTCTGGCTGTAATTGACTGCAAAGGATTTGCAACCAAGTATTAAAAAGTGAAAGTTTGATTTATGATTATTATTCTGTCCAATTACTTTTGGTCCCTTAACAAGTGGGAGGCACATATGAAAACTGTTGTAATTCCTACACCGTTCACCCGATTTGGATGTAAATACCCTCAAATTAAAGCTGACAATCTGCAGTTAAAGCACATCTTATTCAAATCCATTGTGGTGGTATATAGAGACAAACATTTTAGAATTGTGTCGATGTCCCAATATTTAGGGACCTGATTAGAAGAAGAAAAAGGCAAGCTGGAAAAATATACAAAGAAAAGCGAGGGGCAAAACCTCACTGAGTAACCGTATCCACTATATGCCCCGCAGTATGATATAACAATGCCAGACATATAGCTATATTGAAATCTCTGTATAGATAATGTATGGTACAGAAATATACTAAAATAAATAAACTAGACTGTCAAATAGGGAGTCTAAGTTGATGATTCTTGCAAAAAACAAAGGTAAGCTTGATGCAAGAAACAAAGTATACTGACCATACATAAAACGAGGGTATACCATATAGAGTATTTGGAAAATAGAAAACCACGAGTTCAAAGTAAGGCCGAGGTAAGTATAGACATTATGGCATACTTAGGTATAGCCACAATCAAGTTATACAGTGAACATAACCTGGGACATGGTAACAGTAGAGGTTTAGAGCCCCAAATGCAGAATGCTGTCTGGTTTAGACAGAGAGTTTTTTTTTGTGGGTTTTTTATGTGTTTCCATCAATTTCTGACCTTTTCCTGTGAACCAGACACCCTTCCCTCTTCATAGCAGGGGGTGCCTGGTTTAATGCTCAGGTTCTACTACACATACTGTAGCTACCCAGGCACTTTGGTGCTCGATCAACGCTATTCATCACTATTTATATATACAGTGGATATAAAAAGTCTACACACCCCTGTTAAATGTCCTGTTTCTGTGCTGTAAAAAAATGAGACAAAGATAAATCATTTCAGAGCTTTTTCCACCTTTAATGTGAACTATAAACTGTACCACTCAATTGAAAAAACAAACTGAAATCTTTTAGGTGGAGGGAAAAAAACAAAACAAAAAATATAACTGGGGATGTAGCTGTGTTCAGAATTAAGCAATCACATTCAAAATCGTTTTAAATAGAAGTCAACATACACCTGCCATCATTTAAAGGGCCTCTGATTAACCCCAAATAAAGTTTAGCTGCTCTAGTTGGTCTTTCCTGAAATTTTCTTAGTCACATCAGAGGAATCTCATTGTTAAAAGGTATCAGTCAGGAGAAGGGTACAAAAGAATTTCCAAGGCATTAGATATACCATGGAACACAGTTAGGACAGTCATCATCAAGTGGAGAAAACATGGCGCAACAGTGATATTACCAAGAACTGGTTGTCCCTCCAAAATTGATGAAAAGACGAGAAGAAAACTGGTCTGGGAGGCTACCAAGAGGCCTACAGCAACATTAAAGGAGCTGTAGAAATATCTGGTTAGTACTGGCTGTGTGGTACAGGTGACAACAATCTCCCGTATTCTTCATTTGTCTGGGCTATGGGGTTGAGTGGCAAGACCAAAGCCTTTTCTTACGAAGAAAAACATCCAGGCCAGGTTACATTTTGCAAAAACACATCTGAAGTTTCCCAAAAGCATGTGGGAAAAGGTGTTATGGTCTGATGAAACCAAGGTTGAACTTTGTAGCAATAATTCCAAAAGATATGTTTGGCGCAAAAACAACACTGCACATCACCAAAAGAACACCATACCCATAGTGAAGTATGCTTTGGGGCTGTTTTTCTTCAGCTGGAACTGGGGTCTTAGTTAAACTAGAGGGAATTATAAACAGTTCCAAATACCAGTCAATATTGGCACAGAACCTTCAGGCTTCTGCCAGAAAGCTGAACATGAAGAGGAACTTCATCTTTCAGCATGACAACGACCCAAAGCATACATCCAAATCAACAAAGGAATGGCTTCACCAGAAGAAAATTTTAGTTTTGGAATGGCCCAGCCAGATCCCAGACCTGAATCTGGGGTGATCTGAAGAGGGCTGTGCACAGGAGATGCCCTCGCAATCTGACAGATTTGGAGTGTTTTTGCAAAGGAGAGTGGGCAACTCTTGCCAAGTAAAAATGTGCCATGCTTATAGACTCCTACCCAAAAAAGACTGAGTGCTGTAATAAAAAGGTGCTTCAACAAAGTATTAGTTTAAGGGTGTGCACACTTAAAAAACATATTATTTTATTTTTTATTTTTATATTTTTTCTTCCCTCTACCTAAAAGATTTGTTTTTCAATTGAGTTGTACAGTTTATAGGTCACATTAAAGATGGAAAAAGTTCTGAAATGATTTATCTTTGTCTATTTTTTTTTACAGCACAGAAACCTAACCTTTTAACAGGGGTGTGTAGACTTTTTATATCCACTGTATATAAGTGGAGAGAGGCAGTGAGAGCAGCAGCAGTTAGTGTCTCCACAGTTAAGTAAACAGAAAACAGAGAGCATTGCTAAGGCAAAAAAAGAATTTTATGATTTCAGTAATGAAAGTATACTACAAAAATGATCAGTGAATGTGCACATGTTAGCCTTCCATTTGATAATAAAAATAAAATATTATAAAATGTAATCTTACAAATCAGAACATCTAGTCCTACCAAAATTGGTGGGTGTGGACAACTGACACCTGATGTTTATGGTAATCTTATCCTCTTTTAGGGTTTTCTGGGTTCACAGGGTAGCTCATAATTTTCAGATGGATGAGGATCTGACTCTTTGTACCCCGCAAATCAACTGTTTGAACGTGCCATGCTCGATGGGCTGACAGATGGACACCCGATCATCTGTTAACCTCCTGTAGCAAACAAGAACACAGAAGGTGCTCCACAGTGTAGAATCCTCAAAAGCAACAAAATAACTGTATAAAATAATGTGCAATGGTCAGGCATAACTCTGAGATAATACAAATTCCTTCTTCTGGTGTGTGTGTGGGGCTGCTGCTCCAATCTACAGATCTCTCAAAATAAGATCTCAAATTCCACCCAAAACTAAACGTTTTCATTGTTTCAACAAAAACAATGCAATACTTACAGAAACTATTTCTGAAATAGAAGTCACTGGTGAAAATACCATCATGATAGTGTTGTGAAATATAGTAAGCTTTTCCTGGACAGTCTGATATTTACACAAAGATATAACAATGTGATCAAGTATATTTAGAAAATAACCAATGTTACCTGCTATCCAGGTCTTCAATGTCTCTAATGAAGGTTCCACCTTGATGTTTACATAAATTTTTACACGCTCTCAATACTTCACCATCTTTAAATACAATAAAGTTCTTTCCTGTTTCCTTATTCCTGAAGAAGTTGATTCCATCGTTCAGACTTGCAACTTCACTAGGATTTATATGGAGGAGAATGCTTGCCATTTGTCCCACGCTATTTAAGATGGAAACACAAAAAAGGTTACTTGTCAGGTGGAGTAAAGACCCTATATTAAAATGTATTGTTAAATGATTCCTGTACTTTACACCCACACTGGTCTGTGAATAACAGATGTCATTTTTCCCTTGCCCGATGACAGCACCACAGAGAGAGAGAGGATCCGCCCCCATGGACAGGAAACCTGCAGAATAAAAAGGTGAAACCACCTCAGTGGTTTCCTGTCCCTGATTCTATCTCTGGTTGTCAATTTGTAGTTTAATGGTCTACAATAAGCATAGCACTCCAACAAAGCCCTATAATGCTTTTGGTGCGGAGTGAGAAGATGGGCTGGACCACATTGCTTGGATGGCCTACAGGATGTATGGCGTACTAGCAAAGACATTTAAAATGAGGATATGGGCTGGACCATATTATTTCGATGGCCTACAGGACATACAGTATGGTGTACCAAAAAAAAGCCCTATATGGCTCCTGGCTGGGAGTAAGAAGACAGGCTGGAACATTTAGTCTGGATGGCATACACGAGGTATGGCGCACCAGCAAAACCCTATAAATACTTGCCGCCGATCTAGAACTTCCCAGGGAGGCCCTGGAGGGTTGTCGGTTATCTGTGGGGTCGTTCGTGCAGTGGGAACCCTAGGGGGTGTGAAGGATCCACGGGGCTCTTTGGACCTCTTGCGGCAGATCCGTGAGCTCCTCCAGGGGATGGATGCCATGTTAGAGTTCCATCATGGATGCCAGATTGTGAGGAAATTTGGAGATTTTGACGTCTATAGTTCTACTGGTAATGTAACAAGGTGCCTCCAGTGGATCTTGGATCAAAGCATCTGTCTGGCAATATATTCTGTACCAAAGGAATTCAGCAATCATCTTCAGTTTTGATCATTCTTTGTCAAGATAAGTACTTTTCTAAGATGTTTTCTTAAATCTGTTATGATTATTTTGATAAACGCTTGATGAGAAACCCATATGAGATTTATTTTATACAGGTCCTTCTAAAAAAATTTGCATATTGTGATAAAGTTCATTATTTTCTGTAATGTACTGATACACATTAGACTTTCATATATTTTAGATTCATTACACACCAACTGAAGTAGTTCAAGCCTTTTATTGTTTTAATATTGATGATTTTGGCATACAGCTCATGAAAACCCAAATTTCCTATCTAAAAAAATTAGCATATTTCATCCGACCAATAAAAGAAAAGTGTTTTTAATACAAAAAAAGTCAACCTTCAAATAATTATGTTCAGTTATGCACTCAATACTTGGTCAGGAATCCTTTTGCAGAAATGACTGCTTCAATGCGGCGTGGCATGGAGGCAATCAGCCTGTGGCACTGCTGAGGTGTTATGGAGGCCCAGGATGCTTCGATAGCGGCCTTAAGCTCATCCAGAGTGTTGGGTCTTGCGTCTCTCAACTTTATCTTCCCAATAGCCCACAGATTCTCTATGGGGTTCAGGTCAGGAGAGTTGGCAGGCCAATTGAGCACAGTAATACCATGGTCAGTAAACCATTTACCAGTGGTTTTGGCACTGTGAGCAGGTGCCAGGTCGTGCTGAAAAATGAAATCTTCATCTCCATAAAGCTTTTCAGCAGATGGAAGCATGAAGTGCTCCAAAATCTCCTGATAGCTAGCTGCATTGACCCTGCCCTTGATAAAACACAGTGGACCAACACCAGCAGCTGACATTGCACCCCAGACCATCACTGACTGTGGGTACTTGACACTGGACTTCAGGCATTTTGGTATTTCCCTCTCCCCAGTCTTCCTCCAGACTCTGGCACGTTGATTTCCGAATGACATGCAAAATTTGCTTTCATCCGAAAAAAGTACTTTGGACCACTGAGCAACAGTCCAGTGCTGCTTCTCTGTAGCCCAGGTCAAGCGCTTCTGCCGCTGTTTCTGGTTCAAAAGTGGCTTGACCTGGGGAATGCGGCACCTGTAGACCATTTCCTGCACATGCCTGTACACAGTGGCTCTGTATGTTTCTACTCCAGACTCAGTCCACTGCTTCCGCAGGTCCCCCAAGGTCTGGAATCGGTCCTTCTCCACAATCTTCCTCAGGGTCCGGTCACCTCTTCTCGTTGTGCAGCGTTTTCTGCCACACTTTTTCCTTCCCACAGACTTCCCACTGAGGTGCCTTGATACAGCACTCTGGGAACAGCCTATTTGTTCAGAAATTTCTTTCTGTGTCTTACCCTCTTGCTTGAGGGTGTCAATGATGGCCTTCTGGATAGCAGTCAGGTCGGCAGTCCTACCCATGAGTGCGGTTTTGAGTAATGAACCAGGCTGGGAGTTTTTAAAAGCCTCAGGAATCTTTTGCAGGTGTTTAGAGTTAATTAGTTGATTCAGATGATTAGGTTAATAGCTCGTTTAGAGAACCTTTTCATGATATGCTAATTTTTTTAGATAGGAATTTAGGATTTTTATGAGCTGTATGCCAAAATCATCAATATTAAAACAATAAAAGGCTTGAACTACTTCAGTTGGTGTGTAATGAATCTAAAATATATGAAAGTCTAATGTTTATCAGTACATTACAGAAAATAATGAACTTTATCACAATATGCTAATTTTTTTAGAAGGACTTGTAAGATTGTGCTGGGTTTAAAGTATAGTGTCTAGTATTACAATTCCCTAACTTTTGGGATGTTTATTGATCCAACTTTTGTTTTTAGTTTCGACCTCTTGTTAGCCTTAGTGTTCCCTATGGTTCCATCTGGGTATTCTTAGCTTAGATTACCTTTCAAGCACCTTTGATAAGCCCAGTGATCAGAAAGAAAGGTTTTTCCACTGCCTGGATGTTAGGAGATGCCTTATATGTTACCTAGGGTTAATCAAAGATTGAAGTCCTCTGCGCTTTTTGTTCTCTTTCTGGCATAATTAAGGGTAAGGCAAAGAGTTCACTAGCTAGATGGATTAGGACAGTTATTTCTCTGGCTTACACCTCTTCTGGAAGTTCTCCTGAGAGCACATTCTACTCGCGCAGTCTCTACCTCTGGGCTGAAAGGGCTAATGTTTCTATTGAGCAAATATGTAGGGCTTCCACGTGGTCTTCTCCTTATACCTTTTTCTGTCACCATCGGGTTCAACTAAATGCTGCCTCTGTACTTCTGTTCTTAAGTAAGTTCTGCAAGTGGTGCCCCCTCCCCCCGTAAGGAAGGAGTATTCTTCTCTGTAATATCTCTCTGTGGTGCTGTCGTGGGGGAAGGGAAAAAATGATGATTACACTGACCGGTAATCGGATTTTCCAGACCCCACGACAGCACCCTTCCTTAATACCCTCCCTGGTGTTTCATGGTTCTCGGTTTAAGTTGCACAGGGTCTAGCAAAAAAAAAAATAATGTATACATAATTAGATGAACTAACCTAAGTCGGAGTCACTCTCATTCTCTGTAAACCAGAGAGGCTCCACCTTTTTATTCTGCAGGTTTCCTATCCCTGGGGCAGATCCCCTCTCTCTGTGGTGCTGTCGTGGGGTCTGGAAAATCCAATTACCGGTGAGTGTAATCATCATTTTCTCAGTCATCCTATACGCTTTGAATTTCTACCAATGGATGCAGGCTTTACAGGTAAGCACCTTCTTACCATGTCGAATGATATCAGATGCACCCAGCTAACAGTTTCACAGAGAATCTGCGAACCACTATAATACAAAGCAATTGCATTTCCAATTACTCACACAGTTCAGTTCTTCAGATCTCCTAAGAGATCTGATCCCTTATGATAATGTTTTTTATCACAATGTTTAATAGCTCATTTATACTGAATAACAATGTATCATGTTCGATTAATAATTGGAAACCTGATTAAAAAATTTATATCAACGCAGCAGAATATGGAAATGAGAGGAGGAACTCCTTTGGGCAAGTTTTTATGAACAAAAGCTGATGATAGTTTCCTTTTGCTATACTTTTAAAGGGCATTCAGCATCCCCTCAATGAAGCAGCCCCTCATACTGTGACCCCCACAGTCGGTTTCAAAACAATAATCATATCTGTCACCAATTAGTAGCTTGATAAGTACAAAAATTACAAAAAGCTTATAGATAAAAAATATATACAAAGTCCAGCTAGTTTCCCCCAATCTAAGTTGTGGGGGTTCATCAGGGGCTAAAGTGGCACACACTATTTCAATGAATAACCTACAGATGTAACATAAGCACAACTCTAAAGATTTCACCTTAGCTCATAAAACAAGGTAAAGGCTTTATTACACTGCCAGATCATCGCTAACAAGCATTCGTAGGATTCGTTAGCGATGATCTGGCAGTGTAATACTGCCACTCATTACCAGATGAAGAGCAATCCAGATTTTTAAACTTGTTTAAAAATCATTTGCTGCTGGCAGATCGTGCTGTCTAATCACGATCGGCTGGCGACAAACACCTAGTCAAAGTGATGGCATTAATAATCACTGCTCCCCATACTGTGGAGGAGATTTCTGTATGTAATAGCAGCAGTCTCCTCAGCTGACGAGCAGGCGATTGCTGGGAAAGAACGCTTCCCTCCCGACAATCGTCTGCATGTTCGCTCAACAAATAGTCAGGAATAACAGACTACGAAAAGCACTAGGTGCTAAATTACTGTATTATTACAGATTTAAAATGCAGTCATGTATTATGCCGTTAAGTATGTTCATAATGGCCCATAAAGATTAGAGGCAAGAGGGAACAATGTCCTCAGTGGTCGTGCAGTATTGTGGAAGCATATCTAGATGCGGAACATACTGTATACTATATTACAGAGAGACTTTTAATAATGATCTGTATGTTGTCAAAGGGGTTCTCCGGGCTTTTGCTATTGATGACCTATCCTCAGGAAAGGTCATCAATATCAGATCGCCAGGGGTTCGACAACCGACACCCCTGCCGATGAGCTGCATGAGGAGACTGTCTCCCGTCTCTCTTCCTGCTGTGCTGCTGCTTTGCCATAGTCTATGGCAAAGCAGCAGCAGAGCAGGAAGAGAGAAGAAAGAAAGGAGACAGCACATGCACACTGCGTCCTCCGTCTCCTCATACACGTGATTGGCGTGGGTGCCAAGTGCGGGACACCCGGCCATCTGATATTGATGACCTATCCTGAGTTTATATATTTATAAAGGTGATGACAAGTAGTCTTCAGACAACTTTATACCGTAAGGAAAGGGCAAGCAACAGTTTATTGAGATGGGATAATTTTCACCCTTAGGCCGAATGCACACGGCCGTGGAACACGGACCTGGGCGGTCCGTGGTATCCCGGCCTGGCATCCTGCTGACAGCAGGAGCGCACAGCATCATTGGTTGCTATGACGCCGTGCGCTTCATGGCGCTGCTGCACTACAGTAATACACTCGTATAGATCATACCAGTGTATTACTGTAGTGCAGCGGCGACATGAAGCGCACGGCGTCATAGCAACCAATGACGCTGTGCGCTCCTGCTGTCAGCAGGATGCCAGGTCGGGATACTACGGACCGCCCAGGTCCGTGTTCCACGGCCGTGTGCATTCGGCCTTAGGGTTGTACTGCACCAACAGATTATCTGACAGATTTTCTTACCAATCATTGGTCAGATGGCCGTTTACACACACAGATCTTTTGTTATACAATACCAACTATTGTTCTCATTGGCCAGAAATTGGTTGGTGTAATACAGCCCTTCATACAATAGTTGGGGGCACAAGCAATCTTTTATAGCTCAACAGGACCACCAAAGTGCATGAACGTTGATATCCCAACTCGGCACTAATTCAGACTTCAAATAAAAAACTGCACCAAAACACAATTAGTTACATAAATTAATACATAGTTAATACGGTTGAAAAAAGACAAAAGTTAATCAAGTTCAACCAAGGAACCAAGTTTTCTCTTTATAGCAAAAGCACATATAATTAAGGCTGCGTGCAGCCTGGAATTGTGGGTGGAGCGACCTCCCCTACTTAAACCCCCTGGTCCAAGCAGGAGGGCGCCCGTTTTCTTTGCCTAGCATCACCTGCGCCTGACGTCACTTCCGGTCGCATCTTCAGACGTGTCCTCAGTCCTCATCGCCTCCCGCCGGTTCGCCTCCCGCTGCATCGCCTCCCGCCGGTTCGCCTCCCGCAGCATCGCCTCCCACGAGTTTCACCGCTCTGCGGCCGGGCAGACGCGCCTGCCATGGGCACCTCGTGTTCCCCCGGTTCACAGCCCGGCCGGAAGCTCCACGCTGGCTCCCGGCCTCACGACTGCTACCGGAGCATGCGCCACCCAGACGCCTCCCCCCTCCAGCTTCCGGTCCCTCCGGCGCACGAGCCGCAAGTTGGTGCGGCACAGCTCGGGAGAGAGGGGGGGCAGGCGGGGACGGTGCCGCAGGTATGACTGACGGGGCTGTGGTCCGAGGCGCTATCCGGCGGCACCTTGCAGACGCCGGCAAGCAAACTAAGTGCCTCGAGTGCACCACAATTCAGAGGCATTGGTTGGTCAGTTCTGGGTGGTGGCTGCAAGGGAAGGTCTCGGTGTCAGTCCATCTTCCTGCCTGTGTTGCTCAGTGAGGGGGTCCGAGCGGCAGGACCAGCAGCACAGCCGCCCTGTTTGCGGGGGGCTCCGCTTCTCTGTGCGGGCAAGTCACCGGCTGGCTGCCTGGCTGTTGGCCTGCTGCCTCGTTTAACCCCCGCACTGCTGTGAAAAAAATTAAAAAATAATACAATGAATGTTGTGCGTTAATACCAGTTGCAGGCCCCGGTCAGCCCGGGCTCCTAGGCCAAATCACGCGGTCACGTGTCATACTCATCCCCTGGGGGTCTGTGGTATTCCGTGAGGTCAGGGGTCAGGTTCCTGAACCTCTCAGGCGTCACGGCTGCCTTCAAATCGCCCAGGGTCCCATCTTCACTGAATTGCTCAGGTTAAGTCATTCCTGATACCGCCCAGGTGTCAGTTGTTCCCCGATCCGCTCAGATGTTAGGTCGTCTCTGTAACCTCCTGGCGTCATATGTTCCCTGGAGCGCTCAGGTGTAATGTCTTCCCTGAATCGCTCAGGTGCCATGTCTTCCCTGAATCGCTCAGGTGTAATGTCTTCCCTGAATCGCTCAGGTGTAATGTCTTCCCTGAATCGCTCAGATGTAATGTCTTCCCTGAATCGCTCTGGTGTAATGTCTTCCCTGAATCGCTCAGGTGTAATGTCTTCCCTGAATCGCTCAGGTGTAATGTCTTCCCTTAATCACTCTAGTGTAATGTCTTCCCTGAATCACTGTAGTGTAATGTCTTCCCTCAATCGCTCAGGTGTAACGTCTTCCCTGAATCACTCTAGTGTAATGCCTTTCCTGAATTGCTCTAGGGTAATGTCTTCCCGGAATCACTTTAGTGCAATATCTTCCCTGAATCGCTCAGGTATAATGTCTTCCCTGAATCGCTCAGGTGTAATGTCTTCCCTGAATCACTCTAGTGTAATGTCTTCCCTGAATCGCTCAGGTGTAATGTCTTCCCTGCATCGCTCTAGTGTAATGTCTTCTCTGCATCGCCCAGGTGTAATGTCTTCCCTGAATCGCTCAGGTGTAATGTCTTCCCTGAATCGCTCAGGTGTAATGTCTTCCCTGCATCGCTCTAGTGTAATGTCTTCCCTGCATCGCTCAGGTGTAATATCTTCCCTGCATCGCTCAGGTGTAATGTCTTCCCTGAATCGCTCAGGTGTAATGTCTTCCCTGAATCGCTCAGGTGTAATGTCTTCCCTGAATCGCTCAGGTGTAATGTCTTCCCTGCATCGCTCAGGTGTAATATCTTCCCTGCATCGCTCAGGTGTAATGTCTTCCCTGAATCGCTCAGGTGTAATGTCTTCCCTGAATCGCTCAGGTGTAATGTCTTCCCTGAATCGCTCAGGTGTAATGTCTTCCCTGAATCGCTCAGGTGTAATGTCTTCCCTGAATCGCTCAGGTGTAATGTCTTCCCTGCATCGCTCTAGTGTAATGTCTTCCCTGCATCGCTCAGGTGTAATATCTTCCCTGCATCGCTCAGGTGTAATGTCTTCCCTGAATCGCTCAGGTGTAATGTCTTCCCTGAATCGCTCAGGTGTAATGTCTTCCCTGAATCGCTCAGGTGTAATGTCTTCCCTGAATCGCTCAGGTGTAATGTCTTCCCTGAATCGCTCAGGTGTAATGTCTTCCCTGCATCGCTCAGGTGTAATGTCTTCCCTGCATCGCTCAGGTGTAATGTCTTCCCTGAATCGCCCAAGTGTCAGGTTTCCCTGAATCGCTCAGGTAGTATGTCTTCCCGGATCCCTGAATCACTCAGTGGTCATGTTTTCATCAGGTCGCAGGGGTCATGTTTCCGGAATCACAGGTGTCATGTCTTCCCTGAATCATTCAGGTTTGTCTTCCCTGTTTCGCTCAGGCGTCAAGTTTTCTCCAGATTGCAGGTGTCATTTTTCCCAAGAACTGCATGTGTCATGTCTTCCCTGAAGCTCTCAGGGTTATGTTTTCTCAAATTCAGGTGCCGTATTCCCAAAATCGCATGTGTCGTTCTTCCCTGACTGACTCAGGGGTCGGGTCCCTGATTCGCTCGGGTGTTATGCCTCCCTTAGTCACTTAGGGGTAAGGTCCCCTGAATCGCTCAGGTGTGGTGTGTTCCCTGAATCGCTCAGGTCGGTTGTTCCCAGGGTGCATATTTTCCTGAACTGTCTGGTTATGTATTCCCCTGATTCACGCAGGTCAGGTTGGCCTGATTCGCTCAGGCTTCTGTTTTCCTGGCCCTCCCAGGGAGTAGGCAGTGGCCAGGTCCAACCAGATTCAAGGTACTGCTCGACCCTCCTAGATGTCTGTCATCTTCATGAAGGTGCATATAATTGCCTGCGTGGCTTAGAATTCCATGTCGCCTGAACCACTCAGGAGTCAGGGCATCGCCCGATTTACGCGGGTTCCATGAATCAGCCTGTAACGCTCAGGGATTTGTTCAGCAACGTCCGGCTGATTCCTGGTTACCCGATTCGTGTCCTGTGTCTGGATTTTTGTCTCCACAGGTTGTTGCGTGCGGCGCGATTTCGGGCTCTGATGCTGGCTGTCCAGGATCACCCAGCAGTTGGCCATGACGCCCAGGCTGCATCCCGGTTCTCCATCGCCCCTTCCCAGTGCCACCAGATCACACCTCTCTCCGGGTCTCGTACCGACGCAAGCTTCTTCCTTGTAAGCAGGGCCTCAGGCCACCGGAATGTCGATCCATCCTCAGTTATATCGTAGGGCTCCTCCATGCCCGGTCGCTCCACGGGGCCGGGTTTCAGGTAGGTTCCAGCCGAGTGGCGGCATAACGTTTTTCCGCAGCTCGGAGCCTTCCTTCATTTATCACGAGCCACCATTCCTAGGTCTTCAGTATCGCCGGAGAGTTGGCAGCGATGTCCGTTGATTCAGTTAGGTTGCGATCCTTTCTATACCATGTTCATTTCTGTTCCTTCGGATTCTCAGGTTCCGTGTATTTCCCGGTTTAGCTCATAATGCCCATTTTTGCCCATTTTCCCAGGTCTAATTCCCGGAGTCGCGCGGGTTTACGTGTTTCCTGGATCGCTCGGGACCATGCATTCCCCTGGATCGCTCGGGTTCATGTTTTTACCTGAGTTCCTTGGGTTATGTTTCCAGAATCGCCCGGGTTTATGTTCCTGGGTCATTCGGGTCATGTGGGTGCCCAGGTCGCTCAGGTTCCACAATTCCCTGAATTGCTCAGGTCAGGTATTTCCTGAATCAATCAGGTTTAGGTATTTCCCTGAATCGCTCAGGTTTTGTATGTTCCTGTCTTTCAGGTTGCCGGTATCTCCAGGTGGTATGTTTTCCTGATTCACCCAGGTTACGTATTTTCCGGGATCACTCAGGTTTGTTTCCGGTCTTCAGGTTGGCGGTATTTCCAGGTGGTGTTTTCTTTGATTCACTCAGGTTACATATTCCCTGAATCGCTCAGGTTTTCCCCACAGGTGGTTCGCGTTTGTCTGAATCGCTCAGGTCTTTTCTCCCACAGGTTATACGCAGTTGCCTGAATCGCTCAGGATCCGAGGTATTTGCCTGGAACACTCAGGATTTCCAGCAGTATCCAGTGGCTTTCATGGCCTGTTGCCACACGCACAGCCACCTGTCATTCAACACCATCAAGCTGTATTGGCCGGCATTCAACACCAATGGATGCTCGGCGACCCCTCTGCCAATCCATTTTCATATCAGGCCATCAAGCCACCCTCTGGGTTAGCGCGGCGGTCCAGATGCGTAGACAACCAGTGCCAGGCGAGCTTCCGCAGGTTGGCAGGTAGCCCCAGACGGTCTCCCCTTGGGAAACCAGCAAGCATCCTCACCAAGCAGCCATGTACCTAGGGTTCTATGGGCTCTAAGACCCGGGGAGTCTACCTGCAGCACGGTCAACCGAGCGACCCTCGGTCCACTGCATTCGGTCCACCCCAGCCACCGAGTCCGATCAGGCTGATCCTCCCACCGAGGTAGAGGTCTTCCCTACGGCCAACTGTTGGTGTCCCGCCAAGGCGCTCCAAGAGCTTCTGGCCTCACTCCAGTCTCCCGCGTTAGACGACCCGTTACTCCCAATTAACGATAGGCCCCCCTTCTTCGGCCCAGTTGTCTCCAATGTCCGCACTTTGACGGCAGGGTTGGGGTCCAACCCTAGCACAGCATCCGGGCACTCCTCTCGCGTGGGGCCGCTTCCACGGCATCCAATCATCAGGTGCCGGCACGCGCCGCCCGAGGGTGGTCGTTGGCGGTCGTCCTGCTGCGCAGGGTGCATTCACAATCCGCGAGTTGAGATTGTCAGAGCCTTTTGTTCCTTGGGCTTATGGGTTCCATGATGCTCCATAAATACATTGCACCCTACTCCAGGCCGGTTCTCTTTGCCCACTTATCTAGGCCTTACCTCGTCGCTGGCACCGGGCACACTCCAGCCAGTTGGTTCAGGGCAGTACATAGGCATGCCTACTCTGTTCCTCGATTAGCTCCTCCCACAAATAATAGTATAAAAGTCCATACTTAATAATATCCTTTGTGCTTGGGTCCTTTTTGAGGTTCAGCACATGTAGTGTCTAGCAAGAATGTAGCTACGCTTCGGGGGTGTACCGCCTTTGTCAAGCATGAGGGCTAGTCTGCTGATCTCCATTAAATAGGCACTGCCTTCTATCATAGCTGTTGATTAAACAGCTCTAATTACAGCATGGTTCCAACATAGTCCTATAGAAACACATTATGGCTACAATTCTCATTTAGCCCAGAGCCTAAAGCATCAAGTTTAACTATCCAATAAACTTTTCTCTGTAGTAGCCTCATCTCCACAAGAGTACTGTCTATGCAACTTAACCTCTTATAATACTGTCCACCTTAAATCACAGATATTGGGGGTCATCTATCAAACTGGTGTGAAGTAGAACTGGCTTAGTTGCCTATAGCAACTAGTCAGATTCCACCTTTCATTTTGGACAGCTCCTTTGGAAAATGAAAGGAGGAAGTTGATTGGATGCTATGGGCAACTAAGCCAGTTCTACTTTACACCAGTTTGATAAATGACCCCAATCTAGCATCAAAAAAATGTTTGGCTGCTGTCGTTTCTCCAAACCTTTTCTTAGGAGGAGACTTCTCTTGTTTACCACCCATATGCTGCAGTTCTTTAGAAGAGTATGTTCTTATAGCAGACCAATGTTCCTTTAGTCTCCCCTTTACTGGTCTAGAAGTTTGTCCTACCTACACTTTCACGAAGGAACACTTCAACATGAATATTACATTCTTACTTTCACAAATATGAAACCCCTTTATTTCAATTTTAAAACCCTGAAGTGGATGCAATACATAATCCTCTTTGATAATGGCATTACAATTCTGACACCCCAGACATGGAAATGCCCCACGCTTCCTAGCAGACAGAAACATTTGTCGGTTCTTTTTCATTTTTGGAGCTATATCTGCTTTGATTAATTGATTAGCTAAAGATCTACCTTTTCTATAAATAAAGGGGGGGGCTTATCCTTTACCCCTTACGGACACATGACGTACCGGTACGACATGGTTCTCGAGTCCTTAAGGACAGCGGGCGGTGATCGGAACAAGGTGCCTGCTCAAATCATTGAGCAGGCACCTCGGCTAAATGCCCCCTGGATCTCACACGCCCCGGAAGCTGTATGAGTAATACACACAGTATTACTCATACAGCCAATGCATTTCAATACAGAAGTATTGGAATGCATTGTAAAGGAATATACCCCAAAAAGTTCAAGTCCCAAAGTGGGACAAAAAATTAAGTGAAAAAAAGTTAAAAAAATAAAGTTTTTCCCCAAAAAAATTTAAAGTTTCAAGTAAAAATAAACAAAAACGTCATTTTCCCCAAATAAAGTAAAAAAAAATTGGTAAGAAATAGGGGGAAAAAATACATATTACCGTAAAAAATAAAAACTGTGCTAAATAAACTATTTTTTTGTCACCTTACGTCACAAAAAGTACAACAGCAAGCGATCAAAAAGGCATTTGCCCAACAAAATAGAACCAATTTAACCGTCACCTCATCGCGCAAAAAATTAGATCCTACCTGTGACAATCGCCCAAAAAATAAAAAAACTATGGCTCAGAATATGGAGACACTAAAACATCATTTTTTTTGTTTGAAAAAAGCTGTTATTGTGTAAAACTTACATAAATAAATAAAAAGGATACATATTAGGTATCGCCGCGACCGTATCGACCGGCTCTATAAAAATATCACATGACCTAACCCCTCAGATGAACACCGTAAAAAATGTAAAATAAAAACTGTGCTAAATAAACAATTTTTTGTCACCTTACATCACAAAAAGTGTAATAGCAAGCAATGAAAAAGTCACACGCACCCCAAAATAGTGCCAATAAAACCGTCTTCTCATCCCGCAAAAATCATACCCTACCTAAGGTAATCGCCCAAAAACTAAAAAAAAAATTATGGCTCTCAGACTATGGAAACACTAAAACATGATTTTTTTTGCTTCAAAAACGAAATCACTGTGTAAAACTTGCATAAATAAAAAAAAGTATACATATTGGGTATCACCACATCCGTGACAACCTGGTCTATAAAAATATCACATGATCTAACCTGTCAGATGAATGTTGTAAATAACAATAAATAAGCCAAAACAGCTATTTCTTGTTATCTTGCCTCACAAAAAGTGTAATATAGAGCAACCAAAATTCATATGTACCCTAAACTAGTACCAACAATACTGCCACCCTATCCCGTCGTTTCTAAAATGGGGCCACTTTTTTGGAGTTTCTACTCTAGGGGTGCATCAGGGGGGCTTCGAATGGGACATGGTGTCAAAAAAAACAGTACAGCAAAATCTGCCTTCTAAAAACCGTATGACATTACTTTCCTTCCGTGCCCTGCCATGTGCCACATCCCGGATACGACAGTGTCACGCTGTCTTGGGGTTGACTTGCCTGAAAGCAGGGAGCCACACCGGAACAGCACTCCTGTCCGCCCTGAACGCACAGGTGGATCAGTGGCTGACCCCGCACCAACTGGAGATCGGCAAAGTGGTGTGTGACAATGGAAGCAATTTGTTGAATTTGCAATTTGTTGAAGCAAATTCATAGAATTTGGGCAAGTTGTCACATGTGCCGTGCATGGCGCATGTGTTGAATCTCATCGTACAACGCTTTGTGACTAAGTACCCCGGCTTACAGGACGTCCTCAAGCAGGCCAGGAAGGTCTGTGGCCATTTCAGGTGTTCCTACACAGCTATGGCGCACTTTTCAGACATTCAGTGCCGAAATAACATGCCAGTGAGGCGCTTGATTTGCAACAGCCCGACACGTTGGAATTCAACACTCCTAATGTTCGACCGCCTGCTCCAACAAGAAAAAGCCATCAACGAGTATTTGTATGACCGGGGTGCTAGGACAGCCTCTGCGGAGCTGGGTATTTTTTAGCCACGTTACTGGACGCTCATGCGCAATGCCTGTAGGCTCATGCGTCCTTTTGAGGAGGTGACAAACCTAGTCAGTCGCACCGAAGGCACCATCAGCGACCTCATCCCATTTGTTTTCTTTCTGGAGCGTGCCCTGCGAAGAGTGCTGGATCAGGCTGTAGATGAGCGTGAAGAGGAAGAGGAAGAGTTGTGGTCACCATCACCACCAGAAACAGCCTTGTCATCATCGCTTGCCGGACCTGCGGCAACGCTGCAAGAGGAGTATGAGGAAGAGGAGTCAGTGGAGGAATGTGGCATTGAGGAGGACGAAGACCAACCACAGCAGGCATCCCAGGGTGCTCATTGTTGTCACCTATCTAGGACCCGTGGTGTTGTACGTGGCTGGGGGGAAGAACAGACCGTCAATGATATCAGTGAGGAGGAGGAACGGCAAATGAGTAGCTCGGCATCAAACCTTGTGCAAATGGGGTCTTTAATGCTGTCATGTCTGTTGAGGGACCCTCGTATAAAAAGGATGTAGGAGAACGACCTATACTGGGTGGCCACTCTACTAGACCCCCGGTATAAGCAGAAAGTGGCGGAAATGTTACCAAATTACCGAAAGTCAGAAAGGATGCAGCAGTTCAAAACCAAACTAAAAAATATGCTTTACACAGCTTATAAGGGGGATGTCACAGCACAACAGGAATCTAACTGGGGAAGAGGTGAAATTAATCCTCCTCCTACCACGACCACGGCGGCAAGGACAGGACGCTTTACAGATGTGTTGCTGATGGAGAACATGCAGAGCTTTTTCAGTCCTACACATCGCCACAGCCCTTCGGGATCCAGCCTCAGAGAACGACCGACAGGTAGCAGACTACCTTGCCTTAACTGCAGATATCGACAGTCTGAGGAGCGATGAACCCCTTGACTACTGGGTGTGCAGGCTTGACCTGTGGCCTGAGCTATCCCAGTTTGCGATATAACTTCTGGCCTGCCCCGCTTCAAGTGTCCTGTCAGAAAGGACCTTCAGTGCAGCAGGAGGCATTGTCACTGACAAAAGAAGTCGCCTCGGTTAAAAAAGTGTTGATTACCTCACCTTCATTAAGATGAATGAGGCATGGATCCCGAAGGGACTGACAATGGGGGATACGCTTGACTAACAAAAGGCCTGATGACATGCCTTGGCCTTAAAATGGTCCCCACGCTGCTGTATTTAATGTCTGCATGCCGGATGACTTTCGTGAATTCTCCGCCACCAACTAGGGTTCAAGCCGCAATGTTTTAGTCACCTTTCTGCCTGGAAAACATCTGGCTGGAAATACCTAGTTTTTCAGGCATGTGTACATGCCTCATCTTTCTGGCCTCTGGTACTGCACTGTGGCTGCAAAAACAAAACAAAAAAAAAGGCACATACATGTGTCAATTCCCCTTCATGATCGGTACCTTGTTGTGGTGAAGGGGCTTGTGTATCACAATAAAGCGATCATCACCTCTATGAGTGTGTTGGCAATGTTGAAACTTACCACATCCCAGATGATAAGGCCGTTGCTTCATTATGATCAGACCAAAAGCGATCGGCTGGATAATTTTTCATAGAAAAAAACTTTTTTTTTTTAAGTGTTGTATGGGTTTTTAATACATAAAATAAAAAAATCATAATAAAGTCTCTTAATAGTTTATTAGAAATAATGCAGACAATTTAAAAAATCACCATCAATTCCAATACAAAGCAAGTACAGAGCTCAGAACAAAATTATTTCAGGATGTCGTAATGGTTCGTTAATTCGACAATGGTTAATCAATTCGACACACGTCCCTGTATAGGGGATGTAACGGGGATTAAACTATTAGGAATAGTACTAGTTAAGACACCACTCGTATAGGGTGTCACAGCACATTGCTCCGTGCACGCGCAGTGCCCCAACTTGGGAGTAAGAGGACCGACCAAGCTGCTTTTTCCATCTCCCAATTCCTAAAATCAATTCAGTTTGGTGTATCAGAGTTTGGTCTGTCACTGTGAAGGCAGTCAAAGGTACTAGGCCTAAATTTTTTTTCACAAAAGGCAATCCCTGTTATGGGACGTAACAGGGATTAAACTGATGAGACGAGAACTACAGAAAATACCACTCATATCGGATGTGACAGTAAATTGCACGGCACAGACCCAGTGACCGTGGATTCAAACAAAGGGGAGGGAGCCAGTGTTTTTTTTTAACCATCTCCCCGTTCAAAAAATCAATTCAATAAATGGACCCCAGATTAGGGACGTAACAGGGATTAAACTGATGAGAATAGAACTACAGAAAATACCACTCATATCGGGTGTGACAGTAAATTGCACGGCACAGACGAAGTGACCGTGGATTCAAACAAAGGGGAGGGAGCCAGCGTTTTTTTTAACCATCTCCCCGTTCGAAAAATCAATTCAATAAATGGACCCCAGATTGGGGACTTAACAGGGATTAAACTGATGAGAATAGAACTACAGAAAATACCACTCATATCGGGTGTGACAGTAAATTGCACGGCGCAGACGCAGTGACCGTGGATTCAAACAAAGGGAGGGAGCCAGCGTTTTTTTAACCATCTCCCCGTTCGAAAAATCAATTCAGTTCACCTTTCGGGGACCCTTGGTGTTGTACGTGGCTGGGTGGAGGAAGAAACCTTCAATGACATCAATGACATCATGGCTAGCTTGGTACCCAACCTTGTGCAAATGGGGAGTTTGCGGTTGGGCAAATGGACTGTTTGCGGTTGTTTGCGGTGCATTAAAAGGGGAGTTTGGTCTGTTAATGTCTGTGAAGTGGGCGTAACCCTTACAGTACCTGATCGTATACACACACTGGATGTTTTAAACCACATTGTTCAAAAAAATAATAATTTGGATTGTTAGGTGATTTATGCCCTTTATGGATTAAAACCCAACTCTGCGTCAACTATGTAATTTTCCATGGGAGTTTTGCCATGGATCCCCCTCCGGCATGCCACAGTCTAGGTGTTAGTCCCCTTGAAACAACTTTTCCATAACTACTGTGGCTAGAAAGAGTCCCTGTGGGTTTTAAAATTTGCCTGCCTATTGAAGTCAATGGCGGTTCGCCTGTTCGCGAACATCTGCAAATATTTGCGCTTGCCGATTGCGAACGGATAATTTTATGTTTGCGACATCTCTAGTAATCATACTTACCTGATCCCAACTGCTTACTTTTGGCTCCATCACTGCCTCACTGGCTCTGTAGTAGAGATGTCGCGAACATAAAATTTTCCGTTAGCGAACAGCTAACGGAAATTTTTTGCAAGTGTTTGCAAACGGGCAAACCGCCATAGACTTCAATAGGCAGGAGAATTTTAAAACCACAGGGACTCTTTCTGGCCACAATAGTGATGGAAAAGTTGTTTCAAGGGGACTAACACCTGGACTGTGGCATGCCGAAGGGGGATCCATGTCAAAACTGCAATGGAAAATTACGTAGTTGACGCAGAGTTGGGTTTTAATCCATAAAGGGCATAAATCACCTAACATTCCTAATTTTTTTGGAATTACGTGCTGTGCTTTAAAACATCCAGTGTGTGTATACGATCAGGTATGATGTTGTATTGATCAGGTAGTGCAAGGGTTACGCCCGCTTCACAGTGACAGACCAAACTCCTACTTCCAATTTGGGGCACTGCGCGTGCGCCATGCAATGTACTGTGCCACCAGATATGAGTGGTGTGTTAAGTAGTACTATTCCTATCAGTTTAATCCCTGTTACGTCCCCTGATAGTACGGATTAAACTGATAGGAATTGTACGTGTATGGAATAGATTTGTCAATCTTGGTGTAGTGATGACTGTGCTCGTGCGCACGTTTGGGAGATTGCAGGCGATGGGGTTTTTTCAAAGCCTATGGTCATGCTGAGGTAGTTCAGTGACAGTTAAGTGACCCAGAAAACAATGATTCTGCAGTGTGGGCCCAATGTTGGCCTAGTAGGCTTTAATGATCACCTTAGATGATCACAAAGAAAATTAATGTTTTTTCTATGCAAAATTATCCAGCCGATCGCTTTTGGTCTGTTCACAATGAAGCAACGACCTTATCATCTGGGGTGTGCCAACATTGCCATTGCCAACACATTCATAGAGGTGGTCGCTTCATTGTGATACGCAAGCCCCTTCACCACAACAAGGTAATGATCACGAATGGGAATTGACACATGTATGTGCCTTTTTTTTGGGGGGGGGGGGGGGGCCACCCAGTACAGGTCATTCTCCTTCAGCCTTTTTATACGAGGGTCCCTCAACAGGCACGACAGCATGAAAGACCCCATTTGCACAAGGTTGGATGTCGAGCTACTCATGTCCCGTTCCTCGTCCTCACTGATCTCACTGAAGGTCTGTTCGTCCCCCCAGCCACATACAACACCACGGATACCAGATAGGTGACAACGAACACCCTGGGATGCCTGCTGTGGTGGGTCTTGCTCTTCCTTAAAGCCACATTCCTCCTCTTCCTCAGACTCCTCTTCCAGCATTGCCGCAGGTCCAGCAGGGCAATGCTGATAAGGCTGTTTCTGGTGGTGTTGGCGACCACAACTCTTTCTCTTCCTCTTCACGCTCATCTACGGCCTGATCCAGCACTCTTCGCAGGGCACGCTCCAGGAAGAAAACAAATGGGATGATGTCGCTGATGCTGCCTTCAGTGCGACTGACTAGGTTTGTCACCTCCTCAAAAGGAAGCATGAGCCTACAGGCATTGCGCATGAGCGTCCAGTAACAAGGCAAAAAAATTCCCAGCTCCGCAGAGGCTGTCCTAGCACCCCGGTCATACAAATATTCGTTGACTGCTTTTTCTTGTTGGAGCTGGCGGTCGAACATTAGGAGTGTTGAATTCCAACGTGTTGGGCTGTCACAAATCAAGCGCCTCATTTTGCCGCTGAATATCTGAAAAGTGCGCCATGGCTGTGTAGGAACGCCTGAAATGGCCACACACCTTCCTGGCCTGCTTGAGGAGGTCCTGTAAGCCTGGGTACTTAGTCACAAAGCGTTGTACGATGAGATTCAACACATGCGCCATGCATGGCACATGTGACAACTTGCCCAAATTCAATGCCGCCAACAAATTGCTTCCATTGTCACACACCACTTTGCCGATCCAGCCACTGATCCACCTGTGCGGTTTTTTTAATGCAAGCTACTGTGACACCAGATATGAGTGGCACTGGCAGAAGTTGGCAGAGTAGACGCTGTAGGCCTGACAAACACGCTTGCAGACAAATAACTGCTATTATATTACAGCTAAAAAATTTTTATTTTTTTAAATGCAAGCTATTGTGACACCAGATATGAGTGGCACTGGCAGATATTGGCAGAGTAGACGCTGTAGGCCTGACAAACACGCTTGCAGACAACTAACTGCTATTATATTACAGTCACAATTGTCTTTTTTTTTATGCAAGCTACTGTGACACCAGATATGAGTGGCACTGGTGGCACTGGCAGAAGTTGGCAGAGTAGACGCTGTAGGCCTAACACACACGCTTGCAGACAACTAACTGCTATTATATTACAGTCAAAAATTATTTTATTTTTTTAAATGCAAGCTACTGTGACACCAGATATGAGTGGCACTGGTGGTACTGTGCACTGGCAGTAGTTGGCACAGTACACGCTGTAGGCCTGACACATACGCTTGCAGGCAACTAACTGCAATTATATTACAGTCAAAAAGCTACTGTGACACCAGATATGAGCGGTGGCACTGGGCAAGTGGGCACAGTATACGCCAGTGGTGCACAACCTTTTCTGATTGGGGGCCACATTGTCAGCCTGAACCAATTCCAAGGGCCGGAAATAAAACTTGAAGGGGTATTACCAACTAAAATACTGTATTTTTGGCATATTGAACATACAGTTTATTCTATAAATGTTTAGTTACAGTTCCAGGACTCCCATCTAATATGAGAATACATAAATTATACATGTAAAAAGCCATAAGACATAGACATACATGTCTTTTACCAGATGTTTGGGGGCCGCACAGAATGGTATCGAGGGCCGCATGTGGCCCCCGGGTCGCAGGTTGTGCACCCCTGGTATACGCTGTGAGCCTGACACACACACTGGCAGGCAACTGCAATTAGATTACAGAGGGGAAAAAAAAAAAAGCCAACTGATGTACTAGCCCTAAAAAGGGCTTTTTGGGGTGCTGTCAGGACGCTGTCCTTACAGCAGAGATCAGATGAGTCTTTCAGGAATGGAGTGGACACTGAATACACTGGCCTAGCTATTGATTTCCCTATTAAATCAGCAGCAGCTACACTGTCCCTCCTCTCACTAAGACTGCAGCTTCTGAATAAATCTAAAATGGATGCTGTCCAGGAGGTGGGAGGGAGGGTATGCTGCTGATTGGCTGGAATGTGTCTGCTGACTGTGAGGTACAGGGTCAAAGTTTGCTAAATGATGATGAATAGGGGGCGGACCGTACATCGCATATGTTTGCCGGGAACTGTTTTCGCCTGCGAATAGTTCGGGAGATCTCTAGAGATAGACTCATTACATGCAAAGCAAGATATTTCAAGCCTTTAGTTGTTATAATTTGAATGACTATTGCTTACAGCTTATAAAACCCCAAAGTCACAATTTTGAGGTACACTTTTCCCAGGGGATATGGATTAATTAGCCGACTAGAGTGTGACACTTTGAGCCTAGAATATTGAACCTTTTCAAAAAAAAATCTAATTTTAAGCTGCATCAATGCAGTTCCTTTTAATTGACATTACTAAAATAAATGGACTTTTGAACGATATTCAAATTTTTAGATTTTCACCTGTGTATATATATATATATATATATATATATATATATAGTATATGAAATCCGGCAGCACTCACTTTATTGGTTATCAGGTGCAAGCGTCTCGCCTTTGACCATAGGCTTTTGTGTCACATGTGTGAATAAAGACACTGCGTTTTTTTACAAGAAGAGTGCTGCATTGATTTTTCCTTGAACATAAATATATATATATATATGTATATACAGTACAGACCAAAAGTTTGGACACACCTTCTCATTCAAAGAGTTTTCTTTATTTTCATGACTATGAAAATTGTAGATCCACACTGAAGGCATCAAAACTATGAATTAACACATGTGGAATTATATACATAACAAAAAAGTGTGAAACAACTGAAAATATGTCATATTCTAGGTTCTTCAAAGTAGCCACCTTTTGCTTTGATTACTGCTTTGCACACTCTTGGCATTCTTTTGATGAGCTTCAAGAGGTAGTCACCTGAAATGGTCTTCCAACAGTCCTGAAGGAGTTCCCAGAGATGCTTAGCACTTGTTGGCCCTTTTGCCTTCACTCTGCGGTCCAGCTCACCCCAAACCATCTCAATTGGGTTCAGGTCCGGTGACTGTAGAGGCCAGGTCATCTGGCGCAGCACCCCATCACTCTCCTTCATGGTCAAATAGCCCTTACACAGCCTGGAGGTGTGTTTGGGATCATTGTCCTGTTGAAAAATAAATGATGGTCCAACTAAACGCAAACCGGATGGAATAGCTTGCCGCTGCAAGATGCTGTGGTAGCCATGCTGGTTCAGTATGCCTTCAATTTTGAATAAATCCCCAACAGTGTCACCAGCAAAGCACCCCCACACCATCACACCTCCTCCTCCATGCTTCACGGTGGGAACCAGGCATGTACAGTCGTGGCCAAAAGTTTTGAGAATTACATAAATATTGGAAATTGGAAAAGTTGCTGCTTAAGTTTTTATAATAGCAATTTGCATATACTCCAAAAAGTTATGAAGCGTGATCAGATGAATTGCATAGTCCTTCTTTGCCATTAAAATTAACTTAATCCCCAAAAAACCTTTCCACTGCATTTCATTGCTGTCATTAAAGGACCTGCTGAGATCATTTCAGCAATCGCCTTGTTAACTCAGGTGAGAATGTTGACGAGCACAAGGTTGGAGATCATTATGTCAGGCTGATTGGGTTAAAATAGCAGACTTGACCTGTTAAAAGGAGGGTGATGCTTAAAATCATTGTTCTTCCATTGTTAACCATGGTGATCTGCAAAGAAACGCGTGCAGCCATCATTGCGTTGCATAAAAATGGCTTCATTTGCACCTCAATCAACAATTTATAGGATCATCAAGAACTTCAAGGAAAGGGGGTTCAATTCTTGTTAAGAAAGGCTTCAGGGCGTCCAGGGAAGTCCAGCAAGCGCCAGGATCGTCTTCTAAAGAGGATTCAGCTGCGGGATCAGAGTGCCACCAGTGCAGAGCTTGCTCAGAAATGGCAGCAGGCAGGTGTGAGCGCATCTGCACGCACAGTGAGGCGAAGACTTTTGGAAGATGGCCTGGTGTCAAGAAGGGCAGCAAAGAAGCCACTTCTCTCCCAAAAAAACATCAGGTACAGATTGATCTTCTGCAGAAAATATGGTGAATGGACTGCTGAGGACTGGGGCAAAGTCATATTCTCAGATGAAGCCTCTTTCCGATTGTTTGGGGCATCAGGAAAAAAGCTTGTCCGGAGAAGAAAAGGTGAGCGCTACCATCAGTCCTGTATCATGCCAACAGTAAAGCATCCTGAGACCATTCATGTGTGGTGTTGCTTCTCATCCAAAGGAGTGGGCTCACTCACAATTTTTCCCCAAAACACAGCCATGAATAAAGAATGGTACCAAAACACCCTCCAACAGCAACTTCTTCCAACAATCCAACAACAGTTTGGTGAAAAACAATGCATTTTCCAGCACGATAGAGCACCGTGCCATAAGGCAAAAGTGATAACTAAGTGGCTCGGGGACCAAAACATTGACATTTTGGGTCCATGGCCTGGAAACTCCTCAGATCTTAATCCCATTGAGAACTTGTGGTCAATCCTCAAGAGGCGGGTGGACAAACAAAAACCCACTAATTCTGACAAACTCCAAGAAGTGATTATGAAAGAATGGGTTGCTATTAGGGATGAGCAAACCCGAACTGTATAGTTCGGGTTCGTACCGAATTTTGGGGTGTCCGTGACACGGACCCGAACCCGGACATTTTCGTAAAAGTCCGGGTTCGGTGTTCGGCGCTTTCTTGGCGCTTTTTGAAATCAACAAGCGTTATACTACTTGCCCCAAGAGGCTATCACAGCCATGCCTACTATTGGCATGGCTGTGATTGGCCAGTGCAGCATGTGACCCAGCCTCTATTTAAGCTGGAGTCACGCAGCGCCGCCCGTCACTCTGCTCTGATCAGTATAGGGAGAGTTGCAGCTGCGACGTTAGGGCGAGATTAGGCAGTGATTAACTCCTCCAAAAGACTTCATTCAGAGATCGATCTGCAGCTGTGGATGATTGAACTGCTGATATTCAATTGCTCACTGTTTTTAGGCTGCCAAGAGCGTTTTTCATTAACTTTTTTCTGGGGAGATCGGCGGCCATTTTGTGTCTTGTGGTGCGCCAGCACAAGCTGCCACCAAGTACATTTAACCATCAATAGTGTGGTTATTTTTTGGCTATAACCTACATCAGGGTGAAGCTGTCACACCAAGTGCATTTAACCATCAATAGTGTGTTTTTTTTTGGCCATACAGTCATGTGAAAAAATTAGGACACCCTTTGAAAGCATGTGGTTTTTTGTAACATTTTTAATAAAAGGTTATTTCATCTCCATTTCAACAATACAGAGAGATTAAAGTAATCCGACTAAACAAAGAAAACTGAAGAAAAGTCTTTTCAAGATCTTCTGTAAATGTCATTCTACAAAAATGCCTATTCTAACTGAGGAAAAAGATAGGACACCCTTGCCCCTAATAGCGAGTGTTACCTCCTTTGGCTGAAATAACTGCAGTGAGACGGTTCTTGTAGCCATCTACCAGTCTTCGACATCGGTCTGAGGAAATTTTACCCCACTCCTCAATGCTGAACTTTTTCAGCTGTGAGATGTTTGAGGGGTTTCTTGCACGTACAGCCCTTTTCAAGTCACCCCACAGCATCTCAATGGGATTCAAATCTGGACTTTGACTTGGCCATTCCAGGACTCTCCATTTCTTCTTTTTCAGCCAATCTTTGGTTGATTTACTAGTATGTTTTGGGTCATTGTCATGTTGCATGGTCCAGTTCCGCTTCAGCTTTAATTTTCTAACTGATGGTCTCACATGTTCTTCAAGCACCTTCTGATACACAGTAGAATTCATCGTGGATTCTATGATGGTGAGCTGACCAGGTCCTGCTGCAGCAAAGCAGCCCCAAACCATGACACTTCCACCTCCATGCTTCACAGTTGGTATGAGGTTCTTTTCTTGGAATGCTGTGTTTGGTTTACGCCAAACATGTCCTCTGCTGTTGTGTCCAAATAATTCAATTTTGGACTCATCTGTCCAAAGAACATTATTCCAGAAGTCCTGGTCTTTGTCAACTTTATCTCTGGCAAATGTCAGTCTGGCCTCGATGTTTCTCTTGGAAAGCAAAGGTTTCCTCCTTGCACACCTCCCATGCAAGTTAAACTTGTACAGTCTCTTTCTGATTGTAGAGGCATGTACTTCTACATCAACAGTAGCCAGAGCCTGCTGTAGTTCTCGAGATGACACTTTAGGGTTTTTGGAGACCTCTTTTAGCATCTTGCGGTCTGCTCTTGGGGTGAACTTGCTGGGGCGACCAGTCCTGGGCATGTTGGCAGTTGTTTTGAAAGCCCTCCACTTGTAGACTATCTTCCGGACAGTGGAATGGCTGATTTCAAAATCTTTTGAGATCTTTTTAAATCCCTTCCCAGACTCATAGGCTGCTACAATCTTTTTTCTGAAGTCCTCTGACAGCTCTTTTGCTCTCACCATGGTGCTCACTCTCACTTCAACAGTCAGGTGCACACCAAACTAAATGTCTGAGGTTTAAATAGGGCAAGCCTCATTCAACATGCAGAGTAACGATCTACTAATTATGTGCACCTGGTGTGATATACCTGTGTGAGATCTGAGCCAATTTAAGAGGGAATACATGTGAGGGTGTCCTATCTTTTTCCTCAGTTAGAATAGGCATTTTTGTAGAATGACATTTACAGAAGATCTTGAAAAGACTTTTCTTCAGTTTTCTTTGTTTAGTTGGATTACTTTAATCTCTCTGTATTGTTGAAACGGAGATGAAATAACCTTTTATTAAAAATGTTACAAAAAACCACATGCTTTCAAAGGGTGTCCTAATTTTTTCACATGACTGTATACTACATCAGGGGCAAGCTGTCACCAAGTGCATTTAACCCTCAATAATAGTGTGGTTGTTTTTTGGCTATATCCTACATCAGGGTGAAGCTGTCAAACCAAGTGCATTTAACCATCAATACACTAGTGTGGTTATTTTTTGGCCATATACTACATCAGGGGCAAGCTGAGCCTGTCACCAAGTGCATTTAACCCTCAATAGTGTTTTTTTTTTGGCTATATCCTACATCAGGGTCAAGCTGTCACACCAAGAGCATTTAACCATCAATAGTGTGGTTATTTTTGGCCATATACTACACCAGGGGCAAGCTGAGCCTGTCACCAAGTGCATTTAACCCTCAATAGTGTGGTTGTTTTTTTTGGCTATAGCCTACATCAGGGTCAAGCTGTCACACCAAGTGCATTTAACCATCAATAGTGTGGTTATTTTTTGGCCATATACTACATCAGGGGCAAACTGTCACCAAGTGCATTTAACCCTCAATAGTGTGGTTGTTTTTTGGCTATATCCTACATCAGGGTGAAGATGTCACACCAAGTGCATTTAACCATCAATAGTGTGGTTATTTTTTGGCCATATACTACATCACGGGCAAGCTGAGCCTGTCACCAAGTGCATTTAACCCTCAATAGTGTAGTTGTTTTTTGGCTATATCCTACATCAGGGTGAAGCTGTCACACCAAATGCATTTAACCATCAATAGTGTGGTTATTTTTTGGCCATATACTACATCAGGGGCAAGCTGTCACCAAGTGCATTTAACCCTCAATAGTGTGGTTGTTTTTTGGCTATATCCTACATCAGGGTGAAGCTGTCACACCAAGTGCATTTAACCATCAATAGTGTGGTTATTTTTTGGCCATATCCCAGTCTAATTCTGACTGTAAACGTATACCTGTCACCCAGCGCCTAATTAATAGGCCTCAAATTTATAGTCAGCTAAATCTGTGGTTATTTCTGTAGCTGGGCAAGTTATTTAGTGTCCGTCAAAGCACAGTTTTTGTTCTGGGTTGAAATACAATTCCCAATTTAGCAATTCTCTAAATTAGTGGTTTCTGCTGTATCAGGCCTACTTTAAATTTATCCCTAAAAGGGTATATTAGATTCAAGGTGCTGATAGGGTCATTCTCAATAACTTGACACACACGCTACTGTGCATATCCCAGTCTAATTCTGTCCGTAAAAGTATACCTGTCACCCAGCGCCTAAATACTAGGCCTCAAATTTATAGTCAGCTAAATCTGTGGTTATTGCTGTAGCTGGGCAAGTTATTTAGTGTCCGTCAAAGCACAGTTTTTGTTCTGGGTTGAAATACAATTCCCAATTTAGCAATTCTCTAAATTAGTGGTTTCTGCTGTATCAGGCCTACTTTAAATACATCCCTAAAAGGGTATATAAGATTCAAGGTGCACATAGGGTCATTCTCAATAACTTCACACACACGCTACTGTGCATATCCCAGTCTAATTCTGTCCGTAAACGTATACCTGTCACCCAGTGCCTAAATACTAGGCCTCAAATTTATAGTCAGCTAAATCTGTGGTTATTGCTGTAGCTGGGCAAGTTATTTAGTGTCCGTCAAAGCACAGTTTTTGTTCTGGGTTGAAATACAATTCCCAATTTAGCAATTCTCTAAATTAGTGGTTTCTGCTGTATCAGGCCTACTTTAAATTTATCCCTAAGGCCTCTTTCACACTACCGTTTTTTTTTTCCGTTTTGTTGTCCGTTTTTTGCGTTCCGTATACGGTCCGTATACGGAACCATTCATTTCAATGGCTCCGCAAAAAAAACGGAATGTGTTCCGTATGCATTCCATTTTTGTATTTCCGTTTTTCCGTTCCGTTGAAAGATAGAACATGTCCTATATTTGGCCGCAAATCACGGTCCGTGGCTCCATTCAAGTCAATGGGTCCGCAAAAAAAACGGAACACATACGAAAATGCATCCGTATGTCTTCCGTATCCGTTCAGTTTTTTGCGGAACCATCTATTGAAAATGTTATGCCCAGCCCAATTTTTTCAATGTAATTACTGTATACTGTATATGCCATACGGAAAAACGGAACGGAACCATGGAACGGAAACGGAACCACAACGGAAGCAAAAAAACTGAACAACGGATCCGTGAAAAACGGACCACAAAACACTGAAATGGACATACTGTAGTGTGAAAGAGGCCTTAAAGGGTATATTAGATTCAAGGTGCAGATAGGGTCATTCTCAATAACTTCACACACACGCTACTGTGCATATCCCAGTCTAATTCTGTCTGTAAACGTATTCCTGTCACCCAGCGCCTAAATAATAGGCCTCAAATTTATAGTCAGCTAAATCTGTGGTTATTGCTGTAGCTGGGCAAGTTATTTAGTGTCCGTCAAAGCACAGTTTTTGTTCTGGGTTGAAATACAATTCCCAATTTAGCAATTCTCTAAATTAGTGGTTTCTGCTGTATCAGGCCTACTTTAAATCTATCCCTAAAAGGGTATATAAGATTCAAGGTGCACATAGGGTCATTCTCAATAACTTCACACACACGCTACTGTGCATATCCCAGTCTAATTCTGTCCGTAAACGTATACCTGTCACCCAGCGCCTAAATAATAGGCCTCAAATTTATATTCATCCAAATCTGTCATTATTGCTGTAGCTGGTCAAGTTATTTAGTGACCGTCAAACAGGGCTGGACTGGGACAAAAAATAGGCCCGGGCATTTTTGACTGAGCAGCCCAATCACATGACACCCAACAGGCCCCACCCCCTTGCAGTCTAGGGGTGGAGCCAAAACCGGAAGCACAATTTAGGGGCAGGGCCAGCCACCAGTAAGATAGGAAGGCTTCAGCCAACACACATAAGCTTTGCAACAACAAACATACAGACCTTGCAACAATATAGGAAGCTACAGAAAAGTCTTATAATATCCTCAGTGGATCTCAACCTCCCCATCCTCCACACCCTGCCTGTACAAGTCAGTGCCCCCGAAATTGCACTCACAGTTCTGCAGCAACTCTGGCAAATACCACCAATTCCGTACACAAGCGAACCACAACACCACCTCACTGACAGCTTTTTCCTGGTCTGTCAAAGACAATACTCTGTTGGCTTGGAGGAAGTCTGCTGTAATACGCAATTTCCACTCCAAATTGAAAGCTTTGTTGGTAGCAGAGAATGCTGACACTCAGGTGGATGCTTGCAGAATGTGGAGCTAGCATACAGGTAAATAAAATATGGGCTGCCAGGAGAATATACAGACGTGGACAAAATTGTTGGTACCCTTTGGTCAATGAAAGAAAAAGTCACAATGGTCACAGAAATAACTTTAATCTGACAAAAGTAATAATAAATTAAAATTCTATAAATGTTAACCAATGAAAGTCAGACATTGTTTTTCAACCATGCTTCAACAGAATTATGTAAAAAAATAAACTCATGAAACAGGCATGGACAAAAATGATGGTACCCCTAACTTAATATTTTGTTGCGCAACCTTTTGAGGCAATCACTGCAATCAAACGCTTCCTGTAACTGTCAATGAGACATCTGCACCTCTCAGCAGGTATTTTGGCCCACTCCTCATGAGCAAACTGCTCCAGTTGTGTCCGGTTTGAAGGGTGCCTTTTCCAGACTGCATGTTTCAGCTCCTTCCAAAGATGCTCAATAGGATTGAGGTCAGGGCTCATAGAAGGCCACTTTAGAATAGTCCAATTTTTTCCTCTTAGCCATTCTTGGGTGTTTTTAGCGGTGTGTTTTGGGTCATTGTCCTGTTGCAAGACCCATGACCTGCGACTGAGACCAAGCTTTCTGACACTGGCTAGTACATTTCTCTCTAGAATTCCTTGATAGTCTTGAGATTTCATTGTACCCTGCACAGATTCAAGACACCCTGTGCCAGACGCAGCAAAGCAGCCCCAGAACATAACAGAGCCTCCTCCATGTTTCACAGTAGGGACAGTGTTCTTTTCTTGATATGCTTCATTTTTTCGTCTGTGAACATACAGCTGATGTGCCTTGGCAAAAACTTCGATTTTTGTCTCATCTGTCCACAGGACATTCTCCCAGAAGCTTTGTGGCTTGTCAACATGTAGTTTGGCATATTCCAGTCTTGCTTTTTTATGATTCGTTTTCAACAATGGTGTCCTCCTTGGTCGTCTCCCATGTAGTCCACTTTGGCTCAAACAACGACGGATGGTGCGATCTGACACTGATGTTCCTTGAGCATGAAGTTCACCTTGAATCTCTTTAGAAGTCTTTCTAGGCTCTTTTGTTACCATTCGGATTATCCGTCTCTTAGATTTGTCATCAATTTTCCTCCTGCGGCCACGTCCAGGGAGGTTGGCTACAGTCCCATGGATCTTAAACTTATGAATAATATGTGCAACTGTACTCACAGGAACATCTAGTTGCTTGGAGATGGTCTTATAGCCTTTACCTTTAACATGCTTGTCTATAATTTTCTTTCTGATCTCTTGAGACAGCTCTTTCCTTTGCTTCCTCTGGTCCATGTCGAGTGTGGTACACACCATATCACCAAACAACACAGTGATTACCTGGAGCCATATATATAGGCCCAATGGCTGATTACAAGGTTGTAGACACCTGTGATGCTAATTAGTGGACACACCTTGAATTAACATGTCCCTTTGGTCACATTATGTTCTGTGTTTTCTAGGGGTACCATCATTTTTGTCCATGCCTGTTTCATGAGTTTATTTTTTTACATAATTCTGTTGAAGCATGGTTGAAAAACAATGTCTGACTTTCATTGGTTAACATTTATAGAATTTTAATTTATTATTACTTTTGTCAGATTAAAGTTATTTCTGTGACCATTGTGACTTTTTCTTTCATTGACCAAAGGGTACCAACAATTTTGTCCACGTCTGTATATATATATATGCCTTTATTAGACTCTATGGTGGCATATACAGTACAGGCTCTATAGGAGACAGGCAAATATGGGTTAAAGGTGTACAAATGAGTATTCAGTAACAGCAAACTTTGAAAAAACAAAAAACATTATTATAATATTATAACCTATGTATATTTATATTACCCATGTTCAAAAATGGTGTTACTGAGTATTTGTTAACATGACAAAAAAACTCCACTAGGGATTCAGCAACTTTTGTAGGAGTTCACTGGTTTCTGCAACTCTGTCAATTATATCTTCAGAATCAAGGTTCATTAGTATATCTTTTTCTGTTGCCATCAGCATGAAAGAGTTCAAATGTTCCTTGGAAATTGAATTTCTCAGACGGTTTTTAATAAACTTCAATGTAGAGAAACTTCTTTCACAGGCAACTTGAGTGAAAGACAGTGTAAGCAAAAATTTGTAGGCTAAACCAATGACATTGTAGGCATCGGTTAACAAATTATAGCGCTGTAGAATTTTATAGCAGCAAATAGCACAGTTCTTACATGTTGAGCAAGACTTGTTTACCAGTTCTGCCTCTGTTAATTTGCTTTCCTCATTTTCCACATCTGCTATAATCATGTACTCTTCAAGGGGTGATGTTTTCAGCCTGTCCCAATGCAATGCAAAATTTGCCAGCTGGGAACGCAAATTTTCAGATGTTGCTTCCTCGTCAAATTTTATTAACTGTTGGCTAAGTTCTTCCATTGCTGGTGCTGTAAGTCCACATCTTCTTATGTCAGAAAAGCAGCTTGGCTCCAAGCAAGCTAAATCAGCAAAGAGAGCTCCACGGGACAGAAATCGGCGATTCATGCTCTCTGTGACCATATCGAGGATTACCGTATTTATCGGCGTATAACACGCACTTTTTCCCCCTGAAAATAGGGGGCAAATGATGTATGCGTGTTATACGCCGATTAGGGCTGAAACGTGTCCTCCGGAGGCCAGAGAGGCAGGACTGAGCCGGCCGGCACAGCGGAGGGAGGAGGAAGGAGGAGGGAGTCCCTCCCTCCCCACTGTGCGCGGCTGCCGCTGAAGACCAACGAGGACAGAGTAGGAGGAGGAGGGGAGGGACTGTGGCCACTGCGCCACCAATGAATGTGCCGGCCATATCCCACAGTTCCGATCGGAGTCCCAGCAGTGTAATGCTGGGGCTCCGATCGCTTACCATGGCAGCCAGGAGTCACGCTACTGAAGTCCTGGCTGCCATGGTATGTTAGTGAGCAGAGAGCAGCGCATTATACTCACGTGCGCTGTGGCCGCCGGTCGCTCCTTCTTCTGTCTGTGCGGCGGATTGCTAATGCTGTAAGCATTAGCAATGCGCCGCACAGACCTATGAGAAGGAGCGACCGGCGGCCACAGCGCACGTGAGTATAATGCGCTGCTCTCTGCTCACTAACATACCATGGCAGCCAGGACTTCAGTAGCGTGACTCCTGGCTGCCATGGTAAGCGATCGGAGCCCCAGCATTACACTGCTGGGGCTCCGATAGGAACTGACACTGCCACCAATGATGGGGGGGAGGAGGGGGACCCTGTGGCCACTGCCACCAATGATTAATACTGGGGAGGGAGGGGGGGGGTTTGTGTTACCAGAGGGGGCAGATCAGAGGCTTTATTTGAAATTTAATATTTTTTTCCTGAAATTTCCCTCTAAAATGAAGGTGCGTGTTATACGCCCGTGCGTGTTATACGCCGATAAATACGGTACATTGTGAACATGTATTTCATAGGCTGAAATAGCATCACAAACTGTTACATCTTCAGCAGTCTCATCTGCCATTCGTTTTCTTTTTCTTATTCTTTTTTGAGGTAGAGTGGTCTGTATTTCAAGGTGGAACGTTTCTTCTTCTTGAAACTTGTCATTTGCCCACTTAACAAAATTATCAGCAGATCGCTGTACAGATTCAAAATCCCTTGCAACTGTCCGAAGTTTCTCATATGTTCCCTGTACCATTTGAAAAGCTTTTGAGATGTCCATTTGACTTGTCTGTAGATATTTGGACAATGGTGTTGTCAATTCAAATATTCTCAGAAATATTTGAGCTGTGAGTATGGTTTCATATTTCAGCAGGGATTCTGCATACGATTTTGCTCTTACTCGGACCTCAGGTCTTGATGACACATTGTCTTCTATTCTGTTCAATGTGCAAATTAAGCTAAAAAACAAAGCAGAATCAGGATTTGAAAATTCCCCAAACACTTTTCTCAAAGCTGCATCTTTTGACCACCAGCGAGTTTCACCAATCACTGAAATTCTTCGATGGTGAGGGTCTTGACTGACTTGTTCCCAGGTATTCATACGCAGGTAAGAATCACGAATAAACACTGCAATGTCATTCAACAAACTGAATAATGATGCACTTACAACCACTGTTTTTGTAGTATCTGCAAGTACTAAATTCAGTATGTGTGCATAGAATTTGGCCTGGTGATTTAGTTGACAGCCAAGAAGAGAAACCATTGTATTGGCCCTGCATATTTGCTGCTCCATCTGTTGAACTGCCAATGCATTTCGTAATATCAAGTTTGCATGAATTTATGACGTTCATTACCAACTTAAAAAGATTTTGGCCTGTTGAAGATTCACATTCAACCACTGCAAGAAGCTTCTCATTGATGCAATTGGTCACATAACGAACAATTATGGAGCACTGATCCTTGGACGTTATATCTTGAGTTGTATCAACTTGAATTGAAAACATCCCAGCTTCCTGCACTTTGTTGGATATATTTTCCTGGATGAGCAGCCGAATAGTTTCTACTACTTTGTTAACAGTTGTTTTTGAGAGCAATGTTATCAAAGATCCTCTTCCTTTCCCTCCAGAGGACTGCAATTTTTTGCTATGTTCAATACATTTGTTTACATGCTCTTTCAGACAAATATCATACTTGCTGAGAAGGAGAATGAGCTCTAAAAAATTTCCGTGTTCTTTTGTTATGTCCTCTAGACTGTATGCAGCCTCATCTTCATTTCCCCTATAACTCAACCCTTGTTTTCCTATGACTTTTACAACATCTACTACTCGTTGCAGTACTTGCCTCCTGTTTCTCACTTGTTGTCGCCTTACAGATATTTGTTCATGTAAAAGTAGATCATCAACACTAGCACTACTGGATTTCAGAAAGAAGGCTTCGGCACACGCATTGTGCATTGCACTTCTCTCATGCTCTTCAATTCTTTGATGAACATGACGCTTATCTGTCATTCCTTCAATAAAAGCATTTGTTTCATTTGACTTTGAAAAAGCCAAACAAACAGAGCAAAACATAGCTTTAGTATCATTACAGTAGGTGAGCCATTTTCTATGTGTTCCATCTTTACGATTTACAGCCTTTTGTAATACAGGATCTGGTATGACCTGCTGTGGATGATATTTGAAAAAGGCAGTAAGTTGATTTTTATTTGGATGAACAAAATAATTGAATGATGTAGCTGTGCCTTCAGTTTGGCGCTCTGCACTATCTATAATCACTTGTTCCCTTGGTAAATCAATGTGTCCCACTTCTCTATCTTCTTTGGTGGATAAGTCTGATGTTACATCAACACATTCCACTAAATCATCTTCTTCATTTATTTGTTCTGTGTGTGTTGCCCCTGTACTTGGCCCTGCCATGGAATCACTTGAACTCTGTCTCTGTGGATAATGACTGAACATATCCGTAATTTTAACACATTTCTGAGCATCGAGTTCCAAAGACTTTTTATATTTCTGCCTGATTTTTTCTGCTCCTCCCTTTTGTTTTTTTGAAGACATGGTTTTATTGCCTAAGTAAAAGAATACAAATAATGTAATGCTTCTAACCTATCTTATGCTTTTCTAAGTTAACATTTAATTATTGAAACAGCATGCCCATGAATGATATATCCGTTTAGACTCGGGCTTTATCTTATTTTTGTACTAATCTAATACTTAAAAGACAAGCTTTCAAGAGTTTTCCTTTCTTCCTCGGTACGCTTGAGTATTCAGAAACAATCTATTCCATACAGGGGTGGGCTTACATCTGCGTTATACCATTCCGTTATAGGTTTCCGTTTCAAACGGAATATAACGCAATGGACAGATGGAATGCAAAACGGAAACCTTTAAGAGGCATTCTGTTTGGCTCTGTCCTAATAGAAGTTTATGAGAAAGCATAACGGATCAGTCTGAGTCCCCTTATGCTGTTATCCTGTCGACAGGGCTTTGTTTTCCGTCTTGCATAACAGGAACCAGATGGATCCGTTTAGATTCCCATAGAATTTTATGAGGGCGGAGAGCAAACTGAAAGCCTCTTGCAGAGTCTGCACTGTACGAGAGAGAGATAGCAGTGGCTGTGAAGGGAAAAGTTCCAGAACACAATGACAGCCCCAGAGCCTTTCTGCTGCCTGACCGACTGTATGCTGCCACAGCGCCAGCCCAGCCTGCAGGACATCAGAGAGGCCTGGGGTCCACATTATAGCACCACTACATTTACTTACTACATTTATAATAAAACAATTTACTTACAAAAGAAGCTATTAAGTTGTCTGCTGTGCCGTCCTCTACTTGCTTTCAGTTCCACTGATTATTTGCCCTCCTTTCTGTCTCTCAGTGCGCAGGCGCACTGTTATGGGGGATCTGTGGATGATAGTATGACACACTGTTATCGGCATCAGTGGATGACGCACTGTTATGGGGGCATCTGTGGATGACGCACTGTTATGGGGGCATCTGTGGATGACGCACTGTTATGGGGGCATCTGTGGATGACGCACTGTTATGGGGTACCTGTGGATGACGCACTGTTATGGGGGATCTGTGGATGACGCACTGTTATGGGGTACCTGTGAATGACACACTGTTATGGGGGATCTGTGGATGACGCACTGTTATGGGGTACCTGTGAATGACACACTGTTATGGGGGATCTGTGGATGACGCACTGTTATGGGGGACCTGTGGATGACACACTGTTATGGAAATCTGTGGATGACGCACTGTTATGGGGGACCTGTGGATGACGCACTATTATGGGCATCTGTGGATGACACTATTATGGGGGCAATGGCATCTGTGGATGACACACTGTTATGTGGGCATCTGTAGATGACGCACTGTTATGGGGTACCTGTGGATGACACACTGTTATGGGCATCGGTGGATGACGCACTGTTATGGGGGCATCTGTGGATGACGCACTGTTATGGGGGCATCTGTAGATGACGCACTGTTATGGGGTACCTGTGGATGACACACTGTTATGGGGGACCTGTGGATGACACACTGTTATGGGCATCTGTGGATGACACACTGTTATGGGCATCTGTGGATGACACTATTATGGGGGCAATGGCATCTGTGGATGACACACTGTTATGTGGGCATCTGTAGATGACGCACTGTTATGGGGTACCTGTGGATGACGCACTGTTATGGGGTACCTGTGGATGACACACTGTTATGGGGGATCTGTGGATGACACACTGTTATGGGGGATCTGTGGATGACGCACTGTTATGGGGTACCTGTGGATGACGCACTGTTATGGGGTACCTGTGGATGACACACTGTTATGGGCATCTGTGGATGACGCACTGTTATGGGGGCATCTGTAGATGACGCACTGTTATGGGGTACCTGTGGATGACACACTGTTATGGGCATCTGTGGATGACACTATTATGGGGGCAATGGCATCTGTGGATGACACACTGTTATGTGGGCATCTGTAGATGATGCACTGTTATGGGGTACCTGTGGATGACGCACTGTTATGGGGTACCTGTGGATGACACACTGTTATGGGGGATCTGTGGATGACGCACTGTTATGGGGTACCTGTGGATGACGCACTGTTATGGGGTACCTGTGGATGACACTATTATGGGGGCAATGGCATCTGTGGATGACACACTGTTATGGGGGCATCTGTAGATGACGCACTGTTATGGGGGCATCTGTAGATGACGCACTGTTATGGGGTACCTGTGGATGACGCACTGTTATGGGGTACCTGTGGATGACACACTGTTATGGGCATCTGTGGATGACGCACTGTTATGGGGGCATCTGTAGATGACGCACTGTTATGGGGTACCTGTGGATGACACACTGTTATGGGGGATCTGTGGATGACGCACTGTTATGGGGAGATCTGTGGATGACACACTGTTATGGGGGATCTGTGGATGACGCACTGTTATGGGGTACCTGTGGATGACACACTGTTATGGGCATCTGTGGATGACGCACTGTTATGGGGGCATCTGTGGATGATGCACTGTTATGGGGGACCTGTGGATGACGCACTGTTATGGGGTACCTGTGGATGACGCACTGTTATGGGGAGATCTGTGGATGACACACTGTTATGGGGGATCTGTGGATGACGCACTGTTATGGGGAGATCTGTGGATGACACACTGTTATGGGGGATCTGTGGATGACGCACTGTTATGGGGTACCTGTGGATGACACACTGTTATGGGGGCATCTGTGGATGACGCACTGTTATGGGGGCATCTGTGAATGACACACTGTTATGGGGGATCTGTGGATGACGCACTGTTATGGGGTACCTGTGGATGACACACTGTTATGGGCATCTGTGGATGACGCACTGTTATGGGGGCATCTGTGGATGATGCACTGTTATGGGGGACCTGTGGATGACACACTGTTATGGGCATCTGTGGATGACGCACTGTTATGGGGGATCTGTGTATGACGCACTGTTAGGGGGCATCTGTGGATAACGCACTGTTATGGGGGATCTGTGGATGACACACTGTTATGGGCATCAGTGGATTACACACGGTTATGGGGGCATCTGTGGATGACACTGTTATGGAACTTATGGGGACATCTGTGGGTGACACACTGTTATGGGGCATCTGTGGATGACACTGTTATAGGTGGCCGGGGGGATCTGTGGATGACACACATATATGGCAGCGCAAGCATCTTGTGCTATATAAATGTGTCATCATCCACATATCACTCCCCCCCCCCCCCCCATAACAGTGTCCCACCCTATTGTAAGACGTCCGTTCCTTTATGTAAGTGAGCTATTGAGCTTGTAAATAAACTTGTGCAAAGTATATGAGTAGTTAGTAACTACTCATATAGTTTGCAGTTTGCACAAGTTTATTTACAAGCTCAATAGCTCACCTCACTTACATAAGTTACTATCTTATCTAATATAATCTATCACTAATCATCACTATTCAGTATTCACTAACTTACTGCCTGGGACAGTCAGGAGTCAGGACTCAGTCAGGAGGACTCCAAGTGTATTCTCACAAGTCACAACTTAGTACAATTCACTGTTTTTCACTGTGTTTCACAGACAGTGCAGTAGTCAATGTGCTGCAGATAGTGCACAAAAGACTGCCTGCCTGCAGATCATTCACAATCACGGACGGTTCTTCACAAATTCACAATCCAATCCACCATCCATATACTGTCTGTGGCACTGGCAGACTGTGGGCATGGGCGGGCAGGCAGGCAGGCGACAGCCAGTTGGCACTACTAGGGCGCAGGGGCGGGCACTGGCACTCTGAAGCTAGTGGCGTGACTGGCGTGGCACTGGCAGACAGTGCTCCAGTCCCGCTCTTCAATATTCAAAATTGGCGGCCTGCGGAGCGTCACTCACTACGTTACGTGACGTCACTCACTACGTTACGTCGCAGACGCAGTGAGCGACGTTACGCTGCCGGCCGCCGGAAGATGGGAGGCAGTCAGGGCACGGAGGCGGAGCACAGGAGGCGGAGCACGGAGGCGGCGCACAGGAGGCAGAGCACAGGAGGCGGACTACAGGAGGCGGTCTCAGTCTCACACGTGAGTATATCATTCTGTGTGTGTTTGTGTCACAGTGGGCTGGCAGGAGGCGGAGCGGAGCAGTCACAGACAGTGACAGGAGGAGGGGTGTGAATTGATTAGGCCATACCCGGCCGGCCGGCAGTCACGGACACGGACTCACACCCCCGGCCCCACTCGAACCCTGAGGCTGAGGCGGCCCGGCCCACCGGGCAAATGCCCGGTCTGCCCTATGGCCAGTCCGGCCCTGCCGTCAAAGCACAGTTTTCGTTCTGGGTTGAAATACAATTCCCAATTTTGCAATTTCCTAATTTAGTGGTTTCTGCTGTATCAGACCTACTTTAAATCTATCCCTAAAAGGGTATATAAGATTCAAGGTGCACATAGGGTCATTCTCAATAACTTCACACACACGCCGCTGTGCATATCCCAGTCTAATTCTGTCTGTAAACGTATACCTGTCACCAAGCGCCTATATAATAGGCCTCAAATTTATAGTCAGCTAAATCTGTGGTTATTGCTGTAGCTGGGCAAGTTATTTAGTGTCCGTCAAAGCACAGTTTTTGTTCTGGGTTGAAATACAATTCCCAATTTAGCAATTCTCTAAATTAGTGGTTTCTGCTGTATCAGACCTACTTTAAATTTATCCCTAAAAGGGTATATTAGATTCAAGGTGCAGATAGGGTCATTCTCAATAACTTCACACACACGCTACTGTGCATATACCAGTCTAATTCTGTCTGTAAACGTATACCTGTCACCCAGTGCCTAAATAATAGGCCTCAAATTTATAGTCAGCTAAATCTGTGGTTACTGCTGTGCCTGTATTAGTGTAATACGGTACCTAAATAGATAGCCAGATAGTGTTAGGTGTCTGTAAAAAAAGGCCTGAATTTGAATTCAATACATTGGGCCAAATAATATTTTTGTTGTTGTGGTGAACGATAACAATGAGGAAAGCATCTAGTAAAGGATGCGGACGCGGACATGGTCGTGGTGGTGTTAGTGGATCCTCTGGTGCTGGGAGAGGACGTGGCCGTTCTGCCACAGCCACACATCCTAGTGTACCAACTACCTCAGGTCCCAGTAGCCGCCATAATTTACAGCGATATTTGGTAGGGCCCAATGCCGTTCTAAGGATGGTAAGGCCTGAGCAGGTACAGGCATTAGTCAATTGGGTGGCCGACAGTGGATCCAGCACGTTCACATTATCTCCCACCCAGTCTTCTGCAGAAAGCACACAGATGGCGCCTGAAAACCAAGCCCATCAGTTTGTCACATCACCCCCATGCATACCAGGGAAACTGTCTGAGCCTCAAGTTATGCAGCAGTCTCTTATGCTGTTTGAAGACTCCGCTGGCAGGGTTTCCCAAGGGCATCCACCTAGCCCTTCCCCAGCGGTGGAAGACATAGAATGCACTGACGCAAAACCACTTATGTTTCCTGATGATGAGGACATGGGAATATCACCTCAGCATGTCTCTGATGATGACGAAACACAGGTGCCAACTGCTGCGTCTTTCTGCAGTGTGCAGACTGAACAGGAGGTCAGGGATCAAGACTGGGTGGAAGACGATGCAGGGGACGATGAGGTCCTAGACCCCACATGGAATGAAGGTCGTGCCACTGACTTTCACAGTTCGGAGGAAGAGGCAGTGGTGAGACCGAGCCAACAGCGTAGCAAAAGAGGGAGCAGTGGGCAAAAGCAGAACACCCGCCGCCAAGAGACTCCGCCTGCTACTGACCGCCGCCATCTGGGACCGAGCACCCCAAAGGCAGCTTCAAGGAGTTTCCTGGCATGGCACTTCTTCAAACAATGTGCTGACGACAAGACCCGAGTGGTTTGCACGCTGTGCCATCAGAGCCTGAAGCGAGGCATTAACGTTCTGAACCTTAGCACAACCTGCATGACCAGGCACCTGCATGCAAAGCATGAACTGCAGTGGAGTAAACACCTTAAAAACAAGGAAGTCACTCAGGCTCCCCCTGCTACCTCTTCTGCTGCTGCCGCCTCGGCCTCTTCTGCTGCTGCCGCCTCGGCCTCTTCTGCTGCTGCCGCCTCGGCCTCTTCCTCCGCCTCTGGAGGAACGTTGGCACCTGCCACCCAGCAAACAGGGGATGTACCACCAACACCACCACCTCCGTCACCAAGCGTCTCAACCATGTCACACGGCAGCGTTCAGCTCTCCATCTCACAAACATTTGAGAGAAAGCGTAAATTCCCACCTAGCCACCCTGGATCCCTGGCCCTGAATGCCAGCATTTCTAAACTACTGGCCTATGAAATGCTGTCATTTAGGCTGGTGGACACAGACAGCTTCAAACAGCTCATGTCGCTTGCTGTCCCACAGTATGTTGTTCCCAGCCGGCACTACTTCTCCAAGAGAGCTGTGCCTTCCCTGCACAACCAAGTATCCGATAAAATCGCTACAGCTTAACTTCGGCCTTCCCGCTCACTGCCTCATATGCGACGTGCCCACCAGGTGGAACTCCACCTTGCACATGCTGGACAGACTGTGCGAGCAGCAGCAGGCAATAGTGGAGTTTCAGCTCCAGCACGCACGGGTCAGTCGCACTGCGGAACAGCACCACTTCACCACCAATGACTGGGCCTCCATGCGAGACCTGTGTGCCCTGTTGCGCTGTTTCGAGTACTCCACCAACATGGCCAGTGGGGATGACGCCGTTATCAGCGTTACAATACCACTTCTATGTCTCCTTGAGAAAACACTTAGGGCGATGATGGAAGAGGAGGTGGCCCAGGAGGAGGAGGAGGAGGAGGAGGAGGAAGAAGAGGGGTCATTTTTAGCACTTTCAGGCCAGTCTCTTCGAAGTGACTCAGAGGGAGGTTTTTTGCAACAGCAGAGGCCAGGTACAAATGTGGCCAGCCAGGGCCCACTACTGGAGGACGAGGAGGACGAGGATGAGGAGGAGGTGGAGGAGGATGAGGATGAAGCATGGTCACAGCGGGGTGGCACCCAACGCAACTCTGGCCCATCACTGGTGCGTGGCTGGGGGGAAACGCAGGACGATGACGATACGCCTCCCACAGAGGACAGCTTGTCCTTACCCCTGGGCAGCCTGGCACACATGAGCAACTACATGCTGCAGTGCCTGCGCAACGACAGCAGAGTTGCCCACATTTTAACGTGTGCGGACTACTGGGTTGCCACCCTGCTGGATCCACGGTACAAAGACAATGTGCCCACCTTACTTCCTGCACTGGAGCGTGATAGGAAGATGCGCGAGTACAAGCGCACGTTGGTAGACGCGCTACTGAGAGCATTCCCAAATGTCACAGGGGAATAAGTGGAAGCCCAAGGCCCAGGCAGAGGAGGAGCAAGAGGTCACCAAGGCAGCTGTGTCACGGCCAGCTCCTCTGAGGGCAGGGTTAGCATGGCAGAGATGTGGACAAGTTTTGTCAACACGCCACAGCTAACTGCACCACCACCTGATACGCAACGTGTTAGCAGGAGGCAACATTTCGCTAACATGGTGGAACAGTACGTGTGCACACCCCTCCACGTACTGACTGATGGTTCGGCCCCATTCAACTTCTGGGTCTCTAAATTGTCCACGTGGCCAGAGCTAGCCTTTTATGCCTTGGAGGTGCAGGCCTGCCAGCGTTTTGTCTGAACGTGTATTCAGCACGGCAGGGGGCGTCATTACAGACAAACGCAGCCGCGTGTCTACAGCTAATGTGGACAAGCTGACATTCATAAAAATGAACCAGGCATGGATCCCACAGGACCTGTCCATCCCTTGTGCAGATTAGACATTAACTACCTCCCCTTAACCATATATTATTGTACTCCAGGGCACTTCCTCATTCAATCCTATTTTTATTTTCATTTCACCATTATATTGCGAGGCAACCCAAACTTGAATGAACCTCTCCTCTGTCTGGGTGCCGGGGCCTAAATATATGCCAATGGACTGTTCCAATGTTGGGTGACGTGAAGCCTGATTCTCTGCTATGACATGCAGACTGATTCTCTGCTGACATGAAGCCAGATTCTCTGTTACGGGACCTCTCTCCTCTGCCTGGGTGCCTGGGCCTAAATATATGACAATGGACTGTTACAGTGGTGACTGACGTGAAGCCTGATTCTCTGCTATGACATGCAGACTGATTCTCTGCTGACATGAAGCCAGATTCTCTGTTACGGGACCTCTCTCCTCTGCCTGTGTGCTGGGCCTAAATATCTGACAATGGACTGTTGCAGTGGTGGCTGACGTGAAGCCTGATTCTCTGCTATGACATGCAGACTGATTCTCTGCTGACATGAAGACAGATTCTCTGTTACGGGACCTCTATCCTCTGCCTGGGTGCCTGGGCCTAAATATATGACAATGGACTGTTACAGTGGTGGCTGACGTGAAGCCTGATTCTCTGCTATGACATGCAGACTGATTCTCTGCTGACATGAAGCCATATTCTCTGTTAAGGGACCTCTCTCCTCTGCCTGGGTGCCTGGGAGTAAATATCTGACAATGGACTGTTAGGCCCCTTTAACACGGGCGAGTTTTCCGTGCGGGTGCGATCCGTGCGGCGAACGTATGGCACCCGCACTAAATCCTGACCCATTCATTTCTATGGGGCTGTGCACATGAGCGATGTTTTTAACGCATCACTTGTGCGTTCAGTGCAAATCGCAGCATGCTCTATATTTTCCGATTTTGACATGACGCAGGCCCCATAGAAGTGAATGGGGTATGTGAAAATCGGATGGCATCCGCAAGCAAGTACGGATGCCGTGCGATTTGCACGCATGGTTGCTAGGAGACCATCGGGATGGAGACCCGATCATTATTATTTTCCCTTATAACATGGTTATAAGGGAAAATAATAGCATTCTGAATACAGAATGCATAGTAAACCAGCGCTAGAGGGGTTAAAAAAAAATTAAAAAAAATTTAACTCACCTTAGTCCACTTGCTCGCGAAGCCCGGCATCTCCTTGTGTCTCCGCTGCTGATGAACAGGACCTGGGGTGAGCTACTCCATTAAATAGAGCTTAAGGACCTTCGATGACGTCACTCCGGTCATCACATGATCTTTTACCATGGTGAATCACCATGGTAAAAGATCATGTGACGTACCATGTGATGACCGGAGTGACGTCATCGAAGGTCCTTAACCTGTATTTAATGGAGCAGCTCACCCCAGGTCCTGTTCATCAGCAGCGGAGACACAAGGAGATGCCGGCTTCGCGAGCAAGTGGACTAAGGTGAGTTAAATAATTTTTTATTTTTTTTTAACCCCTCTAGCGCTGGTTTACTATGCATTCTGTATTCAGAATGCTATTATTTTCCCTTATAACCATGTTATAAGGGAAAATAATACAATCTTCAGAACATCAATCCCAAGCCCGAACTTCTATGAAGAAGTTCGGGTTTGGGTACCAAACATGCGCGTTTTTTCTCACGCGAGTGCAACGCATGACAATGTTTTGCACTTGCGCAGAAAAAATCGCGCATTTTCCCACAACGCACCCGGCTCTTAGCCGGGCCAAAAAAATGACGCCCGTGTGAAAGGGGCCTTACAGTGGTGGGTGACATTATGCCAGATTCTCTGCTATGGGACCTCTCTCCAATTGATATTGGTTAATTTTTATTTATTTAATTTTAATTTTTATTTATTTCCCTATTCACATTTGTTTGCAGGGGATTTACCTACATGTTGCTGCCTTTTGCAGCCCTCTAGCTCTTTCCTGGGCTGTTTTACAGCCTTTTTAGTGCCGAAAAGTTCGGGTCCCCATTGACTTCAATGGGGTTCGGGACGAAGTTCGGGTCGGGTTCGGATCCCGAACCCAAACATTTCCGGGAAGTTCGGCCGAACTTCTCGAACCCGAACATCCAGGTGTTTGCTCAACTCTAGTTGCTATCAGTCAGGAATTGTCCCAAAAGTAGATTGAGAGCATGCCCCGTCGAATTGCAGAGGTCCTGAAAAAGAAGGGCCAACACTGCAAATAATGACTTTTTGCATAAATGTCATGTAATTGTCGATAAAAGCCTTTGAAATGTATGAAGTGCGTGTAATTATATATTTTACTACATCACAGAAACAACTGAAACAAAGATCTAAAAGCAGTTTAGCAGCAAACTTTGTGAAAACTAATATTTGTGTCATTCTCAAAACTTTTGGCCACGACTGTAGAGTCTATCCGTTCACCTTTTCTGCGTCGCACAAAGACACGGTGGTTGAAACCAAAGATCTCAAATTTGGACTCATCAGACCAAAGCACAGATTTACACTGGTCTAATGTCCATTCCTTGTGTTCTTTAGCCCAAACAAGTCTCTTCTGCTTGTTGTCTGTCCTCAGCAGTGGTTTCCTAGCAGATATTCTACCATGAAGGCCTGATTCACACAGTCTCCTCTTAACAGTTGTTCTAGAGATGTGTCTGCTGCTAGAACTCTGTGTGGCATTGACCTGGTCTCTAATCTGAGCTGCTGTTAACCTGCGATTTCTGAGGCTGGTGACTCGGATGAACTTATCCTACGCAGCAGAGGTGACTCTTGGTCTTCCTTTCCTGGGGCGGTCCGCATGTGAGCCAGTTTCTTTGTAGCGCTTGATGGTTTTTGTGACTGCACTTGGGGACACTTTCAAAGTTTTCCCAATTTTTCGGACTGACTGACCTTCATTTCTTAAAGTAATGATGGACATAATACAAATTCTAACAGTCTATTCAGTAGGACTATCAGCTGTGTATCCACCTGACTTCTCCACAACGCAACCGATGGTCCCAACCCCATTTATAAGGCAAGAAATCCCACTTATTAAACCTGACAGGGCACACCTGTGAATTGAAAACCATTTCAGGTGACTACCTCTTGAAGCTCATCAAGAGAATGCCAAGAGTGTGCAAAGCAGTAATCAAAGCAAAAGGTGGCTACTTTGAAGAACCTAGAATATGACATATTTTCAGTTGTTTCACACTTTTTTGTTATGTATATAATTCCACATGTGTTAATTCATAGTTTTGATGCCTTCAGTCTGAATCTACAATTTTCATAGTCATGTAATAAAGAAAACTCTTTGAATGAGAAGGTGTGTCCAAACTTTTGGTCTGTACTGTATATATATATATATATTTATATATATATATATATATAAAAATATAGTATATGAAATCCGGCAGAACTCACTTTAGAGGTTATCAGGTGCAAGCGTCTCGCCTTTGACCATAGGCTTTTGTGTCACATGTGTGAATAAAGACACTGCGTTTTTTTTACAAGAAGAGTACTGTGTTGAGTTTTCCTTGAATATATATATATATATATATATATACAGATGGGTCATGCACTTGTATATATGTATATATACTTATATTTATATTCCCTCTGTATTATTAACCCAGTATTTGGGTGTGTATATATAGATATGCATATATACCCCTGTCATATATGCACCTTATCTTCCGTAGAAATAGTACAAAAATTTACAACTGGAACAAAATAAATCTACTAGCTCATAGCTCTGCACTACATATAGGATATCGCTGGCTGGACCACAGAAGACCCACGAGTGATCATCGGTCTCTGTGTCTCCAAGTCTTGTCGGGGGGTGCCATGGAACTTTGACCCACAGCGCTTACCCCTCCAGACTTAGCAGCATATCTACACCCATGCTGACATCCCAAGGGTATATAGAGAACACCCACGTGGCTACTTGAAAGTGTCTCTAAAACCATTTAGGGCTGGGCACCAAGGTGTCACCTTTGTGTGATCCCAGGCACCCACCCAGTTCAAGGGGGTAACATGGGTAAACCTCATAATTGGAGCAAAATGAAAAGATACCACTGCTTAATTACAACTTATAAAACGGACAACCGTGTCACGAGTCCGTCTCTTCCATGTCCCCAAGAAAGGGGGGGACAGGGGAGGTACAGAGTCAGAGACGGTGGAATCTGAGAAAACGGTCCCAGTTCATGTGGTTTCCCAACCATACAATAATATACACAATTTGAATACATCATATATTATAATCATGGATCGCCTGCATGGTCCCTCCATTCGATCCCCAGCGTGACTGTTCCTGGTATTTGAACCAACAGATGCTGTCCTATAAAGAACAACAACAAAACAAAAAAAACCGGAAAATTATAAAAATGGCACATGCTGTTTTCCACAGATAAGAGTTACAGAACAAAACACATGCATAAATGGTGGCGATTGCTAAGTAACTTTAAATTCCACATGTAGACCATGAGGTTTAAAAGTTTCCAATGTGTAGACCCAATAAAGTTTCCTCCTTTTTAACAATTTGTAAACTTTTGATTTACGTCACTGCGATTAACTGACCCCCCCCCCCCCCCGCAGGGGCAACTATGGTAAAATATGCCTGGCAGATGGCCTACTGCTGCCCACAGGAGGGACTGGGAGTCTTCTTCGCTGTTGTTGCAGCGGTTGAAAGTCTCTAGGGGCAATGACAATGTCCACAGGGCAGTCCTTCTCTGACTCTATTATGGCAGTAGTTATAGGCATGATGTAGGTGGCTGCAGCTGCTATGATGGAGCTCCACTGACCTCTTGTGGAAGTTCCTGGTACTGCCTTGGTAGTGAGGCTGGTTATCTTTAGCTGGACCTCCAAGGTAAAAGTGGCTTGGCCAGTATGTGTGCTTGGCGGAGCAGGCTTAGGCCTATTTGGGATATCGGGACCCACAGGGAGCGGTGCAGGGGCAGCTACGGACCGGGCCTGGGCCTCAGGGAGCGCGTCTGCTCCTACCTGATGTTTCGGCCGGTTCCAGTGCCTCCTGGTGATCATCGCAGGGTTCAGATGTCGTCTGCGGTGCAGGCTGGTCCAAGGCCTGGGCGACTGTGTGAGCAGCATCTTCCGCGGGAGCAGGCTAAGCATCGGTGCCCATCTATGGGGGATGTCTGGTCAGCCGTCGCGGAGGGATCCACATCCTCCGTTGTCCGGACTGTAGACGTGATGTCCTCTTCTCTGGTGGTGGCTTGCGCTGGCTCTGGGGAAACTCGTGCAGGGGCCAGCTCTCTTTACAAGCTGAGAGACCCGGATCTCAGGTACAGTGGTCTCATAGACAAGCTCTCCCTGGATCGCCATATGGTCCCATTTTGGAGAAGGGAGCGCTATCTTCCTTGGCTCCTCTGTCACGATCAGTGCAGGAAATGCAGGAAGTGAGGGTGGAGCCCAGAGGGAGGAGTCTGCACTCCCTTGGCTCGCATTGCAAAGTTCTTGGTGGGCAGGCTTGAAAGTTCCCGCTTCTAGGTGGGCGTAGTCATCATTTTAGCGCTCTTGAAAGCCATGAAGACACTGTGCCATGAGGGAAAATGGCTGATTAACCCTTGTAGTGCTGACGCGCACAATGCAATGTTTTCTGGTCCCGCAATGAAAGTGATAAAGTCCATTTTCAGGGTTTTGGCACAATTCGCAGATCTTGCAGTACTGTTAAAACATGCAATTTGATCCTGTTGGCACACAATTGGATCCGGTTTTGTTGGCACACAATTCAGAAATACAAAAGAAAAACCTAGGGTGTCCCAGGGGAGGGCGAGGAGGACAGTGTCCACACAATGCACTCCAGAGGACACTAAAATGTAACTCGGCAAAAGCTCCCGAGTTAGACAGTAGAAATAAAGAAAATAGGAGCTCATAATGCCAAAAATATAATACATTTTATTAAAGCATGATTAAAATGACATAAATAGATAAATCAAAGGGTATGATGCCATAAACATGATAAAACAGGAGCAGGGGAGAAAAAAAGCAAAAAAGCGCCACCCTGGGAAGACAACACACGGGTCAAAATGGTATAAATGGTGTATACATACAGCATGGGGAAAACAGTACTGGATGGAAAATCTGGACCCATGCAAAAATAAAATGGATGGGGTCACCTGGTGAGATTCCCATCAGCACATAAACCTCCAATGGGCAATAAATGGTATGCAGAAAAAAATTGTAGCAATAACAATAATGCAGACCAGTCAGTAAAGACCAAGTGAGTAAGTGACGAGGTCAAATAGCTCACGGAGGATGGTGGAGAACAGGAACTCACCGAAGACGAACCGTGAAGAGACCCAGGGTGGTACTACCCCAACTGCGCGTTTCGGCGTACCTTCGTCAGGGGGTAGCGCCATCACTGTGAATCTGGTAAAAAAACTCTCCCCCAGCCAATAGGAAGTGTATGTATACCGGCGCACGAAAATCCAGGGAAGCAGAGTCCAGCAGCCCCACGGCCGGTGTCCCGTCGGCCCGCCCAAACCACGTGAAGGAGTCACATGATCGGGCGGCTATGACGTGAGGACGCACGGACGTGAGGCGCCGGAGGCGGCGCCGGATGACGCACGCACACATCACACGAGGGGAGGAGAGTCGGGAAGTCACCATACACTAAGGATCAGAGGTCAAAGGACTAGAGTGTAGGCTGTTATATATCAATATAGTAATATATTAATGCGGCATATCTCATATTGATAAACATATATAGAAAAGCATATAGAAAACCAGAGACGCCAATATACATCAACATATGTCCATAGAACAAAATTAAGATCAAAGCGTCATGATTCAGATAAATACAGTAATCAATAGAAACAATCATTATAGACATAATAATCACAGAGAACAATGATGAGGAATATATTCCAAAAAAATTACCTATAAACCCAATAAATATAAATATACATGATTGTAAAAATTAATGATATATAAAATTAGTGTATACGATTTATATAGATGGTGAAAAGGAAAAGTGATGATGAAAATACATATACAACAATATATAAGAAAAACATGATAAACGTGAATGATTGAATAAATATAAAAAATGAGTGAGAAATTCATAATATATATAGACTGAAGATCCATAGTGTGTGAAAGAAATGCATGATATTCATAGGACAGGAAGAACCAACCCAAGTAAAAAGTGCACAATAAAAAAGAAGAAGAATTTAAATTAAAGTGAGCATATATGGCAATATGGACATATGTATACAATAAAATATATATGTTCTAACAATGTACAGAAACGTATGCCGCATATGATGGACCATAACATGCCCGAAAAAAGTCCAGTCATGATAGTTCAGCTGTAGACAAGATGACTTGGTATCCCGCACAAAATGGCTAGAGGGAAATGAATAAATAATAAAGGCCAATAAATATGAGGAATAATAACTATACAAACAAACTGTTAAAAGAAAATGTGATGGATCCACAGTTGTGGCCCCAGCGGCTACAAGAAGGAGGAAAAGCCCACATTTTCATTAAGGCCCCTGGGATGTAAAGTCCCAAGGGTCCAAATCCAGCGGCTCTCCTTTTGGGCTAGCCGCTTGGATGTATTGCCTGCACGTAGATCGACCTGAATGCAGTCAATGCCTCTGACTCTGAGACATCTCGGATTACAGGAGTGGAATTCCCTGAAATGTCTCGGGATTGGTTTGAGGGTCTCGACCTCCTTCACCTCTTGTGCATTCAGAATGTCCCTCACATGCTCCCGCACACGAACCCTCAGTTCACGAGTTGTAAGACCGATATATATGTCTTAGGGCATGGGCACACAGCATAGTATACCACTTTTTTATTGTGCACTTTTTACTTGGATTGGTTCTTCCTGTCCTATGCATATCATGCATTTCTTTTACACACTATGGATCTTCGGTCTATATATATTATGAATTTCTCACTAATTTTTTATATTAATTCAATCATTCACGTTTATCATGTTTTTCTTATATATTGTTGTATATGTATTTTCATCATCTATATAAATGGTATACACTAATTTTATATATCATTAATTTTTACAATCATGTATATTTATATTTATTGGGTTTATAGGTAATTTTTTTGAATATATTCCTCATCATTGTTCTCTGTGATTATTATGTCTATAATGATTGTTTCTATTGATTACTGTATTTATCTGAATCATGACGCTTTGATCTTAATTTTGTTCTATGGACATATGTTGATGTATATTGGCGTCTCTGGTTTTCTATATGCTTTTCTATATATGTTTATCCATATGAGATATGCTGCATTAATATATTAATATATTGATATATAACAGCCTACACTCTAGTCCTTTGACCTCTGATCCTTAGTGTATGGTGACTTCCCGACTCTTCTCCCCTCGTGTGATGTGTGCGCGCGTCATCCGGCGCCGCCTCCGGCGCCTCACGTCTGTGCGTCCTCACGTCATAGCCGCTCGATCATGTGACTCCTTCACGTGGTGTGGGCGGGCCGACGTGACGCCGGCCGTGGGGCTGCTGGACTCTGCTTCCCTGGATTTTCGTGCGCCGGTATACATACACACCTGGGGACGAGTAAGTGTCGACCTTCCTATTGGCTGGGGGAGAGTTTTTATACCAGATTCACAGTGATGGCGCTACCCCCTGACGAAGGTATTCCGAAACGCGCGTTGGGGGAGTGCCACCCTGGGTCTCTTCACACACGGTTCATCTTCGGTGAGTTCCTGTTCTGCACCATCCTCCGTGAGCTATTTGACCTCGTCACTTACTCACTTGGTCTTTACTGACTGGTCTGCATTATTGTTATTGCTACCATTATTTTCTGCATACCATTTATTACCCATTGGAGGTTTATGTGCTGACGGGAATCTCACCAGGTGACCCCATCCACTTTATTTTTGCATGGGTCCAGATTTTCCATCCAGTACTGTTTTCCCCATGCTGTATGCATACACCATTTATACCATCTTGACCCGTGTGTTGTCTTCCCAGCGTGGCGCTTTTTTGCTTTTTTTGTCCCTCGCTCCTGTTTTATCATGTTTATGGCATCATACCCTTTGATTTATCTATTTATGTCATTTTAATCATGCTTTAATAAAATGTATTATATGTTTGGCATTATGAGCTCCTATTTTCTTTATTTCTACTGGCACACAATTCAGTTCCTATCCTGTTGGCACACAGCTCGATCCTGTTACAGTGATGCCAAAAAGGCAATAGTGCAGGACCGTGGTGTGGTTACACGGACGCCAAATTATACAGTGAGTCAGGATATGTGTATAATAGTCTATTGTTTTGTTTGTGACGCCAATTGCAGCGTGCACAGGATACAGTCACAGGGCCCTTTAAGGTGTGGCAACTCATGTACCAGGTTAGGAATGCCAGAGTGGTGTAATGTCTCTGTGTGATAATGGCAATAGTGTCCACGGTGTCTCCTACCTTGGTACGGCTGGACTCCTGGAACCTGGCTCACTTGCAATAAAATGAGTGTGTTGCTAGTAGGAGTAATTGAGGGATTTGCAGCAATAATTGAGATCCAGACTTGGAATAAAGTTCAAACTTGTCTTTACTTGTTTCAGCATTAATCCACATTAGATACAGCATTAGTCTGAAATCCCAGCAGGTATTGACAATGTGTGGCAGGAATCTATCTTCTGCTTCTATCATGTGCCTAGAGCTCTTTGCAGTCATCTGCTTGTGGCTCTGTAATGTGGCAGGAATTTATATCTTCTGCGCTTACTATCTTCTGCTGTATCGGGGACTGAGTAGCTGAGGAAGAATTTGGCTTCTCCTAGTCTCTGGACGGTACTCACAGTTGTGCTCACAGGGTATGCTTCTTCCTGGAATACTGGAGGTGGCTGCTTGCTTCTACCAGCTGAGGCTGAGAGGCTCAGGCTGGGGATGATGATCTTTTGTCTCAGCCGAGACAAGATACTGGCATGGATCCCTATAACTGGGAGCTCTTACACACACAGCCTTCCCCTAGCAGGGGTGGCTGGCACACTAACTTAACTTCCTTCCCTCCCCATGAGGCAGGATGTGGGAACATTCCACACCTCCTCACAGAGGGGGAGCTAAACTGGAATGTACTATTCCAGTCTAGAAACACTCAACTGTAACTAAGTCGTTGCTAACATTGCTGCCACCTGCTGGTGAACATGAAAATTACAGTAAAATATATTTAACAAGGATTCCAATGCACATTTGTTAGGATATTAGATAAAATCACATTAGATGACAGTTTAAATACACTTAACAAGTTGTAGCGGGGTAAAAGCATTTCGTAACATAACTCTGGGATGTTACATATGCCCCTAATGTCTGATGGGTGCGGAGCCCACAAAGTCCCGGAGAGCGCACAGCGTATGCGTGGATGCCCTCCATACATTCTTTTGATAGTGTAGAAAATAACTGAGTGCTGGCTCAGCTATTTCCATCAGCCCCTATGTGAATCGAACAGTGGCCGCAATTGCGCTGTGCGCCTTCCATTAATTTTAGTGGGACTTCTGAAAATAGACGAACGTGGAGCCTGGCTATTTTCAGTGCCCCCATAGGAATGAATGGAGGGTGGCCGCACATGAGGGCTCCATTCTAAGGATAGATGGAGGTCCCAGAGGTGGGACCCATAGCTATCAGACATTGAAGGGCATATCCTACCATTATGCCCCCAATGTCTGAGATAAGAAAAACTCATTAACTGATCCAGCAGAGAACAGCCTGCCGGAGCTCACTGGTTCTGGCCAAGCTGGATACTGCTGTTCACTGCCAGACCCCTTATAATATAGGATTCTGAGTGGATCTAGCCTCTTTCTGGCATGAATGCTGGGATCCGACCGGACAGAAACCAATGCATGCAGTGTTTTTTGTCTGTCCGAAACCCGGCACTCATGCTGGAAAAAGGTCTGGATCCCCACTGGAGCTAGGTAGGGTCCAGTGAGCTCCATCAGGCTATTCTCTGCCAGATCAGTGAAACGGAGGTGTGAACCTACCCTTACAGCTGTTCCCAACCTAAATAAACCTAATGTAATTGCACCTTAAAGGGGTTCTGTTAGCAGTTTTGACCATGCTAAACGTCGTCATCAGGAGTATTCCCATGTGAGATATATTGACAGTATATGCCATAAATACTGTACCTCATAAGCAGTGTTTCTTTTCTGGACCTTCCATTTATCCAGAGACTGGAGATTCCCTGTTCTCCAATTTGGCACTCCAAGCGTTTCACATCTCCTATAACCAGGGGTCAGTAACCTCTGGCACTCCAGCTGTGGTGAAACTACAACTCCCAGCATGCACACTAGTTCAGCTAAACTCCCATAGATGTCAAGAGTGCTGGGAGTTGTAGTTTCACAACAGCCATGTACAGACTTCAGTTTTACTTCATGGAGCATATTCCATTCCTCGAGTATATAAGCCCAGGAGAGGCTGGCAGTTTTGCTGGCAGTGAATTCATGTAACCTCTGTTCTGGCCAGGGGTGCAGGTGACTTGTGTTCACAGCTCCGTATGTTCCAGTATATTTATGCTGATGCCACGATCCCTAGATACTGCAGTGGTTACTGTAGACTAGGGTGCGTGAGACTGTTTCTGCTCAACTACCTGAAGAGTTTAATTGTTGGCTTCAGTAGCTCATAGGGGGTGTCTGCTTACTGCTTAAAATTCTAAAATGCCATACATTGATGTTTCATAGCATATGAAATGTGGAAACCATCCATTGCTTATCCCAGCAAGTCAGCAGAAGCGCCCTCGCTGCCCGTGTGTGCATGAGCGTTAGGAGTCGCAGCTAGGAAGGTGGTCACGTGGGTAACTCTTATGACCGCTTCCATCTTGGACTCTATGGACGCAGTGGTCTGTTTACATACAGTGCATATGAGCATCAGTGAAGCGTCTACCTGTGTGCTGCAGTAAGGGCCGATTCACACGGCCGCGCTTGGTCCGGGAAACGCAGTCTGTATTTTGGCCACATGTGCATGGCATTGCATGGCATTTTAGAAATATATGCAGAAAACGCACAACTCCTTTAATGGTTGTGACACAGTAAAGGGAGTTGTATGGGGTGGCAGGTATTTTCCTCCCATTGTGTGCCGCTCTATTGATTAGCGGCCAGGTGGGGTCAAACATGGACTGGACTCAATGAGCATATATATCAGCTACTACAGCGTGCACAATTAGACAATGGAAGCATAACAAAAAATAAATAAAATATAGAACTAGTGTCAGGATGCTGATACTACATGAGGGAACAAATGGTAAATTAGGGGTAGTAAAAACAATACCCCCACTCATTTATGTCATTCGAGAGGCAAAATGCAATTGCAAAGAACAATGATGAAAATAATAAATAAGGACAAGGAGGCAGGGCTCCAGATGGGGACCAAAATGGTCGCCAATGCGACTTAGAATTGCTAAATGGCGACAAACCTTTGTAGTCTTGTCACCATTTGCGCCCCGCCATTTGCGCCTAGACCGTCTGCTGCTCTGCCGCTTTAGCATGGTACGCGCTGCTGTCAGCGCATGCCATGTTCTTCTCAACAGCACAGGGGAGAAGGAGGCTGCGCTGCGGGTGCCGGCCATATCCCATACCCAGCATGCATCCTCTATGACTGCACGCTGCGATCCGCCGCTATTAACCCCTCAGGTTCCGGGGAGGCCCAGGGGCTGTCAGAGTGCTCAATAACACCTAACTGTAACATTTCCTCATTCTCCTTGCGGAGATTGGTATGCGGTACGGGGGTTGTCGTAGCAGGGTTTGTCCTGGGGTCTCTACGAAACTCTAGCACGTATAAGACGATAGGGGTACCCCTAGTGTTCACCTTTCCTTCCCAATGTTCTCGGATAAGATCTAAGGGACCCCTCGCCCTTCTCCACAACAGTAGTTCAAAGAGGGAGAACCCAGTGGACTCTTGGGGTACCTGCCTATATGCAAATTGCAAATGAGGTAAGAACCTTTCACAGTCTTTTCTGGTGTCTACAAATGTACGGATCATCTGCTTAAGAGTTCTGTTGAGACTGTTGGACTGGGGTTGATAAGCCGAATTTAAGAGGGGTTTAATACCACATACCTTCCAGAGTTGGTGGGTAACCTCTGAAGTGAATTGGGTGCCCCTATCCGAAATAACCTCCCAGGGAAATCCCATGCGGAAGAAGATTCGCATCAGGGCATCCGATATGGTCTCTGCATGAACATTGGTCAGCGCCCCGCCTCTGGATACCTGGTGGCATAGTCCACTACGGTCAATATGTATTTCTTGCCGGAGGGACTGGGTTTAGCTAGGGGGCCTATGAGGTCTACGGCCACTCGACTAAATAGTTCTTCAATGATTGGAAGGGGTTGGAGCTTTGCTTTATAGCGATCTTCTCGCTTCTCTACTCTCTGGCAGGTATCGCAGGTTTGGCAAAATTGCCTGATATCATTTGATGTCCTGACATGGGTATGACGTGGGCAATGCGCAGTAAATCCTGCCTATATTTTTTGTGGACTATCAGCTGTTTCGTGTGCATCGGGATAGACCCAACTACCATTTTTTCAGCGTAGCGATATAATAGGCTCTTGTCCCAGGCATATCTCTCTCCCCCTAACCCAGCCAGGCTGTTGTCTATCCTGTCTTTTTTAAGCCTGTAAGGAGGGATCTAGGGCTACCAAATGCTAATGGAGCATCCGAGGGGAGGGCATCAGAAGACGTGGGTGGTTCTGTTACCGGCGCCTCAGAGTATGTGGATGTTACCGCAGTGTGGGCCTGCTGTCTGGTGATGACTGGGTAGGCCTCTTGTACCCTTGAGTTGGGGAACAAAAGCTGACATGAGCTCCCCCAGGTCGTTGCCCAAATTAACATCTGCCCACAAGTCTTGCATGAGCCCCACTTCCACATCCCCTGATCTTACTCCCCAATTCAAATGCACCTTGGCAATAGGTACTTTGTAGATGGCTCCCCCTACACACTCTCTGGTGCGGGCCTCCTTGGGGATGAGGTGGTTCCGGACCAAGGTCAAAGTGGCCCCAGAGTCACGTAGTCCTTGCACATGTTTCCCCGCTAGGTATATACCCTGGCGATGACCTTGTCTATTGTTGAACGGTTCTAGTGACCCCTCTTTGGATCTCCGGCCTGTTTGTAACTGCCTGGCCATGATATACTCATGTACATCTGCCATTAATCTTTCCAATGTCTCTGTGGGTGGTGTTTCTGGGTAAAACTCTAATCTGGTTCTAAATTCTTTTTGGAACTCGGTTTCTTCCCTCTGTGGTGGAGGTGCCGTATTATTTGCTCGTTTCAGTGCGGCATAGTTCGTCTCCATTCCTGAACATATTCCCGAACTCCGGTTATATACGAATGGCTGTTTTGCTGTGAGGTTTGAATCCCATTGCTTCCCACCAATTGTAGCGGAGTAATAGTATAATCCACGGTTCCTCCGCTGGTAGTCCTATCTAGCATACAAGATACAGGTAGCGTAAGTATAATCCCTTTGTCCCAAAAACTGTCTGACACACAGTTTGGGAGTCAACAACAACCTTTTATTGTAATGAAAACATTTCTATACGAGTCCCCATGCAAGGGGTTTCCATAATGGCCTTTCAGGGGTTTCCGCATGCACAGGGTTTCCATAATGGCATTCCAGGGATTTTCCCCTGGTGGACTCTGTGGAAAACTTAACCTGCAATGCTGTTCCCTTATGGTTCGTTACTTGTAAGACAAAAGTAATCGGGGACCTGCCGAGCCCTCGTCTGGCTATTTTGCAGGAACACAATGGCTACAATGTCAATTGGGTTATCCCTCAGCTGAGGGGAGGGGATGTGTGGCATACAACATCTGTTCGTGAAACTAGCATAGGAATGCTCTCAGTCTTGTAGAGTGTAAAATTGACACATGAACCCAGTCTTTGATATACCAAAGTGGCTAGGTTTGCCATAGTAACTAAATGGCTCAGGTTTTTTCCTTCAAAAACTAGGTTTTTACCCTCTAATCTTTCATTTCCTTTTTCTTTGCAGGTTTGGTTTCTAAATTTTTAGTCATATTTTCCTTAACAGTCTGAGTAATACGTTCAGTCAAAAAAGCCAATCCTACGTTTGTTTCTGACAGCTACCAAAGGTGTCTCTTAGCAACTGTGAGAGCACTTTTTTGACGTCTGGTAAGTGCTCAGAAGCTTTAGCATATCCAAATCATTCTTTGAAGCCCATCGACTTACAATTGACTTGTGCAAAAAGCGAACATATATGAGGCTGACAAAATGTGTCACCAGTTTCATTCCTTTCGATTCTCGTTGAGGAATATTCAACTGTTTAGTGAAGAGGAAAATTTTAAGTGCATATATTGCCTTTGCCATCCAACTTGCTTGATGCAGAGCCCCTGGGATCCTGAAACTAAAGTTGTTTTTTGATCAATCTCCTAGGTATAGGAGTGAGAGTAGTAATAAAAGTGATCAATGTGTGTAACCCCTAAATATTATCCAATCTATTCTACAAATTTGGTATATACAGTGGATATAAAAAGACTACACACCCCTGTTATAATGTCAGGTTTCTGTGATGCAAAAAAATGAGACAAAGATAAATCATTTCAGAACTTTTTCCACTCCACCTTTAATGTGACCTATAAACTGTAGAACTCAATTGAAAAAGAAACTGAAATCTTTTAGGTAGAGGGAAGAAAAAAAATAAATATAATATGGTTGCATATTTGTGGACACCCTTAAACACTCAGTCTTTTTGGGTATGAGTCTATCAGCATGGCAGATTTTGACTTGGCAAGATTTGCCCACTCTTCTTTGCAAAAACACTCCAAATCTGTCAGATTGCGAGGGCATCTACTGTGCACAGCCCTCTTCAGATCACCCCACAGATTTTCAATCGGATTCAGGTCTGGGCTCTGGCTGGGCCAGTCCAAAACTTTAATCTTCTTCTGGTGAAGCCATTCCTTCGTTGATTTGGATGTATGCTTTCAGTCATTGTCATGCTGAAAGATTGCTTTCTAGCAGAAGCCTGAAGGTTTTGTGCCAATATTGACTGGTATTTGGAACTGTTCATAATTCCCTCTAGCCTAACTAAGGTCCCAGTTCCAGCGGAAGAAAAATAGCCCCAAAGCATGATGCTGCCACCACCATGCTTCACTGTGGGTATGGTGTTCTTTTGGTGATGTGCAGTGTTGTTTTTGCGCCAAACATATCTTTTGGAAATATGGCCAAAAAGTTCAACCTTGGTTTCATCAGACCATAACTCCTTTTCCCAAATGCTTTTCAGAGACTTCAGATGTGTTTTTGCAAAATGTAGCCTGTCTTGGAAAAGGGTTTCGTGTTGCCACTCTACCCCATAGCCCAGACATATCAAGAATACGGGAGATTGTTGTCACTTGTACCACACAGCCAGTACTTGCCAGATATTCCTGCAGATCCTTTAATGTTGCTGTAGGCCTCTTGTTAGCCTCCCAGACCAGTTTTCTTCTCGTCTTTTTATCAATTTTGGTAGGACGTCCAGTTCTTGGTAATGTCACTTTACCAAGTGGTAATGCCATATTTTCTCCACTTGATGATGACTTCACTGTGTTCCATGGTATATCCAATGCCTTGGAAATTCTTTTGTACCATTCTCCTGACTTATACCTTTTAACAATGAAATCCCTCTGATGCTTTGGAAGTTCTCTGTGGACCATGGCTTTTGCTATGGGATGTGACTAAGAAAATTTCAGGAAAGACCAACTAGAGCAGGTGAACTTTATTTGGGGTTAATCAGAGGCACTTTAAATTATGGCAGGTGTCTGCTGACTCCTATTTAACATGATTTTGAATGTGATTGCTTAAAGGGACACTGACAGGCTGTTAGAGCATATAAAGTGATATATATTCTTCTATTGGTCTTAATATGCTTAATTAAACTATACCATTATCACCCCTCGCTGCCTTTCCTTTACTTATAAAAAGTGTTTTTTATCAATATGCAAATTAACTTACTTTGTGCCCAAGGGGCTGTCCCTCATTCAGTTCTGTGCCCAGCCGCGCCCCAACTGCCGTCTCCTAGTGCCGCCCAGCTCATTAGTATTCACTGCACTGGGCGGCTTTTTTTTCTCCTGACACAGTGAAATCCCGCGCATGCCCAGTACTATCTTCTACTGGAACTGGAGGGTGCCGGAGACCTTATCCGGCGCAGGCAGGGAGAGACAAGATGAAGCTGATGCCAGGAAGATGGTACTGGGATTTTGCCGCGTTGAGAGAAAAAAAAGCCGCCCAGTGCAGTGAATACTAATGAACTGGGCGGCACTAGGAGACGGCAGTTGGGGCGCGGCTGGGCACAGAACTGAATGAGGGACAGCCCCTTGGGCACAAAGTAAGCTAATTTGCATATTGATAAAAACACTTTTTATAAGTAACGGAAAGGCAGTGAGGGGTGATAATGGTATAGTTTAATTAAGCATATTAAGACCAATAGAAGAATATATGTCACTTTTTTTGCTCTAACGGCCTGTCAGTGTCCCTTTAATTCTGAACACAGCTAAATCCCTAGTTATAAGAGGGTGTGCACACTTATGCAACCACATTATATTTTTTTTGTTTGTTTTCTTCCCTCCACCTAAAAGATTTTAGTTTGTTTTTCAATTGAGTGGTACAGTTTATAGGTCACATTAAAGGTGGAAAAAGTTCTTAAATGATTTATCTTTGTCTCATTTTTTTACATCATAGAAACCTGACATTTTAACAGGGGTGTGTAGACTTTTTATATCCACTGTATATCTTTTACATCACTGAGACACGGGGCATAAGCAAATTCATATGAAAATCACATCTTTGGAAAACTGAAACACCCTAGGGCGGTGGTAACCTGCGGTCACCGCACCTCCTGCCTTCCTACTCGCTGGTTTAGTGGCTTGATTGTGTAGAGTGGAGGGGTCTCCTCTATTTATAGCGCATTTGTCGGCGGCCACGTCACGGCCATTCTAGCACTGATGCCGTCGTCTCATTACATGAGGTGGATGGCTTTTCATGTGGTTTATGAATTACTCGTGCTAAATACCTACTGTTCCTGATGAACTGTTTAGGGAAATGCGTAGAGTGGATGTTAGGGTGATGCTAACAGCACATGGCCACATGGACATGAGAATGAGGGCACAATAGCCCTGTTGATTACTATTGCTATTCGGCATAGAATATGAACTTGAACAGAATTAGAGGGGCAGTTGCACTGGGAGCTACAATTATCAGTGAAATTGCAGAAGGCCTCAATGGTAAGGTGTGTCTTTTTGCAGATGACACAAAAATTTGTAACAGGGTTGATGTTCCTGGAGGGACACACCAATGGAAAAGGATTTAGGAAAACTAGAGGAATGGTCAAAAATCTGGCAACTAAAATTTTATGTTGATAAGTGCAAGATAATGCACCTGGGGCGTAAAAACCCAAGAGCAGAATATGAAATCAGTGATACAGTCCTAACCTCAGTATCTGAGGAAAGGGATTTAGGGGTCATTATTTCAGAAGACTTAAAGGTAGGCAGACAATGTCATAGAGCAGCAGGAAATGCTAGCAGAATGCTTGGGTGTATAGGGAGAGGAATTACCAGTAGAAAGAGGGAGGTGCTCATGCCGCTCTACAGAGCACTAATAAGACCTCATTTGGAGTATTGTGCTCAGTACTGGAGACCATATCTCCAGAAGGATATTGATACTTTGGAGAGAGTTCAGAGAAGAGCTACTAAACTGGTACATGGATTGCAGGATAAAACTTACCAGGAAAGATTAAAGGACCTTAATATGTATAGCTTGGAAGAAAGACGAGACAGAGGGGATATGGAGGACACCTGACCATATAGGGAGGGTGTACAGGGACTGGGGGTCCCCCTTTCCCAGGTTCCCTATCCTTGTTTTAGGGCCCCGTTTGATCTTGGTCAGGTTTTGGTGCTTTGGGGGTTAATGATGTCATCCTGCAGAGCAGGAAGGGTGCGTGCTGCATAGGTGCCCCTTTATAAGCCCCTGTGTCTCCTCCTTCGTCCTCTTTGGCAGAAACTTTTAAATACATAAAGGGAATCAACAAGATAAAAGAGGAGAGAATATTTAAAAGAAGAAAAACTGCTATAAGAGGACATACAGTCATGTGAAAAAATTAGGACACCCTTTGAAAGCATGTGGTTTTTTGTAACATTTTTAATAAAAGGTTATTTCATCTCCGTTTCAACAATACAGAGAGATTAAAGTAATCCAACTAAACAAAGAAAACTGAAGAAAAGTCTTTTCAAGATCTTCTGTAAATGTCATTCTACAAAAATGCCTATTCTAACTGAGGAAAAAGATAGGACACCCTCACATGTATTCCCTCTTAAATTGGCTCAGATCTCACACAGGTATATCACACCAGGTGCACATAATTAGTAGATCGTTACTCTGCATGTTGAATGAGGCTTGCCCTATTTAAACCTCAGACATTTAGTTTGGTGTGCTCCTGACTGTTGAAGTGAGAGTGAGCACCATGGTGAGAGCAAAAGAGCTGTCAGAGGACTTCAGAAAAAAGATTGTAGCAGCCTATGAGTCTGGGAAGGGATTTAAAAAGATCTCAAAAGATTTTGAAATCAGCCATTCCACTGTCCGGAAGATAGTCTACAAGTGGAGGGCTTTCAAAACAACTGCCAACATGCCCAGGACTGGTCGCCCCAGCAAGTTCACCCCAAGAGCAGACCGCAAGATGCTAAAAGAGGTCTCCAAAAACCCTAAAGTGTCATCTCGAGAACTACAGCAGGCTCTGGCTACTGTTGATGTAGAAGTACATGCCTCTACAATCAGAAAGAGACTGTACAAGTTTAACTTGCATGGGAGGTGTGCAAGGAGGAAACCTTTGCTTTCCAAGAGAAACATCGAGGCCAGACTGACATTTGCCAGAGATAAAGTTGACAAAGACCAGGACTTCTGGAATAATGTTCTTTGGACAGATGAGTCCAAAATTGAATTATTTGGACACAACAGCAGAGGACATGTTTGGTGTAAACCAAACACAGCATTCCAAGAAAAGAACCTCATACCAACTGTGAAGCATGGAGGTGGAAGTGTCATGGTTTGGGGCTGCTTTGCTGCAGCAGGACCTGGTCAGCTCACCATCATAGAATCCACGATGAATTCTACTGTGTATCAGAAGGTGCTTGAAGAACATGTGAGACCATCAGTTAGAAAATTAAAGCTGAAGCGGAACTGGACCATGCAACATGACAATGACCCAAAACATACTAGTAAATCAACCAAAGATTGGCTGAAAAAGAAGAAATGGAGAGTCCTGGAATGGCCAAGTCAAAGTCCAGATTTGAATCCCATTGAGATGCTGTGGGGTGACTTGAAAAGGGCTGTACGTGCAAGAAACCCCTCAAACATCTCACAGCTGAAAAAGTTCTGCATTGAGGAGTGGGGTAAAATTTCCTCAGACCGATGTCGAAGACTGGTAGATGGCTACAAGAACCGTCTCACTGCAGTTATTTCAGCCAAAGGAGGTAACACTCGCTATTAGGGGCAAGGGTGTCCTATCTTTTTCCTCAGTTAGAATAGGCATTTTTGTAGAATGACATTTACAGAAGATCTTGAAAAGACTTTTCTTCAGTTTTCTTTGTTTAGTTGGATTACTTTAATCTCGCTGTATTGTTGAAACGGAGATGAAATAACCTTTTATTAAAAATGTTACAAAAAACCACATGCTTTCAAAGGGTGTCCTAATTTTTTCACATGACTGTAGTTTTAAATTAGAGGGGCAAAGGTTTAAAAGTAATATCAGGAAGTATTACTTTACTGAGAGAGTAGTGGATGCATGGAATAGCCTTCCTGCAGAAGTGGTAGCTGCAAATGCAGTGAAGGAGTTTAAGCATGTATGGGATAGGCATAAGGCCATCCTTCATATAAGATAGGGCCAGGGGCTATCCATAGTATTTAGTATATTGGGCAGACTAGATGGGACAAATGGTTTTTATCTACCGACACATTCTATGTTTCTATGTCTCTAGCTGAGGGTGCAGCACTGAACGATTCCCCATTGTAGTTCATAGATTTAACATCTCAATTAGAGCCACAATCGACTGCTCTGCAATACGTGGCTGTGCATCAAATGCCTGTCAAAGTTTTGAAAGTGGACAGGGGATAACTAATTTGGCGCAGTCGCAGCAGTCTTTTGGCTATATCAGAGTTAGTACATAGCATCTTTCTGGGGTCCTATACGCAATTATAAGGGACTACGTCCTGTAGAAGTGCTTTTATAGTACATACTCAGGGAACGGTATATAATCCCTGTAGGACCGCAGGTGCTTGTTTATTTAGTTTTCACCCTAGTTGTAAATAGGGTCACTTCTTTCCATTTATTTTGTTTTATTGAGATATTTAATAAAGATTTAGGTTTTAACGTTCTTTTTGACAGTGAATATAAGTACTATTGGTGGAACGTAAATGTCACGGCCTCAGTGTTGTACGCTGGGACACTTTTGCCATACATGGGGGTTGCCAGGGGCAACTCATGGTTGTCTGCATGTGTGTGGTTTACTCCCCTTCTCCTGGTTCCTCCTCTGTCTGATGATGGAAGGGTTTACTCCCTGGCTGGGTGTGGTCACTTGGGTTTTATTACCTGTGGCTCCCTGGCTGGAGTCAGTTGTACTCCAGCCATCGTTGGTGCTGGAGCTCTGCTCCTCTCCAGGGTGTTCTGTCTGCCCAGTCCTTGAAGGCCACCTAGTGGGACATCAATGTCTTTTGCGATGTCTCTTTGTTGTCATCCCTCTGTCCTCCCTTCACTACCCTTGCATATGTTTGGTGATGTTTATCTATGGGTGGTTGTTGTCTTGTCTAGTGGTTGTTACATGTCTGGTCTTTTTGTGTTTGTAGTCCAGCATGTTTGCTAGACTTGTTCCTGTGTTGTGCACCTCCGGAAGGGGGCTGGTTTCCCGGACGGGTGAACCATAAGCCTGTATACAGCACTGCCTGGGGCTGCCGTGCACCTTGAAACATGGGGTCAAGGCAGTATCTGGTGTGCTGGATACCTGTTTGTGAGTGTTGTTGGTACGGTGTCCTGTTTGGTGTGTGGGCTACTGTACTTATACACGAGTTCCAGTTATGGTTGCTGCGGCAGGTAAGTGTGTTTTTGTTTATTTACCTGCTGATTTAGTTACTGTATACAGTCTCCTTCTTTTTCTTGCTACTAGGCCATTTGAGACTCCTGTTCTTCCGTATCTTGGAAGAACAGGTAGTCTCTCCTTTGCTCCTATGAAAGGGATTATCAGGGCGACTGAGGGCCAAAGTATGCTGGGTATGAGCCATCCTAATATCCAGGTCCGTTCATACAGTGAGCAGTTAGGGCGAGGATTAGGGATGCTTTAGGAGGTGACCTGCTCCCTGATCTCAGCATCCTGGCCTAGCTGCTTTTACTTTATACCTGACATTGAACAGTGGGGGGTTTCCCCCACTCCCCACCATGACACTAAACATTATTGTCACATTTTACAGTGAATTGGGAGATGAACGCCCCTTTATAGCAAGATCAATCATAACACAAAATAGCAGCCTCTAGATCAGGAATCAGCAACCTCCTGCACTCCAGCTGTTCTGAAACTACAACTCCCAGTATCCTCTTTTCACTTCTTTGGGAGTTACAAGAACAGCTGAGCAAGTGTGCATGCTGGGTGTTGTAGTTTGACTGCAGCTGGAGTGCCAACGGTTGCTGCGCCCTAGATCTACAGGTGAGCCTGGTGGTCATCACTGCGTGATGACGTCATCCAGATTCACAACATGTGACTGTGGCAGTGCGAGCACCTGGCACCAGAGGTATGTGCCTGGGTCTTTTGCTTGTGCAGTTGGCACCAGCATGCACCACCATCTATTGTCCCTGTGTCCTGCTCCATGAGTGCCTCAGGTCTCTTTAGAGTCTACCAACAGCCCTGGTGGCACTGATATACCCACCTGAGAGCTAATCTACAAGGACGTAACTTTGGTGGGCAGAAATGGCCTCGTGATGGATGGCAAACCCCAGTGACCAGCGGCACAGAAACAGCAGCAAAAATTAAAGGGATTGTCCCAAGATCAACACTATTTACCTATCCATACTTGACCCAGAGAACACTAGAACATGGTAACCAAGGTGGGACCCCCAGCGATCATGTACTGATTGAATAATGTCAGGCTTTGCAGGGACACCCCCATCTGGACCTTCACTGCAAACTGCTAGCAAGTCATTCATAACTAATAGCAGGAATAACAGACGAATGGTGCAACATAAAGTCATAAGAATAGGTGCTCCAGGATTATTATTACATGGGGGTGCAATTAGTTACCAAAACAGACAAATCAGGAGAGGTGAGGGGTCCTCTTTAACGACAGGTGATAAATATCGATCTTAAAACACACAGACAAGACCCTACCTGGGTAGGGTTTACATTAATCAACAAAATAAAGCCTACTTGGGCTAATAACCTCACTTGTCCCAGACTTAACTTGTATTATCTTTGTTAAGAGTTACTAAGCATATAAGTGAATGTGAGCTAAAGAGTAGGTTAAAACTATCTGATTATTTGGAGAGAAGCAAGAAAGAAAATCGCGGCACTCACTGGAGTTGAAATAAATACATGCACTATCTTCCCAGGAAGTTTTCAAATAAAGCTGCAACATTATTTCAACTCCGGTGAGTGCCACGATTTTATTTCTTGCTTCTCTCCATATAATAAACTATTGACCTGACTTCTATGTCGCTGAGCACCACATAGCGGAGTACATACAACCACAGTACCGGCTTTCTACTATCTAAGGCTTTATCAGTGAAGGCAGTGCCGCCTTGTTTTCACTATCTTATACGTATTACTATCTTATACGCCTCCACTACTGCACTAGGAGTTGCACCTGAAGCCGCATGTGGCCTTACCCAGGGTCGAGAAGGGGGGACACATTTTTTGCAATATGTGACCAACGGGACTATGTTTATGCTATTAGCACTAAAGCTTTGGAGTCTAAGATCTTGCAGCTTGCGGACAAGGTGAGACTCTTCTGGACAATTAAGTCCCTCAAGTCTTACAAAGAAAGTGGACGGGTCCCTAGGGGCCTGCGCCTATTTAAGGAAATCATGCAATATGATGACGACCCCCATTCTGTAGGGGAATGGAAGGCTGCGCACCAGCGATTTTCTTCGGAAATCATGGAGCTAGTATTAGCCCGAGACCAGCAAGAATACACAGCCGTCACAGAGGAGCTAAGTAAAGCACGAGAAGAGCTCCAAAAAAGGCTTTTGGAGTCACAGTTTGTTAATTTCGAAAAGAGGCTTAATAAAAAGCTACTCACCACACAGTCAGAGATCAAAGACCGAAAAAGAGACAAATTTATCAGGGACAAAAATGGCTACGAATTGGACCGTGTATTCGACTGGGGTAAAAAAAGGATCCGCCCCAAACGTATGCCACGCCGAGGACGCCATAACTTTTGGGCTACTGACTCTGAATCAAATCAATCCGAGGGAAATGGAGCCAATTCTGTCGATAATCCATCCCCTTTAGAAAAGGCACGAGAAGGGGGCGTGACAGACGCTCAAGAAAAATCCAGAGAGGTCCATAAGTCCACGAGAAGGAGGCGCCAGGTCTCCTGGCGACAGTAAAATATGAGGACCCTATTCCAAATGCACCTACCAAGGACGTAGTGGTGAATCTTACGGGCTTAGAACTGCCCCCCGGCTGTATCCCACTCCTCAATCGAGGGCTGGGATTCAGCCTACCTGAGCAGTTCAGCCCGGTGGATTTCGAGATTGATTTATTCCTGTCAGTTCGCAAACTGTACTTGAAAAAGTTGTTTGCTGAGACCCCCATACAGGGTTCTGCTCCCTTATCAGGGGAAGTCCCAGCAACCATGTCCCAAACCGTTTTCCATTTACGGGGTAGATTTAATGAGGAGGAGATAGCATGTATCCATTTTTTGTCTAATATGGAGCCAGAGGAGCCCTCGGACAACCAGGGGCAGCTTGATAAGTACACAGGGGGCGTCAGGTCCACCTTCCTTCCTCCCATGCCGGCCGGCTCGGCAATAGACCTGTTTCACAAGCGAGTTTTGAGGGAAATGCGTGCGCTGGTGTATCCCGTGGCACCTTCAAACCTTACGGTAGAAGAATCTCGCGCTCTCTTGTGGCTGAATTAACAGGACAATATTGTAATAAAGCCGGCCGACAAGGAAGGGAATGTGGTCCTGATACCCAGGGAGTATTACTTAGAGGAAGCGCATAGGCAATTAGAAGACAGCACAGTGTATTCTAAGCTCAGGGGGGATCCCGTTCCCGAGATCTCGTCTAAGCTCTTTGCACTTATAACCCAGTATATATTGGCTGGATTTCTACCTAAAGGCATGATAGATCGACTCATCCCTGCGCATCCCAAAGTCTCTATTTGGTACTTTGTGCCAAAAATTCACAAATCACTGACCCGACCCCCGGGTCGTCCCATCATTGCAGGGATCGGGTCAGTGACTGAGCCTCTGTCTGGCTATATTGACTGGCTCCTAAGACCACTGCTAGCAAGCACTCCGACGTACCTAAAGGACACGGGAGACTTCCTCCGGGCACTCAGATCCCTCGAGTGGCGGAGTGAGTTTAGCCTGGTGTACTTAGACGTCGAAAGTCTATACACTAGACTCCCCCACGGTTTGGTGCTCCGGGCAATTAATCTTGCCCTTAGCAGGAGTGACAAGGACGTGGTGTTTAGAAACTTTGTCCATGAAGCATTGGATCTCGTTCTCACAAATAACGTTTTCCAGTTCGACGGTTAGTGGTACCGCCAGGTACTAGATACTGCAATGGGCACACCTGTCTCGTGCACATTTGCTAACCTGTACCTGGCGGTATTTGAAGAGACTTACATCTTCTTGGTGGATAACCCCTTCCTGCGGTCTATCCATCTGTTTTTGAGATATGTGGATGATGTTTTTCTGGTCTGGTCGGGGAGTGAAGAGTCTTGCCATGCATTTGTCGAGTATCTCAACACACGTAACCAGATGAATATGAGATTCACAATCAACTTTGGTGGTGAGTCCCTCGATTTCCTGGACGTGTGTATTACTATAAAAGAGGGTGCCGTACACACCAGTGGTTACCGTAAGCCCACGGCGACTAATTCACTCCTCCACCAGACCAGTTTCCACCCGCCATCGGTTAAGCGTGCGGTCCCGTACGGACAATTCGTCCACCTACGGAGGATTAATGATACCGCTGCGGGGTTCCACAAGCAAGCCGGGGAACTTAGAGACAGACTCCTGGATCGGGGTTATCCATCGAGAAGCATCTCAGCAGCCCTATGTAGGGCTGCCAAGCTGGACCGCAACTCTCTGCTCATGGAGAAGAAAAGAAACGCCACACCCTCGCGCTTCGCTTTTTCTTTTCGGTGTAGTCCTGCCGCTGATGTAATCAGGCAGGCCATCAATGAAAATTGGGATTTGTTGAAGGGGGACCCCTCTCTGAGCAACCTTACAAATGAACGACCCTTTGGGTCATCAGTATGTGATCGGTGGAGGGTCCGACACCCAGGAGCCACGGCCTTCTCTCTGCTTTTCCTAGGCCAGTGACGACACAGTCATGTGTCACGTTCCTTGGAGCAGCTCACCCCCATTCAAGTGAATTGTGCTGAGCGCGATGCCAAGCACAGCTGATACAATGTACATTGCTGGTCTTGGTAAGCTGCAAGAAGGCCGTGGCGCTCACAGGAACACCGATGCCTTCTTAAACAGCTTATTGGCCGGGTTACTGAGTGTGGGACGCCCATTGATCAAATACTGATGACCTATCCAGAGGATAAGTCATCAGTATTTAAATCTCGGAAAAACCTTTCAAGGAATAGACTGGGGAAGAGGAATCAATTGTGTTATCTCTAGTACAGGGCCTGCCGGGGTGGAGCATGACCCAGGGATTGAAAGAACCCCAAAGATACAATTCCTGTGTCGTGCCCCGCCCCTCTGACCTTACACCAGGCATATAACATAGTATATGAATTCTGACTGCAGTGTTTCTTTAATGATTCAGGAAGTTCTGTTTACTTTGCTTTGATATAAATTCAGCGTTTGCTTTGCAATGTTTTTGGCTGATTTCCTATTTACGTGTAATAATCTGTAATTAACTCTTCGTAGAATGGTTTTCAAGAGCAAGGTAATGTGGGATCCAGCTAGGTGTGCTAATTGTGCCGTAGTTAAAATAGTTTGGTTTAATCTGATGATTGCTCCATGTATCTCAATGGTGTGATTCGTTTCTGTCTCCTCGTTGTGCGATTAACTATTTGTGTCATCACATTCTAATAGAAGATAGCTCTGTAAGTTGGCCAGCCAGCTGATTAGGCCATTTTTAGACAATTGGCCTTTATGCGCTGCCCACGAAAAGGTTATCATCTGCTTTATGTAAAAAAAAAGAGAATATCTGCTGGCATGGCCCTGCATGCAGCCTGTGTCCGCATGATAACTGCTGAGAAAGGAAACCTTGAAAAGTGAATGTTTTCCAATGTAAACAATTTATTTGGACTGTATACAGTATAAAGAAGCCATTTACTTAGTAGGAACCAATCCCTAAAAAATTTGATATTCCCAGAAATTTAAAAAGGCATGGCAAAGTTTTTCCAAGGTATTTTGCTGCTGGTTCCCCACGGATTTGCCAAGAACTTTGCTCTTAGCAGTGCAAAGCATGACATCTACAGAAATGTGAAAAGTGGCATCTTGCCCTGGAATCTACATAGATATATGGGGACTGAGTTCTGAAAATCCCATTCAGAAGTATTGGATTGTGATTAGACACATTCGCAATCTGTGACCAATCCGCCGTATCCGTACAGTGGAGGAGATTCCTTTATTTATGGCCAGTTTTTTGGTGTACAGAAGTTGCAAGTTTTGTCACAAGTGCCATTTTGCTACAAAGTTAGTGAATTTATTTATTACAGTTCCGTTATGGATTCTGTTACCACAGGCCATTACGGAATTCTATGACGGAATACATCACGGAAGCCTTTTAGAGGCATTCCGTTTTGCATTCCATCATAATAGAAGTCTATGGACCACGTAACGGATCCGTCTGGTTTCCGTTATGCAGGAGTCCAGACGGATCCGTTATGTGGCCCATAGACTTTAATTATGAATTGCAAAACGGAATGCCTCTTAAAGGCTTCCGTGATATATTCCGTCATAGATTCCGTTATGGCCCGTGGTAACAGAATTGTAATAAAACCCAAACCCTGAATTTGAACTTGTAAAACACAAGTTTGCTCATCCCTAATCCCTGCCTATTAGAAATGTAATTTTTTATTTTATTTTTACGTTTCTAATAGGCAAGGATTTTTGATACATTTGAAATGTTTACAATGCTTTTTTATTTTATTTTTGTTTCCGTGATTAAAATTTTTTGCTTCTTCTGACACCCTCCAGTTCCCTTGGAAGAGGGAACTGGAACTCCATGGCCTGACTGACTTAACTGGTGCATATTTAGATTTTTTTTTTCTCTCATCCAACATAGTGGGGTTTTCTGAAACTCACCTGGATCTCGGGAAAAACACTTAAATCATGGCATATTGGAAAGACTGTAAATAAGAACATTATTTTATGTCTGGGCGGGCTGAAAACCTGTACAGACCAAATGCCCTGAGAATTTTCTTAGATCTCATGAACATGACCTTACTATGAGTCCATAATATACCATAGCACCCTTGTACTGTCCTGGGCCCATACTATGCCCACACTTTTATTTTTCTTAAGGATTCCCTATGCATCACAAAACAAAATCATAGTATACTAGTAAGAAAGAATAAGCTGCTTCTGATTGGAAAAATAAAAATGAATCATGTTCTGGTCATAGGTGGTAGGGCGTCAACGCCTATTTCTTTTTGAGTCCTTTGCCATTGCTACAAAAAATTGAAAGATTTCATAATAAGGATTCGGAGAAGGGGCAGAGGGATAGCAGAGCAGGGAGAGGCTGGTGCTGCTACTAGGGGGTCATGCCATGGGGGAGTACTAAAGCCCACCATAATGCCCCCCCCCCCCCCGTAGTAATAATTCTCCTTATAATGTGCAAAACATACCCCTTTGTAATGCCCCCAGTTGAGCTAATGTTCCCATAATGTGCCAATATAAAATACCCCTTCTCGGTGCCCCCGTAGGTGACCCCCATAGTGCCCCCCCCCTCCTTCCCCATAGTACCCACCATAATGTGTCCCAGTATAAACCCATACAGAGCCCCCTATATAAAATACCCCTTCTTTTTAGCCTCAGTAGATGCCCATATAGTGCCACCCAATAATCTGCCAGTAATAAGTGCCCCAATAGACCAATAGATGCCCCCAATCATGTGCCAGTAAGATGTGCCCCCATAGATGCCCCCAATCATGTGCCAGTAATAAGAGTCCCCCCACCATTATGTGCCAGTAGCCAGAGCCCCCCCATATCATGTGCCAGTAGCCAGAGCCCCCCCATATCATGTGCCAGTAGCCAGAGTGCCCCCTATCATGTGCCAGTAGACCCCCTTATTATGTGCCAGTAACCCCCGTTATGTGCCAGTAGCTCCTCCTTATGTGCCAGTAGCCGCCCCTTATGTGCCAGTAGCCGCCCCTTATGTGCCAGTAGCCGCCCCTTATGTGCCAGTAGTCGCCCCTTATGTGCCAGTAGCCGCCCCTTATCATGTGCCAGTAGTCATCCTTATGTGCCAGTAGTCGTCCTTATGTGCCAGTAGCCCCCCTTATCATGTGCCAGTAGTCCCCATTATATGCCAGTAGCCCCCCTTATGTGCCAGTAGCACATAAGGGGGGCTACTGGGGGGACTACTGGGCTGGCACATGATAAGGGGGGCTACTGGGCTGGCACATGATAAGGGGGGACTACTGGGCTGGCACATGATAAGGGGGGGCTACTGGGCTGGCACATGATAAGGTGGGAATACTGGGCTGGCACATGATAAGGGGGGACTATTGGGCTGGCACATGATACGGGGGGACTACTGGGCTGGCACATGATAAGGGGGGACTACTGGGCTGGCACATGATAAGGGGGGACTACTGGGCTGGCACATGATAAGGGGGGACTACTGGGCTGGCACATGATAAGGGGGCTACTGGGCTGGCACGTGATAAGGGGGGGCTACTGGGCTGGCACATGGTAAGGGGGGACTACTGGGCTGGCACATGATAAGGGGGGACTACTGGGCTGGCACATGATAAGGGGGGACTACTGGGCTGGCACATGATAAGGGGGGACTACTGGGCTGGCACATGATAAGTGGGGACTACTGGGCTGGCACATGATAAGGGGGGACTACTGGGCTGGCACATGATAAGGGGGGACTACTGGGCTGGCACATGATAAGGGGGGCTACTGGCACATAAGGGGGACTACTGGCACATGATAAGGGGGCTACTGGCACATAAGGACGACTACTGGCACATAAGGATGACTACTGGCACATGATAAGGGGGGCTACTGGCACATAAGGGGTGGCTACTGTTACATAAGGGGTGGCTACTGGCACATAAGGGGCGGCTACTGGCACATAAGGAGGGGCTACTGTCACATAAGGATGACTACTGGCACATGATAAGGGGGGCTACTGGCACATAAGGGGTGGCTACTGTTACATAAGGGGCGGCTACTGGCACATAAGGGGCGGCTACTGGCACATAAGGAGGGGCTACTGTCACATAACGGGGGTTACTGGCACATAATAAGGGGGGGCTACTGGCACATGATAGGGGGGCACTCTGGCTACTGGCACATGATATGGGGGGGCTCTGGCTACTGGCACATAATGGTGGGGGGCTCTTATTACTGGCACATGATTGGGGGCATCTATGGGGGCACATCTTACTGGCACATGATTGGGGTCATCTATTGGTCTATTGGGGCACTTATTACTGGCAGATTATTGGGTGGCACTATATGGGCATCTACTGAGGCTAAAAAAAGGGGTATTTTATATGGGGGGCTCTGTATAGGGGCATTTTATACTGGGACACATTATGGTGGGTACTGTGGGGAAGGGGGGGAGCACTATGGGGGTCACCTACGGGGCACCGAGAAGGGGTATTTTATATTGGCACATTATGGGAACATTAGCTCAACTGGGGGCATTACAAAGGGGTATGTTTTGCACATTATAAGGAGAATTATTACTACGGGGGGGGGGGGGGCATTATGGTGGGCTTGATTACTCCCCCATGGTATGACCCCCTAGTAGCAGCACCAGCCTCTTCCTGCTCTGCTATCCCTACCTCTGCCCCTTCTCCAAATCCTTATTATGAAATCTTTCTCATTAGGATAAAGCACAGCATCAGCTCCACGGAGCCCCGGCCAAGTGTTGAAGTGGCGTCCGAGATCCCCAAGGGCCAAGCCAAGTAACTGTAAGTTTTTATGTGAAATATGTTTATGCTTGTAGTTGATCTTTATTATCGATTTTACATTGCAGATTTTTTATTTATTTTTTGCAGCATATGGGTGAGATTTTATAAATATTTTTATTATTTGGTTGAAAGGCTCATTGGGGGGATTGTAACAGGACTGCCGTAGAATATCTAAAATAGCTGGTCAAGTAAAATGTTGCATGCAACAATCATTAAATAGATGGCCAAGAAAAAAGGGGCGGGTCAAAGGGCATAGTAAAACACTGTCTGAGCATGCTGAGAGTTGTAGTTTTGCAACAGTTAGAGGCATCCTGGTTGGGAAAACACTGTGATAATATGAACAATGGGGGTTCTACAAAAGAGCTATCGTGGGGCAAAGTTCATATTCGTGTTTACACACGTGTTTTAAAATGAATGCTTTCTCCTATTATAAACAAGTAAATAATGACGCAATGCTGTGGGGCTGGTGTGCAACTTTTTCCAGGGCTGGTTTTTATCCCCAGTCCGGCCCTGAGTGTCCTTGATTGGTTGGATATGAGTCTGAGACATTGTATTTTGAGTCTGGTTTCAACTTATAGTGGGTCAGAAAAGACCATTGTATGTTGAAAATATTATATACTGAGGCCATTGTTTCTTGAGGGACCACTGTATATTCTGTGTGTAGGTGTGCCTATCTGCCTGCCAGTCTGTATCTATCTATCTATCTATATATCTCTCATATCTATCTACTGTATTTTTCGCTTTATAAGACACACTTTCCCCCCCCCTAAAAAAGGGGGGAAAAGTCAGTGTGTCTTATGAAGCAAATTTGCCAAAATCATGGTGGCCGGCAGGCAACAACATGTAGTGCAGGAAGGGGGGTGTGGAGCTGGCAGTGACAGTGAGTCATGCTGTAGTGCGGGGTGGGCGGCAGAGACAGTGAGAAATGCTGTATTGCGGGGTGGGCGGCAGGGACAGTGAGGCATGATGTAGTGCAGGGTGGGCAGCAGGGACAGTAAGGCATGCTGTAGTGCAGGGCAGGCGGCAGGGAGAGTGAGGCATGCTGTAGTGCGGGGTGGGCAGCAGGGACAGTGAGGCATGCTGTAGTGCGGGGTGGGCGACAGTGAGGCATACTGTAGTGTGGGGTGGGCGGCAGGGACAGTGAGGCATGCTGTAGTGCGGGGTGGGCGGCAGTGAGGCATACTGTAGTGTGGGGTGAGCGGCAGGGACAGTGAGGCATACTGTAGTGCGGGGTGGGCAGCAGGAACAGTTAGGCATACTGTAGTGCAGGGTGGGCAGCATGGACGGTGAGGCATGCTGTAGTGCGGAGCAGGAGGCAGTGAGGCATGCTGTAGTGCGGGGCAGGTGGCATTGAGGCATTCTGTATTGTGAGGCTGGGCGGGCGGTAGCAGTGAGGCATGCTGTAGTGCAGGGTGGGCGGCAGAGACAGTGAGGCATGCTGTAGTGCAGGGTGGGCGGCAGAGACAGTGAGGCATGCTGTAGTGCAGGGTGGGCGGCAGAGACAGTGAGGCTTGCTGTAGTGTGAGGCTGGGCGTGCAGTAGCAGTGATGCATGCTGTAGTGTAGGGTGGGTGGCAGGGGCAGTGAGGCATGCTGTAGTGTGAGGCAGGGTTGGCGGCAGTGAGGTATGCTGTAGTGCGGGCAGGGCGGGCGGCGGAAGTGAAGCATTCAGTGAAACTGAATGCCACCAGCCGTTAGCTGGGGTCCATTGCAGAGGAGAATAGAGGAGAGCCATTCACCTTTTCCTCTGAACTGGCGACTGGTTGAGATTGCGAAATTGAACTGCTGCTCCACTGCATCCACCAATCAGATCGCGCTGCTCTACGGAACAGAAAATTCCTCACTCAGGATTAGGGATCGACCGATTATCGGTTTTACTGATATTATTGGCCGACATTCAGAATTTTGACCGCTATCGGTATCGGCATCTATTTTGCCGATATTCCAATAGCTTATGTTGAACACAGATCGCGCTTCTGACAGCGCTCTGCGTGTTCCCTCAGCAGCACAGGGGAGAAGGAAGCAGTGTCTCCCTCCCCCTGTGCTGCTGCTGCCGCTGCTTCCAATGAGAGGAGGGAGTACAAGAGAAGGAGAGGGTCTGTGGCCACTGCGCCACCAATGAAGAGAAATCTCTCATTTATTCAAATTGAACAGGAAGCGGGAGCTGGCTGCAGAATCGCATAGCCGACTCCCGACCTCTATGAGCTGTAGCTGCGATCTGCGGTAGTTAACCCCTCTAGTGCCGCGGATCGCAGCTACCGCTCATAGAGGTCGGGAGCCGGCTATGTGATTCTGCAGCCAGCTCCCGCCCCCTGTATATGAATAAATGAGAGCTTTACCTTCATTGGTGGCGCAGTGCGCCCCCAGTATTAATCATCGGTGGCGCAGTGCGCTGCCCACCCCAGTATTAAAAACATTGGTGGCGCAGTGCGCCCCCCACCCAAGCCCCCCCCCCCAGTATTAATCATTGGTGGCAGTGGCCACAGGATCCCCTCTGCCCTGCTCCTCCGATTGGAGCCCCAACTGTGTAATGCTGGGGCTCTGATCGGTTACCATGGCAGCCAGGACGCTATTGAAGCCCTGGCTGCCAGGGTAAGCTTCATGCTGCTGTGTGCACAAAGCACAGAGCAGCAGGGACAGTGAGAGCTCTTATTCACCCTGATAGAGATCTATCAGGGTGAATAGGACAAGGGTTCTAGTCCCTAAGGGGGCTAAAAGTTAGTAAAAAAAACAAACAAAAAAAAAAAGTGAAAAAAATAAAACACCAAAATATTAAGTATAAATGAAAAAAGAAAGATTTACAAAAAAAAAAATACACATTAACAATAAACATGAATTTTCTGCAGATTTGTGTAGGATTTATTTATTTTTTTAAATAAAAATTCCCAAAATATCGGTATAAATTATCGTCTATCGGCCTGAAAGTTCACAAATTATCGGTATCGGCCCTAAAAAATCAGTATAGGTCGATCCCTACTCAGGATTCATTTAGATGTTGATGGATATAGGAAAGCGCTCAGGCCACAGAAAGCCACCTACTCCTCCTCTTTCCAAACTTCTGTCAAAGACCAAAAGTAGCAACAATAGTGAAGCACCATCACATAGATTTACAATGGAAAGGGTTTATTATACTCACAGAGTTAAAACGATAATGCGCAGTATACAAAAGATCAAACACCCGACCTGGGTTTCGCTCCGAAAAGCTTTGTCAGGGGCGTCATGCCCCATAACAGTGTCATCCACAGATCCCCCCATGTGTGTCATCCACGGATCCCCCCATAACAGTGTGTCATCCACAAATCGCCCCCATAACAGTGTGTCATCCACAGATCCCCCCATAACAGTGTGTCATCCACGGATCCCCCCATAACAGTGTGTCATCCACAGATCGCCCCCATAACAGTGTGTCATCCACAGATCCCCCCATAACAGTGTGTCATCCACGGATCCCCCCATAACAGTGTGTCATCCACAGATCGCCCCCATAACAGTGTGTCATCCACAGATCCCCCATAACAGTGTGTCATCCACGGATCCCCCCATAACAGTGTGTCATCCATGGATCCCCCCATAACAGTGTGTCATCCACAGATCGCCCCCATAACAGTTTGTCATCCACAGATCCCCCCATAACAGTGTGTCATCCACAGATCCCCCATAATACTTCGTCATCCACAGATCCCCCCATAATACTGTGTCATCCACAGATCGCCCATAACAGTGAGTCATCCACAGATCCCCGCCATAGCAGTGTGTCATCCATAGATCCCCCCCATAACAGTACGTCATTCCCAGATTCCCTCCATAAGAGTGTGTAAGCAATAGAACCCCATAACAGTGTAAAATATTTTTCTATTATCTTATTAAATTTTTTAGCACACCTTTTGGTTCAAAATATTTTTTTCTTATTTTCCTCTTCTAAAACCTAGATGCGTCTTATCATTAGGTGCGTCTTAGAAAGCGAAAAATACGGTATCTATCTCTCTCATATATATCTATATATTGTATACTGTATATCTACTGTATATACTAGACAGTTTGCTCCCCAGTAAGCAGTACTTTCAGGTCCATTTAACCCATGGTGCTCGGCCAGAAGTTGAGCAGGCACCATGGCTGCTAGGTTTCTATTGTTTCACACTGCAGACACCTGGACATTTAACCACTCAGATGCCATGGTTGCCATTGACCGCAGCATCTGAGAGGTTAAATATCGGAGCATTGCACCCCCATAGACTACAATGGTAATTAATTGCAGTATAGTGGAGAAGTGATTAAATGATCACATGTTCGAGTCCTCTAGGGAAACTTAATATGTGTATACAAGTTTAATAAAATATATAAAAATTCAAATCACTCCCTATCTACATATTAAAAACAAACAAAAATAAACATCATAGGCATAAAGTCCCAAAACACCCGTAAGGTTAAAATATGAATGTATTTAACCCATATGGTGAATTAAAATAATGACTAAAAATCACCTCCTCCAAATTTTTTTTATAAAAACAGATCAAAAGGTCAGACACACCACAAAATGGCATAAATAAATACTACAGATTGGTGGGGATCTGGCACCTTCCATCTCCGTCTATTTAAAGAGGTTGTCATGCTCACCAGAGGTGCGGTGAGTGCTGCAGGCTCTTCACAGCTTATCAAGCTGTATTGCAGCTCACGGACAGTCGCGCCTGTTTGAAAAGCAGATCGGCAAGGGTCCCTGGAGTCAGACCCCCCACTGATCTGATGTTGATGATCTATACTGAGGATAGGCCATCAGTATCAAATTCCCCTTGTGATCTGGTGTCTCAGAATTGTCCTCACCATCCACATCAATCCGGCCTCTCTATAACTTCGGCTCATCCAGCGCCAGTTCTAAATGTAAGACCACTTCCTAGCTGTCTTACATTTAGAACATTTTCCATGCCTAAAACAGGTGTGGAAAATGGTAAATGCCTGTGCCATGCCCACAATTTTAGACCTGGCGTGAGCGGGGAAAAGTCGCAGATAGCAGCACAACGCCTGAAATACGCCTAATTTTGGCGTATTTCAGATTAGTCAGTGACCCCCTAAAAGTACCGTAATAACGAATGGTAAACGGCACTACAAATCCCACCATGGGTTAAATCATACCAATAGTCCAGGTACCCGGCATTCAGGTCCAGAGTAGTGGTGCCCGCGGAAGGAGATCTAGGCTGGGGGTCTCTTCCAATAGCAAAGTAATAAAGATGTCGGCAGCACTCTCCAATTGTGCAAAAAGAATACCGTTTTTTATTCCATCAGCAGCTTACAATGCAACGTTTCGACAAGTCTTTCTCAAGTAATTGAACAGAGTGAAGTACATAGTGTGTTGAAATAGTTTCCATAAAGGTGGGTGTGGAAACTATCCCCCATTAAGTCGGTGTGTTCATGTGATTAGACACCAATACATGTAATATCTCTAAAAGCATTAATATTAACAAATGACAGCAATCACTTACAGTGGGTAGAATTCCATATCGCTTCCAGGGGACTGACAGAGAGATGCAGCCAAGTGCCGAGGTTTGGCATAACCAGGTCCTGGCTGCGCAGTTGGCTGGAGAGCCAATAATGTATGCCAGCCAATCATAGCTCAGAACGTCACTGTGGGAGCATGATGTCCCTTGCTGCTAGGTACAGAAGACAGCTGCTCACTGAAATTGGGTTCCTCCTTCTAGTTCAACATACTATTCTCATGCTTGGCATAACTGGTTCCTAGTCAGATTTATATTATAAATAGCAATCGCTCCTGCATAGTTTGATTATTCAGAACTCCAATATTAATCCCACTATAACCTAACCTGTGGGCAACTATTATATATCCACATATAGTAGCTAGGAAACCACTGAAAAGTGGTCACACTAGCTCAAAAAATATGTGGAGAAATTAGGTTTAGAGGGGAGTAATACCTCAAGGCAGATTGCTGGGTTTTGCCATAACGTAAGATATCCTATAGGTTGAGATAATTATTTTAATGACACACAACCATATCCTAGGAACTTAGTTATTAAAAACCGTGACCACCTCTTACCATGGGATCAACATTTAGGAGACACTCTGCTTTTTTGGGGGGTCTCAGTGGCCATTCACACAACTCATTTATAAGCTATCTGGGGCCAGTCCAAATGAATGGTCTTAACCCCGAGACAACTGTTGCACATGAGTAATAATGGGTCGCACATATATCCTCCAGGTGGGTCATCATTTGAATGACAACCGAATGGGGAGTCACAAGTGCCAAGACCCTACATTCAAGCTGGCATCCCTAAACAACCTGCATTAGAGGAAGATAAAGAAACTCACCCCCTTGTAGATGCCACGATATGCGATTATTCATTGGAAAATTTCTAAGAGGAATAATAGAGGAACCTAATTTCCTGGAGGAATAATAGAGTATACCAAGCGAAAGGTTGGCTGTAAACATCTGTGCAGTCAAGATCCAAATCTGGGCAGTCTAAATTCATAGATGGGAGTCCCTGGTTCCACATGGAAGGTCACCTGTGAACAACAGAGAGAGAACAAAAATGAATTGTTGGGCACAAACCTTAATTGGTAATTTTAAGTTACAATTCTACCAGGAGGGGGAAAAGGGGGGGGGGGGGGCGCAAAAACATACAATAGGGAGTCGTCTCTAAATAAAGATGTTTAATCCAAAGTCTCTGTTAAGTCCTTTTGGCTCTAGAGTGTCCAATCTGTAGATCCATTTGAGTTCCAATTTTTTAAGCATTAATTCGCGATTGCCCCTGCGGGGCTGTGGAACCCCATCAGTAATCAAAAATCTCATTTGGGAAAACATAGATCATAAAGGAGGAGCTGCAGGTATAGTAATGTCGAATGTGACCCCTGATGGTAGATGTACAAACGAGTTTACCTTGATCATGCTGCTACAGTGGCAGCAATTCAAATAGGGAAAGCAACCTGTCTTTTCACTCTATAGAATCCGTGGTGGAGGGAGAGCTGCATGTATGTAACAACCTATCTTTTATATTAGTAGTTCTCCTGTAGGAGAGTAGAGGAGGGTTCTGAAATTCTGGAGTGTCAGGAAATGCTTGGGTAAGTATCTTCTAGTTCTTTTTAATTACAGTTGCAATCCTGTTGCTAAAGGGAGTTCTGTTAGTCTCCTTCTTAATCCCTCTATTTGTCAAAAGTTCATTTTTTGTTATACTCCCACTGCGTTCCTGATGTTTTTGGACTAATGTAGGGGGAACACCTCTCTCTATAATTTTTCAACTCATATCATTTAATCTTGTTTGTATGTTTTGATCCTCACTTGCAATCTTTCTAACTCGTAGAAATTGGCTGTAAGGTAAGGACTCAACCATTTGTTGTGGATATGCACTTTTAAAATTAAGAATGTTATTTCTGTCCATTGTCTTAGTGTATAGGTCAGTTTGTAGGGTATCTCCTACTGGATATACTAACGTATCAAGGAATTGAAGTTTTTCCACTGAACAGACAGCGGTAAACTGCAGTTCCTGGTGGATACTGTTTAGGTAGGTTTTGAATTCTTGTAGTTGCTCCTCTGTACCTGTCCAGATAAAGAAGATGTCGTCACTTTATCTCATCCAGCCTCTCACCTTGTGGAAATAGCTGGATGGATACACGTGAGTCTCTTCAAAGTGCACCATAAAGATATTTGAGTACGCTGGGGCCACATTGGACCCCATAGCGGTCCCCCTGCGTTGTATATAGAAATCATTCTTAAAAATAAAGTAGTTACATGTAAGGATGATCTCTAAGAGGGATAGAAAAAACTGTATCTTTTGTAGGGAATAGTTCGAGTTGTGTAGTGTATGTTGTACTGCCTCCAACCGTGTGTAGAGACTAACTACATCAAAGGAGACTAGTAAATTACCTTCTTCAAACTGATGTTCACTTAATTTCAGCAGGCAGTATGAAGTATCTTTGACAAATGAAGATGCAGAGATGGTGAAATTCTGGAGAACTCTATCTAAAAAGTTAGCTATTGGAGAAAAGATGGCGTTTATGCCTGAGACTATAGGTCGTCCAGGTGAATTGTCCCTGTTCTTATAAATATTTGGCAAGATGTAAAAAACCGGAGTAACTGGTTGTGTTGCCAGTGCCAGTACAGGTTAATGTCTGCACGGAAGAAGAAAGTATGCATAAGGTTTGTCTAATCTCATACACTTTGCTGGTACTGTATTACTCTGTGGTTTTTCTGCATGTGAATCTGCGTGTTAAAACACGCATAATCCGCATTGTGTGCAGCAACCCTAAAGCCTCATTCACACATCAGTGTTTTGGTCACTGATTTTCATCAGTGATTGTGATCCAAAACCAGGATTGGAGCCTCCACAGACATAAGGTATAAGGGGAAGATCTGTTCCTGTTCTGTGATTAGACCCACACTTGGTTTTGGCTCACAATAACTGATGGAAATCACTGACCATACACTGACATGTTAATGAGGCATAAAGCTGGATTTGCACTGGGCAATTTCTGCTTCCCAGAAACAATGAATCTGTCTGAGGACGAGCGATTGCAGTAGCTATCAGTTGTCCCCATACAATGGAGGGGATTGCTGCATGTAAATGCAGTTTTCACCTCCTCTGACAAGCAAGCAGTTATTGAGAAGGAACCGTCCCTTCCCGATAATTGCCTGCTCAGTCAGTGTGTGCAAATGCGCCTTAAGTCAGTAACATTGCTACAACTCTAACATGCTCCTAATTTGCATTAATTTAAATGTATATCCATCTTTTGCAGTGGGAAATGGAACATTTATACAGCACTCCATGAAGAGTCTATAGGTAATAATACAAGTTACAATATTAAAGGGGTTTTCTGGGATTTTGATACTAATGACTTATCCTCAGGATAGATAAAAAATATATATGCACCTGTGATTCTGAATGTTCTAGTCTAAATTTTCTTGTAGTATTAATTGAGGGTAGCTCCTCTTTTAGACTGAACAATGCCCATCTACCTGGCACTTCTGAGCAGAGTACTTATGTAGCTGGTTCCTACACTGGCCTGAAAATTGTAGGCTTAGGTAAGCCCAAGAGAGGCGGTATATTAGTGTTAGGGACCGGTCTGCAGAAGCCACCTTGACGCCTGGTAGATGGGCCCGACACACGTTTGATCAAATATGTGCGCTAAGAGCTTTCATTGACTCATTTATAGTAGGTATGATACCCCTTTTATTTAGAATGATCCCCATTTATTTTCCTTGTTTAGCTTGTTTGTATGTATAATGGTGTGCATCCATTTTTTATTTTTTTTATCAATCCTGTTTGCTTAATGGATATGCACCTGTGATTCTGAATGTTCTAGTCTAAATATTCTTGTATTATCCTTAGGATAGGTCATCAGTATCTGATTAATGGGGGTCCACAACCCCGGAACCCCCGCTGATGAGCTGTTTGAGAAGGTGGCGGCACTCCCGTAAATGGGGCTGAGTGCAATACCGAGCACGGCCACTATAACAATGTATGGCACTGTGCTTGGTAAGCACAGAAAAGGTTGCAGCGCTCACAGGAGTGACGATGCCTTCTCAAACAACTGATCGGCAGGGGTCCCAGGTGTCAGACCCCCACAATCACATACTGATGAACTATGCTAAGGATAGTCAGTATCAAAATCACAGAAAACCCCTTTAATTGGTTTCAGGACGACCATTGAAAGTTGAAATCATTGTAACTTGAGTCCAAAATTCTATGGAAAACTGGTTATTGGTTCGAGAACCCAAAAATGTCATCCCAAAATACGAAAAAGGGAAGTTTTAAGAAAAATAAGCAGCTGTAAATAACTTTCTATGGTGAGGGCAAGAGCTTTTTAAGGGTCTTGCACAGTACATATACTGCCTGTCCAAAAAAAAAGTAACCACCTGGATTTAACTAAAATAGCTATGAGCCTCCTATTGGATAATTACTGCATAGGCGATTATCTTTCAACTGGCAACAAGTTATTTAACCCCAACTGGTGCAATGAGTGGCTTCTCATTTCTTAAACAACCATGTTAAAAGACACATCTCGAGGTCGTGGAAAAGATATTAGTCTGTTTGAGAAGGGTCAAATCATTGTCATGCATCAAGCAGAGAACAGCTGTGTAGCCGTAAGAAAACCACTAATCAGTGAGACAAACCAGAAAAAAGGCTTAAATTTGCTAGGGAGCATAAAGATTGGACTCTGGAGCAATGGAAGAAGGTCATGTGGTCTGATCAGTCAAGATTTACCCTGTTCCAAAGTGATGGGCGCATCAGGGTAAGAAGAGAGGCAGATGAAGTGATGCACCCATCATGCCTAGTGCCTACTGTACAAGCCTGTGGGGGCAGTGCTATGATCTGGGGTTGCTGCAGTTGGTTAGCTCTAGGTTCAGCAACAGTATGTGCTCCAAGAATGAGGTAGGTTGACTACCTGAACATACTGAATGACCAGGTTATTCCATCAATGGATTTGTTCTTCCCTGATGGCACGGGCATATTCCAAGATGACTATGCCAGGATTTATCAGGCTCAAATTGTGAATGTTCAGGGCGCATGAGACATAATTTTCACATATGGATTGCCACCAGAGTCCAGACCTTAACCCCATTGAGAATCTTATTTTGGTGGCAACTTTTTTTTGGGACAGGCAGTCATTTGTATGTACCAGAAAAAGCCACAGCTCACCTGATGTCCAAAGGAGCAGCTCAGGGAGCAGTACAGAACATTTAGTACCACAGAGGAACTACTAGACAACCAATAAAGGTGTTTTACCACTGAAATGGCCATGTTGATTGGTGGGATCTGAGTCTGAGGCATTGTATGTTTAGTCTGGTTTCACCTTACGGTGGCCCAGAAAAGAACATTGTGCAAATACTGTGCATTTTGTTGCAAATACTGTATCTTGGCCATTGTATCTTGAGGGATGACTGTACTCTTGTTTTTACTCCACTTACATTGAGGAATTTAGTACATGCATTATTGTTTTAACCTCATGCATACTAACCCATTACTTTGACGCCATTCACACATCAGTGATTTTTGCAGGTCTGTTTTTCGGTGCGGAAAATTATAGAACATGTCCTATTCTGGTCCGTTTTGTGGATAAGGATAGCCCTTTTTATTGAGAGAATATATACACAAATACGACGTCCACATAAATAGGATATATCCCGACAGTCTCCATACAATTGAATGGGGTCATTTGTATTGTCCGTTTTTCAGAAAAGCATCACTTAAAAATGTCCATTAAAAATGGATTGTATCAGAGTAGTTCAATTTTCAGATGCAAAGTAATTAAGTCGGCCAACACACAGACACAGTGGTGTATCTATGGAGATCTGAAAGACCACCCCAAAAATCTTTAGTATACCTTTATGATAATATGCGTAACTAGGTGTTTTAAGGAGGTAACAATACTTAAAATCAATCTCTGCAAATTACATAATTGGACATGATAACATGCAATATCGTGCAAAAGTCCATTTATTTCAGTAATGCAAATTAATAGGAATTGCATTAATGCAACTTAAAATTAGGATTTTGTGAAAAGGTTCAATATTCTAGGCTCAAAGTGTCAGAGTCTAGTCAGCTAATTAATCCATACCCCCTGAGCAAAGGGTACCTCAAAACTGTGACTTTGGGGTTTCATAAGCTATAAGCTATAATCATCCAAATTATTAAAAAAAAAAAAAAGGCTTGAAATATCTTGCTTTGCAGGTAATGAGTCTATCCCATATGTTAGTTTCACCTTTTAAATTGCATTACTGAAATAAATGAACTTTGCACGATATTCTAATTTTTTGAGTTTCACCTGTAGATAGATATCTGCTCACACCACATATTTTTAAACCTCCTCCAACCTAAGTCATTGCGTCCCAAATTGGATGAAATACTTATGTCATAGCACGCTTTACCAGCACAATTTCAGATGGCCTTCAGAATGTGTTTTAAGGCCAAAAAATTATGAACAGTGGAATAAATGATAAATCTTACAGTGAATATACATTTTACAGAAATAAGGTTTACCTATATGAATATACGCTTAATAGAATCATTGATGTTATAGAGTATAATACTTACAATGACCCCATTACTCTCACATTACTCCCCTCTTTTTATCATTATTCCATGGACTGTATAGATTTCCCTACCTCCCTGCTGGAGGAAGACAGTTTCAAGGAATCTTCCTACTTACACAAAGTGAAAGAATACTAATTCTTGCAGATTGTGGGTGAAGGGTTAAATAGAATAAGCTATATGATCTGTATGCGGGACAGGATTCTGGGTGACATCATACTAGAAGGAGAATATGTTTATATTAGCCTTATGCCCATACAGGGAATGGAGTCTGCCCAGCAACAAGTGAATATGTGAATCACATCTGTTTCCAATATGTGTGGAAGACTGTCTATAAAGGTGCTGAATCCGTAGAATTAAAGCAGAACGGTTTCAGAAACACGTCTGTGTGTGTCGTTGAGACCAGTTCTCCGGGTGCCTGTCTGTGACAAACAAAAGGAAGAACCAGGGTGCATTAAGAAGCAGATTTCTTTCAGTGGGATGATCAGCATCCATCCTAAAGATTCTACTTCTCAAGCCATCTTCACTAGCTATCCTGCCTAATTAACCTATACACTCAGTGGATTTCATCTTAGGGAAGCATACTCTGAGAACCTAGGTCAATCAGTTAATCATTAGTCCTTTAGGTTTTCAACAAAGTCCTGCAATAAATGCAATTAGTCAAATTCTCCACTGTCTTCTGTCCGCAGTAGGTACAACTGTCTTTGTGTCCTCTCCTGTGTCTGTCCCTCCGCCCGCGCAGCCCCACTTCCTCCAGCAGTGTGGCCAACATATGATGCAATCATTACAGGGACGGCAGACTGTTTCATTGCCTGCTTATTTTCCCTCTTATTTAACTGTTCTTGTAAACTATGAACAACAACCAGTGACTGATCAAGAGGGGTATGCATGCATTCTGGATGGATTTTCATAAATTCTGTTCTTAATTCATCTCTCAATCCATTAATAAAACAAGTCCTGAGTATCCGCCCATCCCTTTTCAAGAACCTATCTCCTGATTTATTCATCCTTGCATCAGTATCCCTTTGGATATCTTCTATCTCATCACTCGTTGCAACTTTCTTTATCTTTTCTACAAGAGGTGTACCTGCTGCTGCACTACAAAGTGCATTCAGGTCATCCCAAACGGCATCATAATTTCTTTGAATCTTTTTCAAACCCTTATAAAAACCATTTGTATCTATATATGAATTATGTCAGGGGCGTACACAGACAGAAGAGGCCCCCTGTGCAAAGAATGTGCCTGCCCCCCCCAAACCACACATACAAACATAAACATAGGTAGGTCATAGGTAAAGATTAATACAATGATGTGTGGCAGCAGAAGGGACCCCAATTTGTCATCTCCCCCCAATCCTACAGGGAGAGGAAGGGGTGATCAGGGGCATCAAAGATGGTGGCGACCCTTCAGATACTGTGGTGCATAAGATTCGTGTATAACTCCCCATATCAGGGATGAGAGATGGGCCTGAACATGAGGCTTGCAAGGTGACAGAGCCACTGTCCAATAGACTACCTTATTATCTGCTGAGGGGTACAGGCTACAACTGCAAAAAAGAAGTGCATATTTTTATTTATTTTTTACAGTTGGACCCTATTGGCAGTATATGCCTATACAACGGCATATGTTCGCTCATACACAGAGTCAACAGAGCATAAGCTGCATTTTAATTTTTCTCCTGTAATAAGACAAAGAAAACCCTACCAATTACTGGAATTATTTGCCTTAAGGTATGACTGTTTAGCTGCTTACAAATCATATTGCCTGTTTGAATAGAGCTAAATATTTTTTATGATGATTTTGTTCTACATAAAAGGAATGTAATTATGCCGATACAGCAAAATATGATTCATGTTGAATCCCTTTGTATTTTCTTATCCGCTTTCAGTCAGGACTCAGGAGCTGTTAGTATACGTTAGAATAAAATATGAGTTTGAAATAATTTTGGAATTCTTGTTTGCTACTGAATATAAAATCTTCAAGTTTTTTCTATTACATTTTATTCTTCCTCATTACTAATATTTACTCAGATTTTACTAATTTAAAATATATACCTAAAAAAGATGAACAGGCGGCTCACCTCCAAACCAAATGGATTCAGGTGCTCACAAATAGGTTTACTCCAATAAACAGATGCAAAGATAGTATATAAGTAAAACGGGCACTCAAACCATAGGGGGCTGCATCAAACTGTAAATTTATTAACGTAAAACTATAAAACCGAATATGTTTAAAAACATATCATTACATGTTGTTGAGATGATTGAACAATAAATCGAATAATAATTCAAATAATCGATTGCTAGAAATAATCAATAAACAATTGAACGATAAATCGAGTAGTTGATCAAATAGTCGATTGATGAGAATGAGAAACTACATAGGAAAGTAAAAAGTAAACGTAAAAATAAAAGTATAAGTATAAAAGTCCTCCAGATCTTGTTCTCAGTAGTGAAATGTATAACCACTTATTGCTTTGATGTGATTACCAAATCAATGGGAGAATATAGTATAGCAGGCAAACATGTGAAAAAAAGAGCAGTCTCTTTACCGTATCTTCACCACCTCCCCGGTGGCTATTCGGTGGAACAGACCGCAGCGTAGATATCCTTTGCCGTGCAGGCACCGATAGTCCGGTGTAGGTTCATGTTCAATTGGCGTGTTGCACTCGGTCGAAACTTTCGAGTGTAAGTCACGTGTTCGATGGCGTCTCATGTGGCATCCCACGTGGTTTGATACGTCACCAATTTGTAATTACAGCGCGCTGTATCTTTTTAGATTATATCATCCATAATTTTGTTGTTAGGTTGCTACACCAAAATATATACCAAAGCAAATTTCCCGGTGGGAAAAAGCCCAGGGAGCCATCAGAGCCACCAGTACGGCTGCCAGCTGGGTATATGACAATCTGATGCTCCCAGCATTAATTTATAGGGGCACCACTTATGCACCTGGCCAATGACTGCAGGTGCCCTCCTGAATTCACCTGTATGATGTTGGTATAGTTCAATACTTTGGCATAGAAATGAATGGAATGGTGCCGCACATTTCCGACTAACTGCTCTGTTTGGGTACAGGTACGTTCTCGTAATCAGTAGGGGTGCCCCAGCGGTAGGACTCCCTGTGGGATACCCCTTTAATAACTAGGTGGTGGTTCTCGCTTGTAATTTTTTGGGCCAGAGCAGGGACCAGATACTGTGTATTACAGACTACCCATTGATTTCAATGGATGCTTTGTAATACTTATTCTCCTGTGGTAGATCTCCAGGAAAATTGAACATTTTTTGCCATGTTACCCCACAGATAAAAGGGGATTGCTAGAGATCTACAAGTAGGGATTTCCCAGTACCCTTCTGAGCTATGGAGTCAGGGAGGTGGTTCTATCAGTGATTGACAGCCTTCCTCTATGACGGTGTATACAAAGATAGCTGTCAATCACTGATAGGACCGCCTCCTGAACTTCAAAGCCCAGAGCAGGAATTTCAATGAATGAAATACAAGATTTTCTGAATCTTTTCCCATAAAACTATATATCAGCCTGCTCAGCTCCTCCTGCTCTATAACATGCTGCCTGGAGATTATTTTGCATTTCCATTGGTGACAGGTCCCCTTTAAGTTGTCATTGTTCATTTAAACCTAATTTGTTGGCTGGATTCAATGTAATTGAATTTATTTTTATTTTATAATTTTTTTTCTAGGTGCTAACATCATGTCGAACATTTATATTAACTGCCCGAGTCCCAACCAAGGTAGGTTCATCTTTCTACTTCTGTTTTAAGTGTTTCTGATCTTGGACTGACTACTGGAGTTGGGTAATAGCATAGTAGCTATGATAGCGTTTGAGTTTAATAAAGTTTTGCAAAGTCCGGATAGGTCATCAATATCAGATAAGTGGGGGTCTGACACCCAGAAACCCTCACTGATCAGCTGTTTTCAGCAGCAGCCAGCGCCTAAAAAAATCGGGTGATTGGTGGGGTGCCAGCTGCCGTGCTCCCATCGATGGGTTGTTAATGACCTTTCCTCGGGATAGGTCATTGATGTCTACCGGCTGGAAATCCCTTTAAACTTGCTCACTAGCCTCCATCAGTGTGTTCACTGGTTGTTTATCTTCATGCTCCCAACTTGAGATGTGTAACGTCCCCTGCTCTGCTTTCTCACTCCATTTGCTTTACATTAGTACAGTGTAGAAAGTGACAAAAATAAATGCCAGGGAAGCAGTAGTCTGAAGTCACAGTCACCTCGACTGCCATGACACTTGCCTGGATCACATTAGTAATGAATATATAGCTATATAGCTCTTCATTCCTAATATCAAATGCAACGTGAGGAAATACTGAAGCAATACTGATGATACACAGTATCATCTGGAATTCGCGTGCAATCCAGAGCCAGAATACTGACAGATTACAATACGCTTGGTCATTCCAGTGGAATTTTTTCCCCTTCATGATTGGAATCTGACGATACACTTCACATAACGGCTGATGTTTCCTACTGATTTCAGAAATCTCATATGTATGTGGGCAGCCAGATTGTCTCCCAACATCCGCTGTTGGAGGAGTGGATAAGGCAAGATGCATTTCAACATGCTCGATCCTTTGTAGATAGGCAGCGCCTGTCAATCTATGAATTCTCAGTGATGAGATGTGAGGACTAATGGAATTGGCGCCCTTATGATTTGTGATTTTACGGTTGATTACTTCTCGCTGTCACACTGATAGTCATAAGATTTACTGGTCGTTGTGTTGCATAAGCTATTGATGACAGCGAAAGTAGCACTTTATAGAACTTTACATAATAAGACTTTTCTTCGGTTTTCTTATAATATCCTATTTGAAATCATTAGTTTGGGAATGTTGTACAAGTCTTGTGGTTAATAGGCTTTATGGAAGGAGAATATCCTGAGGATAGGTCATCAATATCTGATTGGTGGGGGTCCGACATCTGGCACCCCTGCCGATCAGCTGTTTACAGAGGCCTTGGTGCTCCGGTGAGCACTGCGGCTCCCTCACAGCGAGCCATGTGCATACATTTGTATAGTGACTGAGATTCACACAGGATGTGATCGATGAACGTGACGTCATTGGCCTAGGGACAGGCCACTGAGCTCACTGAATTGTGACAACCTCTTCACAGAGCTAATTGGTGGAGGTTCTGGGAGTCAGACCCCCCCCCCCCACCCCCTAATCAGATACTGATGACCTATCCTGAGGAAAAGTCAGCAATATTCTACTCCTGTAAATTCCCTTAAGTGCCTGTGGAAACATATACTAGTTACTACTACTAAACTAGGTACAGAATTATTCAGATCCAGGTGCTGGTTTGAAAACGTAGAATATTTTTCGTGGCACAACCCCTTTAACAGATTACCCTAGGATCCATCCATTGTTTGTGGGTAAAGATCTTGTCACAGGAAATCCTTGTGACATGATCAAAGGGGGATCCTTTCTTTGCTTTCCTCTTGTGTCCAGCAATCTTATCATTGCATACAAGGATTTAAATGACTCTTCCATTAGAGTAGGACCACTGCTGTGTTTTTAGCCATGGTCCTGTTCCTGATTGCGCAGGCAAAGTGGCAGTTCCCACATGATCACAGCACCGTAATAGCATGACACAGGCAGTTGTCCGCAGAGAACCTGTGTTATTGTATCATGGTGCTCTGATCACAAGCTCATATATGGTAAGTATTTTTTAAGCTCCCCCTAGTGGTGACCGCAAGCAGTCTAGATTTGTATCAAGAAAATAATTCGTGCTTTCAGTCCTCATAATTTGAAGGCCCAGTTTCATGCTGTTTAACCACCTCCGGACCGCCTAACGCGCCGATGCGTCCGGAAGGTGGTTGCTTTTCTCCTCCTGGACGCATCGGCGCGTCATCTCGCGAGACGCGAGATTTCCTGTGAACGCGCGCACACAGGCGCGCGCGCTCACAGGAACGGAAGGTAAGCGAGTGGATCTCCAGCCTGCCAGCGGCGATCGCTCGCTGGCAGGCTGGAGATCCGAATTTTTTAACCCCTAACAGGTATATTAGACGCTGTTTTCATAACAGCGTCTAATATACCTCCTACCTGGTCCTCTGGTGGTCCCTTTTGTTAGGATCGACCACCAGAGGACTCAGGTAGGTCAGTACAGTCCCACCAAACACCACACCACACTACACTACACTACACCCCCCCCCCCCCCGGTCACTTATTAACCCCTTATAAACCCCTGATCACCCCATATAAACTCCCTGATCACCCCCCTGTCATTGATCACCGCCCTGTCATTGATCACCCCCCTGTCAGGCTCCGTTCAGACGTCCGCATGATTTTTACGGATCCGATCCATGTATCCATGGATCCGTAAAAATCATGCGGACGTCTGAATGGAGCCTTACAGGGGGGGTGATCAGTGACAGGGGGGTGATCACCCTGATTACCCTGATCACCCCCTGTCATTGATAACCCCCCTGTAAGGCTCCATTCAGACGTCCGCATGCGTTCTGTGGATCCGATCCATGTATCCATGGATCCGTAAAAAATCATGCGGACGTCTGAATGGAGCCTTACAGGGGGGGTGATTACCCTGATCACCCCCTGTCATTGATAACCCCCCTGTAAGGCTCCATTCAGACGTCCGCATGCGTTCTGTGGATCCGATCCATGTATCCATGGATCCGTAAAAAATCATGCGGATGTCTGAATGGAGCCTTACAGGGGGGTGATCAGTGACAGGGGGGTGATCACCCTGATTACCCTGATCACCCCCTGTCATTGATAACCCCCCTGTAAGGCTCCATTCAGACGTCCGCATGCGTTTTGTGGATCCGATCCATGTATCCATGGATCCGTAAAAAATCATGCGGATGTCTGAATGGAGCCTTACAGGGGGGGTGATCAGTGACAGGGGGGTGATCACCCTGATTACCCTGATCACCCCCTGTCATTGATAACCCCCCTGTAAGGCTCCATTCAGACGTCTGCATGCGTTCTGTGGATCCGATCCATGTATCCGTAAAAATCATGCGGACGTCTGAATGGAGCCTTACAGGGGGGGTGATCAGTGACAGGGGGGTGATTACCCTGATCACCCCCTGTCATTGATAACCCCCCTGTAAGGCTCCATTCAGACGTCCGCATGCGTTTTGTGGATCCGATCCATGTATCCATGGATCCGTAAAAAATCATGCGGATGTCTGAATGGAGCCTTACAGGGGGGGTGATCAGTGACAGGGGGGTGATCACCCTGATTACCCTGATCACCCCCTGTCATTGATAACCCCCCTGTAAGGCTCCATTCAGACGTCCGCATGCGTTCTGTGGATCCGATCCATGTATCCATGGATCCGTAAAAATCATGCGGACGTCTGAATGGAGCCTTACAGGGGGGGTGATCAGTGACAGGGGGGTGATTACCCTGATCACCCCCTGTCATTGATAACCCCCCTGTAAGGCTCCATTCAGACGTCCGCATGCGTTTTGTGGATTCGATCCATGTATCCATGGATCCGTAAAAAATCATGCGGATGTCTGAATGGAGCCTTACAGGGGGGGTGATCAGTGACAGGGGGGTGATCACCCTGATTACCCTGATCACCCCCTGTCATTGATAACCCCCCTGTAAGGCTCCATTCAGACGTCCGCATGCGTTTTGTGGATCCGATCCATGTATCCATGGATCCGTAAAAAATCATGCGGATGTCTGAATGGAGCCTTACAGGGGGGGTGATCAGTGACAGGGGGGTGATCACCCTGATTACCCTGATCACCCCCTGTCATTGATAACCCCCCTGTAAGGCTCCATTCAGACGTCCGCATGCGTTCTGTGGATCCGATCCATGTATCCATGGATCCGTAAAAATCATGCGGACGTCTGAATGGAGCCTTACAGGGGGGGTGATCAGTGACAGGGGGGTGATTACCCTGATCACCCCCTGTCATTGATAACCCCCCTGTAAGGCTCCATTCAGACGTCCGCATGCGTTTTGTGGATCCGATCCATGTATCCATGGATCCGTAAAAAATCATGCGGATGTCTGAATGGAGCCTTACAGGGGGGGTGATCAGTGACAGGGGGGTGATCACCCTGATTACCCTGATCACCCCCTGTCATTGATAACCCCCCTGTAAGGCTCCATTCAGACGTCCGCATGCGTTCTGTGGATCCGATCCATGTATCCATGGATCCGTAAAAATCATGCGGACGTCTGAATGGAGCCTTACAGGGGGGGTGATCAGTGACAGGGGGGTGATTACCCTGATCACCCCCTGTCATTGATAACCCCCCTGTAAGGCTCCATTCAGACGTCCGCATGCGTTTTGTGGATTCGATCCATGTATCCATGGATCCGTAAAAAATCATGCGGATGTCTGAATGGAGCCTTACAGGGGGGGTGATCAGTGACAGGGGGGTGATCACCCTGATTACCCTGATCACCCCCTGTCATTGATAACCCCCCTGTAAGGCTCCATTCAGACGTCCGCATGCGTTTTGTGGATCCGATCCATGTATCCATGGATCCGTAAAAAATCATGCGGATGTCTGAATGGAGCCTTACAGGGGGGGTGATCAGTGACAGGGGGGTGATCACCCTGATTACCCTGATCACCCCCTGTCATTGATAACCCCCCTGTAAGGCTCCATTCAGACGTCCGCATGCGTTCTGTGGATCCGATCCATGTATCCATGGATCCGTAAAAATCATGCGGACGTCTGAATGGAGCCTTACAGGGGGGGTGATCAGTGACAGGGGGGTGATTACCCTGATCACCCCCTGTCATTGATAACCCCCCTGTAAGGCTCCATTCAGACGTCCGCATGCGTTTTGTGGATCCGATCCATGTATCCATGGATCCGTAAAAAATCATGCGGATGTCTGAATGGAGCCTTACAGGGGGGGTGATCAGTGACAGGGGGGTGATCACCCTGATTACCCTGATCACCCCCTGTCATTGATAACCCCCCTGTAAGGCTCCATTCAGACGTCCGCATGCGTTCTGTGGATCCGATCCATGTATCCATGGATCCGTAAAAATCATGCGGACGTCTGAATGGAGCCTTACAGGGGGGGTGATCAGTGACAGGGGGGTGATTACCCTGATCACCCCCTGTCATTGATAACCCCCCTGTAAGGCTCCATTCAGACGTCCGCATGCGTTCTGTGGATCCGATCCATGTATCCATGGATCCGTAAAAAATCATGCGGATGTCTGAATGGAGCCTTACAGGGGGGGTGATCAATGACAGGGGGGTGATCAGGGAGTCTATATGGGTGATCACCCCCCTGTCATTGATCACTCCCCCCCTGGTAAGGCTCCATTCAGCCATTTTTTTTGGCACAAGTTAGCGGAAATTTTTTGTTTGTTTTTGTTTTCGTTTTTTCTTACAAAGTCTCATATTCCACTAACTTGTGTCAAAAAATAAAATCTCACATGGACGCACCATACCCCTCACGGAATCCAAATGCATAAACATTTTTAGACATTTATATTCCAGACTTCTTCTCACGCTTTAGGGCCCCTAAAAAGCCAGGGCAGTATAAATACCCCACATGTGACCCCATTTCGGAAAGAAGACACACCAAGGTATTCCGTGAGGGGCATATTGAGTCCATGAAAGATTGAAATTTTTGTCCTAAGTTAGCGGAAAGTGAGACTTTGTGAGAAAAAAAACAAAAAAAATCAATATCCGCTAACTTATGCAAAAAAAAAAAAATTCTAGGAACTCGCCATGCCCCTCATTGAATACCTCGGGGTGTCTTCTTTCCAAAGTGGGGTCACATGTGGGGTATTTATACTGCCCTGGCTTTTTAGGGGCCCGAAAGTGTGAGAAGAAGTCTGGGATCCAAATGTCTAAAAATGCCCTCCTAAAAGGAATTTGGGCCCCTTTGCGCATCTAGGCTGCAAAAAAGTGTCACACATCTGGTATCGCCGTACTCAGGAGAAGTTGGGCAATGTGTTTTGGGGTGTCATTTTACATATACCCATGCTGGGTGAGAGAAATATCTTGGTCAAATGCCAACTTTGTATAAAAAAAATGGGAAAAGTTGTCTTTTGCCAAGATATTTCTCTCACCCAGCATGGGTATATGTAAAATGACACCCCAAAACACATTCCCCAACTTCTCCTGAGTACGGCGATACCAGATGTGTGACACTTTTTTGCAGCCAAGGTGGGCAAAGGGGCACCTTTCAGATTTCGCAGGCCATTTTTTACACATTTTGATTTCAAGGTACTTCTTACACATTTGGGCCCCTAAATTGCCAGGGCAGTATAACTACGCCACAAGTGACCCCATTTTGGAAAGAAGACACCCCAAGGTATTCCGTGGGGGGCACGGCGAGTTCCTAGAATTTTTTATTTTTTGTCACAATTTAGCGGAAAATGATGATTTTTCTTTTTTTTTTCTTTTTTCCTTACAAAGTCTCATATTCCACTAACTTGCGACAAAAAATAAAACATTCTAGGAACTCGCCATGCCCCTCACGGAATACCTTGGGGTGTCTTCTTTCCAAAATGGGGTCACTTGTGGCGTAGTTATACTGCCCTGGCAATTTAGGGGCCCTAATGTGTGAGAAGAACTTTGCAATCAAAATGTGTAAAAAATGCCCTGCAAAATCCGAAAGGTGCACTTTGGAATATGTGCCCCTTTGCCCACCTTGGCAGCAAAAAAGTGTGACACATCTGGTATCGCCGTACTCAGGAGAAGTTGGGCAATGTGTTTTGGGGTGTCATTTTACATATACCCATGCTGGGTGAGAAAAATATCTTGGTCAAATGCCAACTTTGTATAAAAAAATTGGAAAAGTTGTCTTTTGCCAAGATATTTCTCTCACCCAGCATGGGTATATGTAAAATGACAGCCCAAAACACATTCCCCAACTTCTCCTGAGTACGGCGATACCAGATGTGTCACACTTTTTTGATGCCAAGGTGGGCAAAGGGGCACATATTCCAAAGTGCACCTTTCGGATTTCACCGGTCATTTTTTACACATTTTGATTGCAAAGTACTTCTCACACATTTGGGCCCCTAAATTGCCAGGGCAGTATAACTACGCCACAAGTGACCCCATTTTGGAAAGAAGACACCCCATGGTATTCCGTGAGGGGCATGGCGAGTTCCTAGAATTTTTTATTTTTTGTCGCAAGTTAGTGGAATATGAGACTTTGTAAGGAAAAAAGAGAAAAAAAAAAAATCATCATTTTCCGCTAACTTGTGACAAAAAATAAAAAATTCTAGGAACTCGCAGTGCCCCTCACGGAATACCTTAGGGTGTCTTCTTTCCAAAATGGGGTCACTTGTGGCGTAGTTATACTGCCCTGGCAATTTAGGGGCCCAAATGTGTGAGAAGTACCTTGCAATCAAAATGTGTAAAAAATGCCCTGCAAAATCTGAAAGGTGCACTTTGGAATATGTGCCCCTTTGCCCACCTTGGCAGCAAAAAAGTGTGACACATCTGGTATCGCCGTACTCAGGAGAAGTTGGGGAATGTGTTTTGGGGTGTCATTTTACATATACCCATGCTGGATGAGAGAAATATCTTGGCAAAAGACAACTTTTCCCATTTTTTTATACAAAGTTGGCATTTGACCAAGATATTTTTCTCACCCAGCATGGGTATATGTAAAATGACACCCCAAAACACATTCCCCAACTTCTCCTGAGTACGGCGATACCAGATGTGTGACACTTTTTTGCTGCCAAGGTGGGCAGAGGGGCACATATTCCAAAGTGCATCTTTCGGATTTTGCAGGGCATTTTTTACACATTTTGATTGCAAAGTTCTTCTCACACATTTGGGCCCCTAAATTGCCAGGGCAGTATAACTACGCCACAAGTGACCCCATTTTGGAAAGAAGACACCCCAAGGTATTCCGTGAGGGGCATGGCGAGTTCCTAGAATTTTTAATTTTTTGTCGCAAGTTAGTGGAATATGAGACTTTGTAAGGAAAAAAGAGAAAAAAAAAAAAATTATCATTTTCCGCTAACTTGTGACAAAAAATAAAAAATTCTAGGAACTCGCAGTGCCCCTCACGGAATACCTTAGGGTGTCTTCTTTCCAAAATGGGGTCACTTGTGGCGTAGTTATACTGCCCTGGCAATTTAGGGGCCCAAATGTGTGAGAAGTACCTTGCAATCAAAATGTGTAAAAAATGGCCTGCAAAATCCGAAAGGTGCACTTTGGAATATGTGCCCCTTTGCCCACCTTGGCAGCAAAAAAGTGTGACACATCTGGTATCGCCGTACTCAGGAGAAGTTGGGCAATGTGTTTTGGGGTGTCATTTTACATATACCCATGCTGGGTGAGAAAAATATCTTGGTCAAATGCCAACTTTGTATAAAAAAATGGGAAAAGTTGTCTTTTGCCAAGATATTTCTCTCACCCAGCATGGGTATATGTAAAATGACACCCCAAAACACATTCCCCAACTTCTCCTGAGTACGGCGATACCACATGTGTGACACTTTTTTGCTGCCAAGGTGGGCAAAGGGGCGCATATTCCAAAGTGCACCTTTCGGATTTCACCGGTCATTTCTTACACATTTTGATTGCAAAGTTCTTCTCACACATTTGGGCCCCTAAATTGCCAGGGCAGTATAACTACCCCACAAGTGACCCCATTTTGGAAAGAAGACACCCCAAGGTATTCTGTGAGGGGCATGGTGAGTTCCTAGAATTTTTTTTTTTTTGTCGCAAGTTAGTGGAATATGAGACTTTGTAAGAAAAAAAAAAAAAAAAAAATCATCATCATTTTCCGCTAACTTGTGACAAAAAATAAAAAGTTCTATGAACTCACTATGCCCATCAGCGAATACCTTAGGGTGTCTACTTTCCGAAATGGGGTCATTTGTGGGGTTTTTCTACTGTTTGGGCATTGTAGAACCTCAGGAAACATGACAGGTGCTCAGAAAATCAGAGCCGTTTCAAAAAGCGGAAATTCACATTTTTGTACCATAGTTTGTAAATGCTATAACTTTTACCCAAACCATTTTTTTTTTTGCCCAAACATTTTTTTTTTATCAAAGACATGTAGAACTATAAATTTAGCGAAAAATTTATATATGGATGTCGTTTTTTTTGCAAAATTTCACAGCTGAAAGTGAAAAATGTCATTTTTTTGCAAAAAAATCGTTACATTTTGATTAATAACAAAAAAAGTAAAAATGTCAGCAGCAATAAAATACCACCAAATGAAAGCTCCATTAGTGAGAAGAAAAGGAGGTAAAATTCATTTGGGTGGTAAGTTGCATGACCGAGCGATAAACGGTGAAAGTAGTGTAGTGCCGAAGTGTAAAAAGTGGCCTGGTCATGAAGGGGGTTTCACCTAGCGGGGCTGAAGTGGTTAAAGAATCTCTTTTTTTTGTTTTCACTTTCAGCTCGAACTTACATTCAGTTATTTGGAAATTCAAGGCATTGTTTGCAGCAAACCAGGTCATGTAAGTATCTTCTCTTATTTGGAAGTCGTAAGCACAACCTAATTGTCCCTGAAACTTCTTCCCTGTGAAGGTGTCTTCTAAAGTGGTGGGATATTGAAAATCTTCAGTCACCGGTAGTTTCTATTGGAGTTGATAAAATCCTTTGCATTTTACATTTGGAGAATAAAAATTAACTGGACTGATTGATGTTATCTATGAGCACCACCCACGTTAGTGAATCCAGCATCCACATCCTACATGCCATATTCCTTGTCAAGAGTGTGTTTGGTATCTCAGAGACTCCATATTTAGTCCTTTACCTGTCACATCTCCAGTATGAGGATTTACACTGCATGAAATTTTGGTCTTGTAGCATGACGGCCAATAATTAATGAAGACTCTAATAATAACTTCACGTCTTCATATGAAGTGATCGGCATATAGGTCTTTGTTTCTTATCTTAATCGTCTACTCTCCCTGACAAGTATTATTTCCCTCTACAATCTGAAATGTAGAGCAATTGAAGTGGGATCTCATTTTTATTAAAATGGTAATAACAGAGAAGCTGGAATTGTGATGTACTGTTTCTCCTTACGCATCTTATAGGCCATGCTATGCTTCTCTGGCAAAAGTTATGCAAATTGGCTCTTTAAAAAAAAAGAAAAAAAAAAGCCTATGCCTTCCAACAGAGAGCACTAGGGGTAAAACTTTTTTTTTTTGTTACTTTGCATACCTGTTTGCCTGAGGACACTGCGGTCATGTGTTTGTTCACATGATCGCTCTGTCAGTCTAGTCCTGCCCCCACTAGGTGCTTTTGATTGGCTCTTCTGGTGGAGTCTGGGCGTGCCCTCTGACACATCTCTGACACTGCGGTCATGTGTTTGTTCACATGATCGCTCTGTCAGTCTAGTCCTGCCCCCACTAGGTGCTTTTGATTGGCTCTTCTGGTGGAGTCTGGGCGTGCCCTCTGACACATCTCTGACACTGCGGTCATGTGTTTGTTCACATGATCGCTCTGTCAGTCTAGTCCTGCCCCCACTAGGTGCTTTTGATTGGCTCTTCTGGTGGAGTCTGGGCGTGCCCTCTGACACATCTCTGACACTGCGGTCATGTGTTTGTTCACATGATCGCTCTGTCAGTCTAGTCCTGCCCCCACTAGGTGCTTTTGATTGGCTCTTCTGGTGGAGTCTGGGCGTGCCCTCTGACACATCTCTGACACTGCGGTCATGTGTTTGTTCACATGATCGCTCTGTCAGTCTAGTCCTGCCCCTACTAGGTGCTTTTGCCTCCACTGACTGGTCCTGAATTACTGGAGCTTCAACTCCATTGGTGGCGACATTCCGGTCCTGCAATCTTAATTTTGTTCCACACACCTGTGTGGGCACTATATAGGGGAGAGGTTTTTACATGTTTCCATATCCCCGGAAGAAGCCAGGTTTAGTGGTGAAACGGCGTTGGGTCAGGAGTCGGCCGAGAGATCTTTGCACCACTCAGGGTATGTTTAATCTTGTCATTGTACTTTAACCTCAATCTCTACAATTGCCTCCTTTGCACTTTGTTTGGGGCGTTGCTGTCATGAGGTTTTGAGGTACGCTTTTTTAGCTAGCATTCCTTTTTTTTTCCCTGTTGTTATTTCCGTGCACTGATCTCCCGGCCTCTCCTTGGGTCCTGCTCCTCATCTGTGTGTCCTGCCTTGCGCTGCCTTCTTTTATCATGCATGTATGTATTGTTTATATATATATATTTATAATAAAGTCTTTTGGATTTTCATACATACAAAAGTCAGTTTCATTTTTTTGGTGATTATTATGACTCCTTGGGGGTCAGTTATTTCGATTTATTCGATATTTATTCTGTCCAGTTAATATTGGTTGATCACTGAGGATCAACGCATGGCCTACGACTCATTAGTCCTCTAAGGCGCCATTAAGCAGAAGTAGAAACCCCCCACTCAGCCAAACTAGTACTCTGCTCTGCACAAAGGGCAAGCAACCTGAAACTGTCTGCTGATGGATTACATCCTTAGTTATGTTTCAAGGCCTGTTTTAAAGGATCAGACATTGACTGATAGGACAGCTGTATATTTACAGGTAAGAGAGCTAATTTGCATAGCAGACAGACTGGATATCTTTAACATCCCTCTATTATAGGCTGGGTGTGTTCTCCTTTGCAACCAAAATTTGTATTGATCCCATACATTGAAAATTAGAATGAAATGGCTCTGAGAATAGTCTTGGTTAAATATTCCTTACCAAAAATGTCCTCCTATGCACATCTTTAAAAAAAACATTAGTGTTTTCCTCCCTTGCTGTTATCAGATCTCAGAACTCCATGTTTTTGAGCTTGTTCAGAGTTGTCATCAGAAATAATCCCTTTCAGATTTCAGCTTCCACAGGCAGATGTTTCCATGGCAGGATTACATGGCGGACATTTACATGATTTGCCTTCCATGTAGCACATGAAGCTGCTCTTACAGATTGGCTCTCTGCCTTGGCTCATAGAGGTGGCTTCAGTTGTGGTGTCCATATGTCCTTATAGAGAATATGAATGGGGTTGTCTTCATAACCTTTTTGGATAGGTCCATACACTGTGGGGTAACATACAGAATTTGCTGCGGATTCACCACAGATTCCAGCCCTTTTCAAGGTAGCACGAGTGAAAATGGCCAAGAATCTATAGCTTATACATATTGTATTGCAGATTCTCCACAGATTGACATGCTGCAGATTGTATTATCTGCACTGGAGGTTAATTTCATTGAGGGAACTTTCTGCAGCGTGTGGATACAAGTTGTAAAATGAACATGTGGACTTGCAATAAGGAAACAAAATATACCTTATAAGGCTACTTTCACACTTGCGTTCAGAGCGGATCATTATATTGTTAAAAAATTTCTAAGTGTGAAAGTAGCCTCAGACGGATCCGTCCAGACTTTCAATGTAAAGTCACTGGGGGACGGATCCGTTTGAAGATTGAGCCATAGTGTGTCATCTTCAAACGGATCCGTCCCCATTGACTTACATTGTAAGTCTGGACGGATCCGCACACCTCCGCGCTGCAAGCAGCGTTCAGGTGTCCGCCTGCTGAGCGGAGCGGAGGCTGAACGCTGCCAGACTGATGCATTCTGAGCGGATCCGCATCCACTCAGAATGCATTAGGGCAGTACGGATGCGTTCGGGGCCGCTAGCCTTCAAACGGAGCTCACAAGCTGACACCCGAACGCAAGTGTGAAAGTAGCCTAAATTAGTTGAGAACCCTCAGAGCAACTAGGTGACCGACATAAAGCACTGTTAAGGCAAATATGGCTGACCGTTTTCATGTGACTCGTTTGGTCATCATCATGTAACTTGTCACCTGGTGCCCCTTCTCTCTGATGCTGCTGCATCACGCCGAGGACGTGTCAAACTAATCAGGTGATTTGTATTATTAGTTCTTCGCTATATGAATACCCCTGCTTTTAGTATACGTGTGCCTCCTGACTAAGCTGCTATAAGCTAAACGGATGTCGAGGGTGGTCTGTGGACCCGCGGGTCCCCCGGCACATCTAAAGGAATACTGTGCTGGACTATATACTATATGCCTTTTAGGTCATGAATTGTCATTCTCTTGGATTTTTGAATAAACTGAGCATGTGTCTCCTGTGTTCCCGGAGGGGAGTTTTGTAGGATATACTATTATTATATTTACATTTAGTCATAGACTATTGATTGCCTACTCTTGACAGGTGCATATTGTGTGTTTTTATTTGTTTAAAATTTAACTTTTATTAGTTGCTTTTTCAATAATAAATAGTGAATGTTTTGTGGATATCTAACCTGCTAAATTAAAGCTATCTCCAGTGCTCCAGTGTGTGCAATTTATATATGATTTATTGGCTTTTCACACTATTATTACAGTAGCAGTGTATTAATTGCAGATGTTCTCTTATGGCTGGCCGTTGATAACTATTTCTAATGGCTGTATGAGTGCTGCATTAGTGGCCTTATTCCTGTGGGCTGTTGGTTGTTACAGACTGATGTTGAAGATCGGAGGCAGTTTGAATTCGCTATTAAGCTGCCTGCTTGCTACTACTTGTCAGGCTTCTTTGGCTAATGCCATATAGTTGCAACACTTGATTGCCAATAGCTATATGGTTACATAAATATGTGTATATGCTGCTACTTTTGTAGCTCTGCAATTATTTTGTCTGCTTCCTGTTAGTGATTCATCGGCTATCACTGGTACTGTGACACTGTTGCCGTTCCTTCTGGCTATTAATGGCAGCGGTCATCTGCTGTGTTTGCTGTCTGATTTGATCAGCACTGCTCTTTCTGTGAGTTACTGTCATTTATTATTGCGCCACCCTAGCTGCCTATTAACTTGCCAGATGGAATTGCACACTGGGATGCACTAAAGTCTAAAACCCTAGATGCTGCCCCCCATGTTTTGCCATATACATGGCGTCTTCAGGGGATCGGGCAGTCTTCAGATTTCAGACTGCCCGATCCCCTGAAGACGCCATGTATATGGCGAAACATGTCGGGGGGCAGCATCTAGGGTTTTAGACTTTAGTGCATCCCAGTGTGCAATTCCATCTGGCAAGTTAATAGGCAGCTAAGGCAGCTAGGGTGGCGCAAGAATAAATGACAGTAACTCACAGAAAGAGCAGTGCTGATCAAATCAGACAGCAAACACAGCAGATGACCGCTGCCATTAATAGTCAGAAGGAACGGCAACAGTGTCACAGTACCAGTGATAGCCGATGAATCACTAACAGGAAGCAGACAAAATAATTGCAGAGCTACAAAAGTAGCAGCATATACACATATTATGTAACCATATAGCTATTGGCAATCAAGTGTTGCAACTATATGGCATTAGCCAAAGAAGCCTGACAAGTAGTAGCAAGCAGGCAGCTTAATAGCGAATTCAAACTGCCTCAGATCTTCAACATCAGTCTGTAACAACCAACAGCCCACAGGAATAAGGCCACTAATGCAGCACTCATACAGCCATTAGAAATAGTTATCAACGGCCAGCCATAACAGAACATCTGCAATTAATACACTGCTACTGTAATAATAGTGTGAAAAGCCAATAAATCATATAAAAATTGCACACACTGGAGATAGCTTTAATTTAGCAGGTTAGATATCCACAAAACATTCACTATTTATTATTGAAAAAGAAACTAATACAAGTTAAATTTTAAATAAATAAAAACACACAATATGCACCTGTCAAGAGTAGGCAATCAACAATAGTCTATGACTAAATGTAAATATAATAAAAGTGCCTCTACACGTGCAGGGTATATATGAATGTAATATATATTGTAGGATATACTGTACATTTTCAGAGAGCGTGTTTGAGCCCAAGAAACTAAAGACCAAGGCTAACGCACAAGCATCTGTGTTATCAAGAGAAAAGTTGTACAAATGTTTACTGCAGCAAAGGAATCAATAGCGTTGTCATGTTTCCATTTCATGGTAGATGGTGGCACCTTACAGGGATACGCCAGTTTGAGAAAATCAAAAGGTTTGCATCCCCTGGATCTAAAAAATTAACATTCCATTTTAATGGTGGCAGAGATCTTGTGGACCATGAAGAATTGATCATGAAAGTTTATTGGAAACATCTATAGTGCTTAATGGGGTATTCTGGTTTCATGATGTTGATGGCCTATCCTTAAAATAGGTCATCAATATTAAATCTGTGGGATCCAACTCCTGGCACCCCCACTGATCAGCTGTTTGAAAGGGCTGCAGCTCTTATACAAGGGCTACGGCCTCCCAATGTTTAACTGCAGTCGTGGCCAAAAGTTTTGAGAATGACACAAATATTAGTTTTCACAAAGTTTGCTGCTAAACTGCTTTTAGATCTTTGTTTCAGTTGTTTCTGTGATGTAGTGAAATATAATTACACGCACTACATACATTTCAAAGGCTTTTATCGACAATTGCATGACATTTATGCAAAGAGTCAGTATCTTTTTCAGAACCTTTGCAATTCGACTGGGCATGCTCTCAATCAACTTCTGGGCCAATTCCTGACTGATAGCAACCCATTCTTTCATAATCACTTCTTGGAGTTTGTCAGAATTAGTGGGTTTTTGTTTGTCCACCCGCCTCTTGAGGATTGACCACAAGTTCTCAATGGGATTAAGATCTGGGGAGTTTCCAGGTCATGGACCCAAAATGTCAATGTTTTGGTCCCCGAGCCACTTAGTTATCACTTTTGCCTTATGGCACGGTGCTCCGTCATGCTGGAAAATGCATTGTTCTTCACCAAACTTTTGTTGGATTGTTGGAAGAAGTTGCTGTTGGAGGGTGTTTTGGTACTATTCTTTATTCATGGCTGTGTTTTTGGGCAAACTTGTGAGTGAGCCCACTCCCTTGGATGAGAAGCAACCCCACACATGAATGGTCTCAGGATGCTTTACTCTTGGCATGACACAGGACTGATGGTAGCGTTCACCTTCACCTTTTCTTCTCCGGACAAGCCTTTTTTCTGATGCCCCAAACAATCGGAAAGAGGCTTCATCGGAGAATATGACTGCCCCAGTCCTCAGCAGTCCATTCACTATTTTCTGCAGAAGATCAATCTGTCCCTGATGTTTTTTTGGGAGAGAAGTGGCTTCTTTTCTGCCCTTCTTGACACCAGGCCATCTTCCAAAAGTCTTTGCCTCACTGTGCGTGCAGATGCGCTCACACCTGCCTGCTGCCATTCCTGAGCAAGCTCTGCACTGGTGGTACTCCGATCCCGCAGCTGAATCCTCTTTAGGAGGCGATCCTGGCGCTTGCTGGACTTTCTTGGACGCCCTGAAGCTTTCTTAACGAGAATTGAACCTCTTTCCTTGAAGTTCTTGATGATCCTATAAATTGTTGATTGAGGTGCAATCTTAGTAGCCACAATATCCTTGCCTGTTAAGCCATTTTTATGCAACGCAATGATGGCTGCACACGTTTCTTTGCAGGTCACCATGGTTAACAATGGAAGAACAATGATTTCAAGCATCACCCTCCTTTTAACAGGTCACGTCTGCCATTTTAACCCAATCAGCCTGACATAATGATCTCCAGCCTTGTGCTCGTCAACATTCTCACCTGAGTTAACAAGACGATTGCTGAAATGATCTCAGCAGGTCCTTTTTTTGGGATGAAGTTAATTTTCATGGCATAGAAGGACTATGCAATTCATCTGATCACTCTTCATAACATTCTGGAGAATATGCAAATTGCTATTATAAAAACTTAGGCAGCAACTTTTCCAATTTTCAATATTTATGTAATTCTCAAAACTTTTGTCCACGTCTGTAGTTTATATTTATATTTTTCCCTTTATCTAGGCCTGACAACCACAGAATGTATTGAAGCGCAGATCACACAATTCACTGATTACACCGTTGACAGCAAAAATGTGGATAGATTCTGGGGGAAAAAAATTGTGTTTTCTGTATTATAATTTTGTCCCTATATCTGGACCTGAGAACCACACTAGGTATTGAAGCACAGATCACACAATTCACGTATTACACCGTTGACAACAAAAATGTGGACTATGGGGAAAATAAAATATTATTTTCACTAATATTCTTCCTATCTCTGCCTCTGACACATAGAAGGTATTGCTGCACAGATGTCACAAGTCACTGCAGACACCTTCTATATAGCAAAATGATCGCTATTTCGAAAAGTATAAAAAATAAAATAAATTGAGTACAACTTTGCACAATTAAATTGCTGCCACCACACACAATAGTCTTTAAAAGGACTTTTGGGTCTTTGAAACGTTTTAAAATTTCATAAATTGCGATCACAAACTCCCTACACTATCTGTCCCTTCCTAAGCGCAACTCTCCCTGACTCGCAATGAGCCAAACCCGATGACGCATTCCGGCCAGCCAATCACTGTAATAGTAGCAGCTAACATGCATTACAGTGGTGGCAGTACTTACCTGCACGTTTATTGGCTGCTTGGCAGTCGTGAAATATGCGGGGAGGAATCTCGAGCATGGCGCTCGAGCATACGTGGTACTCGGCCGAGTACCGCCATGTGCCGAGCATAGCGATTCTCGAGCCGAACAAGTATTCGGCCGAGCATGCTCGTTCATCACTACTTCTCACATTCATAGACATAACTTTTTCCATGTGAGGCCATTTTTTATTATGCCATTGTGCCATTTTTTATTATGCTGTTTAATGATCACCATAAATAATGTGCTTACTATAATGTACGGGTCATCATGATTACAGGGATACCAAATACTGTTTTGTGATATTTATCCCCTTCAAGGCACAACTATTTTTCACCTTCCGGACCAAGCCTAATTTTGCTAAATAGACATGTCGCTTTATATAGTAATACCTTTTGAATGCTTTTACTTATCTAAACAATTCTGAGGCAGTTTTTTGTGTGACACATCGTACTTTAAGTTATTAGTAAATTTGAGTTGCTATGTTTTGGCTTTTATTTATAAAAAAATTAGAATTTTTCTATCTCATAAAATAGTTTCAAATTAAATTCACCATATGCTGGCATCATCTTGTAAGTACCATTTTCAAGAATTTTGTTTTAAAACCAACATTTTTAAGGACTGATAAGGAAAACCCAGCTTTCCTGAAAACTGGATATTATAAAGAGATTTTATGTGTTTCATTTCTGTGTGCACCATAAGAAGATGACAATGACATAAGCTAAACTATAGAAGTTAGCATATGTGTGTTGAGATAAGATAAGGTTTGTATGTGCTATATAGCCAATATGCATTTCTTGCTAAAGAAAAAAATAGTCTTAGCTATTTACCCATTAGTAGAATATAGAATACTAACTAATCAATGGATGGATTCAGTTCTGACCAATTAGAAGTATTGTTTGTGTACCAATCATGTCAATACTTTAAGGGGTTACACCCTTGGAATGGGGTATAAATAAAGGGCCAGGACACTCCCTTTTTGGGATCCTGGCAGAGTTTTGAACTATGCGCTGACCTCTGTCATTTTCCTCCGTCGACGTTATTCACCTAAACACGTGGTATCGATCCTCACGTGACTGACCCTTGGTCTGCCACAACATTTTCTGGTGGAGAATGTGGGCGCCACAACAACGCTTCTTGATACGGAGACCAGGACCCAGGAAGACCGCAGCAAGTAACCCATTGTGTTACTGCCTGTCTCCTGAGCTCTGCTCGCTGTTCTGCAGTGTGGTGTGTGAATGTGGTGCCTGCACCGTGTTCTGGGGAATGTTTTGCTTAATTTCCCCTACATGTGCAAACTGTCTCTAGGCGTATAATTGCACGAATGTGTGAGTGGCTGAGATGAGCTGAATCTAGGAAGGGTCTGACCCTGCCTCCCCTGAGCTAAGCTAAAAGTCCAGAGCCCATTGACTGGCTTGTCTGATCCGTGTCTCTGAAGGCCTCTGGTTTTGGTGGAGAAACAGGTTGACGGACCTATCTTAGAGTAGGCTGTGAGAAGTGGCAGTGTATAAAGCTGCCCAGCAAGATTGGATGGGGGCCCTGCAGTTCCTTGTTGGTACCTGAAAAAGGCACCTGAGGTCAGGGGTTGTTCCAAAGTTATGTCATGCTGTGTGATTTCACATGTACTGAGTGCCTGCTGATATTGTATGAGGAAGAATTACTGCGTTGTTGCCAATTCCTGTGCTGTATAGTGTATACATGCGTGGGTATTATGATACCAGTTTGGATTAGACGGTTGCAGTTATAATTATTTGGATAGCAGTGTTTGTTTGCTTCCTGTGCCATAGAAAGAAGTTAGAGGGGTTTAAGGGGTTTCCAATGCGTAACCCCAGAGAGGACATGAGAGTTACTCTGTGTGTGGGCAAGACTATACTATAGTGTTGCCAAGCAGTGGATAGTGCTGCCTCGGAAGCATGCCCACAGCACCACTGGTAGTAGAGAAAAGTGGTTCCGCCTCAGAAGTGTGTCCAAAGCACCACTGATAGTGCTGCCTCGGAAGTGTGTCCAACAGCACTGTTGTATGTCACCAGGTGTGTGAGTACCTGGATAGTGAATTACAAGGAGCCACCCACAGGATGGGGCTACACAGAGTAAGCACTCCTCTGAGAAGGGAGCAGAGAAATGGGTCTCTGCAATTGATATTGTAGAATGCGCAAAGGGCACTGAAGCAACCAAAGACTGTAGACAAATGTTACAGAAACTGGGAGCATATGTGAATGGAACATTGGATGAATCAGTATGGCATAAATTTCTCACTAATTTTAAGGGGTGGTTAGAGGACCATAACAAATATGACCAGGCTACAATGTGGTATGATGTAGCCCAGGGAATGACTATGACTGCCCATAAGGCAAATGACACTGACAAAGGGACTGTGTATGAAATATGGGATGTGATTAAATTGCCAACAAAATAATTAATCATCCCTTATGAAGTACATTCTATTAGCCCCCATAACCCACACAAATCTTTCTCTAAAACAGCACCACCTCCATATAATGGCCCGAAGGGGTGGACATGTCCTAACTGTGGACAACAAAACCCAGACTCGAGAGAGAGATGCTGAGCCTGTGGGGGGCCTAAGCCACACTCCTGTGTGGGCTTATACCCACTTGTCAATAAGAAGACCCTCACCACAGTCAGAGGTGGGCAAGCGGAAACACATGATTATAATGTTTATCGGCCATGGACTCCTAATGAGTTGCTGGCCATGTGTAACACTTTGCTAGACCCTCGTACTGTCCCCAGTACTTTCCTTCGTAAATTTGAAAATATCCAGACCGCATATAAAGCCACTTGGGTGGATCTGGAGAGTCTTCTAGACAAAAGGAGGGGAGGTACTTAAGGATCAAATGTTGGCAAAGACCTCTGGTGTAGAGTTGAGCGAACACCTGGATGTTCGGGTTCGAGAAGTTCGGCCGAACTTCCCGAAAATGTTCGGGTTCGGGATCCGAACCCAATCTGAACTTCGTCCCGAACCCCATTGAAGTCAATGGGGACCCGAACTTTTCGGCACTAAAACGGCTGTAAAACAGCCCAGGAAATGGCTAGAGGGCTGCAAAAGGCAGCAACATGTAGGTAAATCCTCTGCAAACAAATGTGGATAGGGAAATGAAGTAAAATAAAAATTAAATAAATAAAAATTAACCAAAATCAATTGGAGAGATGTCCCATAGCAGAGAATCTGGCTTCCTGTCACCCACCACTGGAACAGTCCATTGTCATAAATTTAGGCCCAGCACCCAGGCAGAGGACAGAGGTCCCGTAACAGACAATCTGGCTTCATGTCAGCAGAGAATTAGTCTGCATGTCATAGCAGAGAATCAGGCTTCATGTCAGCCACCAATGCAACAGTCCATTGTCAGATATTTAGGCCCAGCACCCAGGCAGAGGAGAGAGGTCCCGTAACAGACAATCTGGCTTCATGTCAGCAGAGAATTAGTCTGCATGTCATAGCAGAGAATCAGGCTTCACGTCACCCAACATTGGAACAGTCCATTGTCAGATATTTAGGCCCAGCACCCAGGCAGAGGAGAGAGGTCCTGTAACAGAGGATCTGGCTTCATGTCAGCAGAGAATCAGTCTGCATGTCATAGCAGAGAATCAGTCTTCATGTCATAGCAGAGAATCAGGCTTCACGTCACCCACCACTGTAAGAGTCCATTTTCATAAATTTAGGCCCAGCACCCAGGCAGAGGAGAGAGGTCCCGTAACAGACAATCTGGCTTCATGTCAGCAGAGAATCAGTCTTCATGTCATAGCAGAGAATCAGGCTTCACGTCAGCCACCACTGCAACAGTCCATTGTCATAAATTTAGGCCCAGCACCCAGGCAGAGGACAGAGGTCCCGTAACAGACAATCTGGCTTCATGTCAGCAGAGAATTAGTCTGCATGTCATAGCAGAGAATCAGGCTTCATGTCAGCCACCAATGCAACAGTCCATTGTCAGATATTTAGGCCCAGCACCCAGGCAGAGGAGAGAGGTCCCGTAACAGACAATCTGGCTTCATGTCAGCAGAGAATTAGTCTGCATGTCATAGCAGAGAATCAGGCTTCACGTCACCCAACATTGGAACAGTCCATTGTCAGATATTTAGGCCCAGCACCCAGGCAGAGGAGAGAGGTCCTGTAACAGAGGATCTGGCTTCATGTCAGCAGAGAATCAGTCTGCATGTCATAGCAGAGAATCAGTCTTCATGTCATAGCAGAGAATCAGGCTTCACGTCACCCACCACTGCAACAGTCCATTTTCATAAATTTAGGCCCAGCACCGAGGCAGAGGAGAGAGGTCCCGTAAAAGACAATCTGGCTTCATGTCAGCAGAGAATCAGTCTTCATGTCATAGCAGAGAATCAGGCTTCACGTCAGCCACCACTGTAAGAGTCCATTTTCATAAATTTAGGCCCAGCACCCAGGCAGAGGAGAGAGGTCCCGTAACAGAGGATCTGGCTTCATGTCAGCAGAGAATCAGTCTTCATGTCATAGCAGAGAATCAGGCTTCACGTCACCCACCACTGCAACAGTCCATTTTCATAAATTTAGGCCCAGCACCGAGGCAGAGGAGAGAGGTCCCGTAAAAGACAATCTGGCTTCATGTCAGCAGAGAATTAGTCTGCATGTCATAGCAGAGAATCAGTCTTCATGTCATAGCAGAGAATCAGGCTTCACGTCAGCCACCAATGCAACAGTCCATTGTCAGATATTTAGGCCCAGCACCCAGGCAGAGGAGAGAGGTCCCGTAACAGAGGATCTGGCTTCATGTCAGCAGAGAATCAGTCTGCATGTCATAGCAGAGAATCAGGCTTCACGTCAGCCACCACTGCAACAGTCCATTGTCATAAATTTAGGCCCAGCACCCAGGCAGAGGAGAGAGGTCCCGTAACAGACAATCTGGCTTCATGTCAGCAGAGAATTAGTCTGCATGTCATAGCAGAGAATCGGGCTTCACGTCACCCAACATTGGAACAGTCCATTGGCATATATTTAGGCCCCGGCACCCAGACAGAGGAGAGGTTCATTCAACTTTGGGTAGCCTCGTAATATAATGGTAAAATGAAAATAAAAATAGGATTGAATGAGGAAGTGCCCTGGAGTACAATAATATATGGTTAAGGGGAGGTAGTTAATGTCTAATCTGGACAAAGGACGGACAGGTCCTGTGGGATCCATGCCTGGTTCATTTTTATGAACGTCAGCTTGTCCACATTGGCTGTAGACAGGCGGCTGCGTTTGTCTGTAATGGAGCCCCCTGCCGTGCTGAATACACGTTCAGACAAAACGCTGGCCGCCGGGCAGGCCAGCACCTCCAAGGCATAAAAGGCTAGCTCTGACCACGTGGACAATTTAGAGACCCAGAAGTTGAATGGGGCCGAACCATCAGTCAGTACGTGGAGGGGTGTGCACACGTACTGTTCCACCATGTTAGTGAAATGTTGCCTCCTGCTAACACGTTGCGTATCAGGTGGTGGTGCAGTTAGCTGTTGCGTGTTGACAAAAGTTTTCCACATCTCTGCCATGCTAACCCTGCCCTCAGACGAGCTGGCCATGACACAGCTGCCTTGGCGACCTCTTGCTCCTCCTCTGCCTTGGCCTTGGGCTTCCACTTGTTCCCCTGTGACATTTGGGAATGCTCTCAGTAGCGCGTCTACCAACGTGCGCTTGTACTTGCGCATCTTCCTATCACGCTCCAGTGCAGGAAGTAAGGTGGGCACATTGTCTTTGTAGCGTGGATCCAGCAGGGTGGCAACCCAGTAGTCCGCACAGGTTAAAATGTGGGCAACTCTGCGGTGAGCGGGAAGGCCGAAGTTACGCTTTAGCGCAGACAGGCGAGCAGCAGCAGGATGTGAACGCCGGAAGCGCGAACAGACGGCCCGCACTTTATGCAGCAGCTCTGACATGTCGGGGTAGTTGTGAATGAACTTCTGCACCACCAAATTCAGCACATGCGCCAAGCAAGGGATGTGCGTCAAATTGGCTAGTCCCAGAGCTGCAACGAGATTTCGCCCATTATCACACACCACCAGGCCGGGCTTGAGGCTCACCGGCAGCAACCACTCGTCGGTCTGTTGTTCTATACCCCGCCACAACTCCTGTGCGGTGTGGGGCCTGTCCCCCAAACATATGAGTTTCAGAATGGCCTGCTGACGTTTACCCCGGGCTGTGCTGAAGTTGGTGGTGAAGGTGTGTGGCTGACTGGATGAGCAGGTGGAAGAAGAGGAGGAGGAAGCCGAGAAGGAGGAGGTGGCAACAGGAGGCAAAGAATGTTGCCCTGCGATCCTTGGCGGCGGAAGGACGTGCGCCAAACAGCTCTCCGCCTGGGGCCCAGCTGCCACTACATTTACCCAGTGTGCAGTTAGTGAAATATAGCGTCCCTGGCCGTGCTTACTGGTCCACGTATCTGTGGTTAGGTGGACCTTGCTACAGATGGCTTTGCGCAGTGCACACTTGATTTTATCGGATACTTGGTTGTGCAGGGAAGGCACGGCTCTCTTGGAGAAGTAGTGGCGGCTGGGAACAACATACTGTGGGACAGCAAGCGACATGAGCTGTTTGAAGCTGTCTGTGTCCACCAGCCTAAATGACAGCATTTCATAGGCCAGTAGTTTAGAAATGCTGGCATTCAGGGCCAGGGATCGAGGGTGGCTAGGTGGGAATTTACGCTTTCTCTCAAATGTTTGTGAGATGGAGAGCTGAACGCTGCCGTGTGACATGGTTGAGACGCTTGGTGACGGAGGTGGTGGTGGTGGTGTTGGTGGTACATCCCCTGTTTGCTGGGCGGCAGGTGCCAACGTTCCTCCAGAGGCGGAGGAAGAGGCCGAGGCGGCAGCAGCAGAAGAGGCCGAGGCGGCAGCAGCAGAAGAGGTAGCAGGGGGAGCCTGAGTGACTTCCTTGGTTTTAAGGTGTTTACTCCACTGCAGTTCATGCTTTGAATGCAGGTGCCTGGTCATGCAGGTTGTGCTCAGGTTCAGAACGTTAATGCCTCGCTTCAGGCTCTGATGGCACAGCGTGCAAACCACTCGGGTCTTGTCGTCAGCACATTGTTTGAAGAAGTGCCATGCCAGGGAACTCCTTGAAGCTGCCTTTGGGGTGCTCGGTCCCAGATGGCGGCAGTCAGTAGCAGGCGGAGTCTCTTGGCGGCGGGTGTTCTGCTTTTGCCCACTGCTCCCTCTTTTGCTACGCTGTTGGCTCGGTCTCACCACTGCCTCTTCCTCCAAACTGTGAAAGTCAGTGGCACGACCTTCATTCCATGTGGGGTCTAGGACCTCATCGTCCCCTGCATCGTCTTCCACCCAGTCTTGATCTCTGACCTTCTGTTCAGTCTGCACACTGCAGAAAGACGCAGCAGTTGGCACCTGTGTTTCGTCATCATCAGAGACATGCTGAGGTGGTATTCCCATGTCCTCATCATCAGGAAACATAAGTGGTTGTGCGTCAGTGCATTCTATGTCTTCTACCGCTGGGGAAGGGCTAGGTGGATGCCCTTGGGAAACCCTGCCAGCAGAGTCTTCAAACAGCATAAGAGACTGCTGCATAACTTGAGGCTCAGACAGTTTCCCTGATATGCATGGGGGTGATGTGACAGACTGATGGGGTTGGTTTTCAGGCGCCATCTGTGCGCTTTCTGCAGAAGACTGGGTGGGAGATAATGTGAACGTGCTGGATCCACTGTCGGCCACCCAATTGACTAATGCCTGTACCTGCTCAGGCCTTACCATCCTTAGAACGGCATTGGGCCCCACCATATATCGCTGTAAATTCTGGCGGCTAGTGGGACCTGAGGTAGTTGGTACACTAGGACGTGTGGATGTGGCAGAACGGCCACGTCCTCTCCCAGCACCAGAGGGTCCACTAACACCACCACGACCATGTCCGCGTCCGCGTCCCTTACTAGATGTTTTCCTCATTGTTATGGTTCACCACAACAACAAAAATATTATTTGGCCCAATGTATTGTATTCAAATTCAGCGGGATATAAATTTGAGGCCTTGTATTTAGGCGCTGGGTGACCGGTATGGATTTAGTGACAGAATTAGACTTGGAAATGCACAGTAGCGTGTGTGTGAAGTCATTCTGAATGACCCTATGTGCACCTTGAATATTATATACCCTTTTAGGGATAGATTTCAAATAGCTCTGATATAGCAGAAACCACTAAATTATGAAATTGCTAAATTGGGAATTGTATTTCAACCCAGAACAAAAAATGTGCTTTGACGGACACTAAATAACTTGCCCATCCACAACAGTACAGTGGTAATGACAGATTTAGCGGGATATAAATTTGAGGCCTAGTATTTAGGCGCTGGGTGACCGGTATGGATTTAGTGACAGAATTAGACTTGGAAATGCACAGTAGCGTGTGTGTGAAGTCATTCTGAATGACCCTATGTGCACCTTGAATATTATATACCCTTTTAGGGATAGATTTCAAATAGCTCTGATATAGCAGAAACCACTAAATTATGAAATTGCTAAATTGGGAATTGTATTTCAACCCAGAACAAAAAATGTGCTTTGACGGACACTAAATAACTTGCCCATCCACAACAGTACAGCGGTAACGACAGATTTAGCGGGATATAAATTTGAGGCCTAGTATTTAGGCGCTGGGTGACCGGTATGGATTTAGTGACCGAATTAGACTGGGATATGGCCAAAAAATAACCACACTATTGCTGGTTAAATGCACTTGGTGTGACAGCTTGACCAACCACACTACTGAGGGTTAAATGCACTTGGTGACGGGCGCAGCTTGCCCCTGATGTAGTATATGGCCAAAAAATGAACAGACTATTGCTGGTTAAATGCACTTGGTGTGACAGCTTCACCCTGATGTAGGCTTTAGCCAAAAAACAACCACACCATTGAGGGTTAAATGCACTTGGTGACAGGCGCAGCTTGCCCCTGATTTTGTATATGGCCAAAAAATGAACAGACTATTGCTGGTTAAATGCACTTGGTGTGACAGCTTGACCAACCACACTACTGAGGGTTAAATGCACTTGGTGACGGGCGCAGCTTGCCCCTGATGTAGTATATGGCCAAAAAATGAACAGACTATTGCTGGTTAAATGCACTTGGTGTGACAGCTTCACCCTGATGTAGGCTTTAGCCAAAAAACAACCACACCATTGAGGGTTAAATGCACTTGGTGACAGGCGCAGCTTGCCCCTGATGTAGTATATGGCCAAAAAATAAACAGACTATTGCTGGTTAAATGCACTTGGTGTGACAGCTTCACCCTGATGTAGGCTTTAGCCAAAAAACAACCACACCATTGAGGGTTAAATGCACTTGGTCGCAGCACCGCACAAGACACAAAATGGCCGCCGATCACCCCAGAAAAAAGTGACTGACAAACGGTCTGGGCAGCCTAAAAACAGTGAGCAATTGAATTTCAGCAGCTCAATGATGCACAGCTGCAGATCGATCGATTAATCAAGTCCTTTGGAGGAGTTAATCTGCCTTATCTCGCCCTACTGTCGCAGCCGCAACCTCTCCCTACGCTAATCAGAGCAGAGTGACGGGCGGCGCTATGTGACTCCAGCTTAAATAGAGGCTGGGTCACATGGTGCTCTGGCCAATCACAGCCATGCCAATAGTAGGCATGGCTGTGACGGCCTCTTGGGGCAAGTAGTATGACGCTTGTTGATTGGCTGCTTTGCAGCCTTTCAAAAAGCGCCAAGAAAGCGTCACAAAAGCGCCAAGAAAGCGACGAACACCGATCCCGAACCCAGACTTTTACAAAAATGTCCGGGTTCGGGTCCGTGTCACGGACACCCCAAAAGTCGGTACGAACCCGAACTATACAGTTAGAGTTCGCTCATCCCTACTCTGGTGCTTTTCTTATAGATAAGGTCACAGACCAGTCGGGCCAGGAATTTATCATGGCCCTTAAACCCTGGGTGAAAGAGCAACAGGGCAATCAGACTAATACCTTTATGACACAAACACAAGACGCTAAGCAGACTGTAGCTGACTACGCCACAGTTTTAGAACAGCTCTGGCTTGACTATGGGTATGAGACAGGAGACAGTAAGGACATGAGACTACTAAAACATACATTCATGTCTGGATTAAAAGCACCCATACAGGATGCTGTAAAAAAATATCCATAGCAAAGGGAGCTGAGCTAGACTTACAAAATAAAAAGAAGCCAATAATGGCTAACCAACCCTTCAAACCAAAGGGTGGGTTCCAGAAAAGGGTATGTAACTAGTAACATGTTGGAATTGTGGAAAAAAAAGGGGCATTACTCAGTCAAATGTCCCCAGAGAGGTCAGGCTACTGCCCGGACCTCTCAAGGAAGTGACGGCAATCCTGTGACTTCCCTCAACGTTAACTACACCCTTGACACATCCCCAGGTCCACAACTAATCATCACATCCACATGTGAGAACACGGGGGAATTCAATTGATTATTTGGTAGACACAGAAGCAGCCCATACCCTAATACAAGACAAATATGTGCCTGAGGAGCTTATCTCCTCAGATTACATTTATTGTCAAGGGGTTGAGGGAACATCTGTTAAACTCCCACTAACAAAGCCTGTTAAACTTAACATTCCTGATGCCTTATCTATTGTCACGCGTGTGTTGGTAAGCTCAGATAGTCCATACAATTTGCTGGGGACTGACGTGCTTAGTACCATGAAAGCATCTGTGGATTTCTCTTCAGGAAAACCCCAAATCACAACCCCTGTGCCTGAAGAGACTCTGTGTGCATTTATGTCCTTAATGACATTTAGTGCCTCCTCTACCTCTAAATTTACAACCACATATTGGCTGTCTGAAGTCCCATCACATTTGTGGGTGATTTCCAAGACAGATGTGGGTAGACTACCAGTAACTCCGGTATTTGTGCAACTGAAACCTGGCACTAAGCCGCCATGTGTACGTCAGTACCCACTAAATTCTTCACAGGAAGATGCTATTACAAATAATCTAAAAGATCTGTTGGGGAAAAGGTTAATAATCCCTATAAAAAGCCCCTTCAATACACCATTATTTCCTTTGAAGAAGAGACAGACTGTGAAGGGTGCAATACCAGAAGGTCCTTGTTGAAAAATTGCTCTAAAATTTTCCATCCGACAACGCAAACTTTTCCATCCGTACTTTCTTGGGAAACCGAGGAGGGCAGACAAGTGGAACACACAGCAGTTCCAACAGAGGCAGGGCAGCACTCTCCAAGGACTGGGACAGTTTTATGACAGCCCGCCAGCAACCTTACCCTGATGCGCGGCCTAGTGTCACAAGGAGGGAAATGTTTTGGAAGATGGTGAAGGAGTATGTAGCAGACCGTGTCTGCGTCCTCAATGATCCCTCTGTGCCAGTGGCGTCTCTAGCTTTCAAATTTTGGGGGGGCACACTGGGGGCCAGGACAAAAGTAGGGGGGGCAGCTATAACAACGATACATTTACACAAGTATGCTTAGAAATGCTGCGATACTTTACCCAATACCTAAAACCGCAACAGGGAAGAAAAGTCCTGCTGTCTATGGTTAAAAAAAAACAATCACTCAGATTTCAACATGTCCTAGTTGCCTGTGGATGACACTTTTATAGGGAGGGGGATCTGTGGATGACACTGCTTTGGGGGGGGGGGGGGGTCTGTGGATGACACTTTTATAGGGAGGGGGATCTGATGACACATACCGTATATAGCATCTTCTGCTATATGTGTCATCCACAGATCCACCCCCATAGTAGTGTCATCCCCATTTCCCCTCTATAACAGTGTCATCCACAGACCCCCCTCCCTATAACAGTGTCCTCCACAGATCCCCCTCCCTATAACAGTGTCATCCACAGATCCCCCTCCCTATAACAGTGTCATCCACAGATCCCCCTCCCTATAACAGTGTCATCCACAGATCCCCCTCCCCGCCTCTCACAGGAGTGTACATTTGACATTTCTAAACTGTAATCCATATACTGCAGTAACTTTAAGTTTAAATAAGGATTCAGCAACCGCTCATCTCTGCTAGTACCTTAACCTTACACCACTCAGCTAGCATCGGTAACAGGGCCAGGCTACAGCCTACAGGCACTGCCTGTTAGTTGTTACCGAGCGAGTGCTGATTTCTGCAGGTCAGAGGATACGGATTACAGTTTAGAAGAAATGTACACTCCTGTGAGCGGTCCAGACCAGTGACGGATCCAGAGCCTGGTCTCGGGAGGGGCACTTCCAGATTATTTTCTGTCCGCCACCACAGATCAATGGTGCTTATAGAACAGACTACACAGTGTAGAGGTATACTGTACATTGTGTGTCACAGTGTAGAGTAGAGGTATGCTGTATATTGTTGGGCACAGTGTAGCGGTATACTGAATATTGGGTGGCACAGTGTATGCTATATGTGTATAACAAACATATTTCACATGAAAACTTACAATTACTTGGCTTGACCCTTGGGGATCTCGGACACCACTTCAACACTTTGGCCGGGGGCTTGGTGGAGCTGATGTTGTGTTTTATCCTAATGAGAAAGATTTCATATTAAGGATTTGGAGAAAGGGGCAGAGGGATAGTAGGGAGAGGCTGGTGCTGCTACTAGGGGGTCATACAATTGGGGAGTAATAAAGCCCACCATAATGCCCCCCCCCCAGTAGAAATAATTCTCCTTATAATGTGACAATGCAAAAAATACCCCCTTGTAATGCCTCCAGTTGAGCTAATGTCCCCATAATGTGCCAGTATAAAATACCCCTAAATAGTGCCCCCCAGTAAATGTCCCCACAGTGCTCCTCTCCCTTCTTCCTCCTAGTTCCCCCCATAATGTACTAGTATAAAATGCCCCATATATCGTGCCCCAGTAGATGCCCTCAGTGTCCCCTATAATTTGCAAGTATAAAATTCGCCTTCTTGTCCCCCCCGTAGATGACTCCATAGTACTCCTCTCCCCCCTTCCCCATAGTACCCACCATAATGTGTCCCAGTATAAAAAGCTACTGTACAGAGCCCCCCATATAAAATACCCCTTCTTTGTGGCCTCAATTGATGCCCCTATAGTGCCCACCAATAATGTGCCAGTAATAAGTGCCCCCAATAACGTGCCAGAAATAAGTGCCCCCAATAAGAGCCCAGCACCCCATCACGTTCCAGTAACAAGAGCCCCCCCAATGTTCCAGTAACAAGAGCCCCCCATCATGTGCCAGTAACAAGAGCCCCCCATCATGTGCCAGTAACAAGAGCCCCCCATCATGTGCCAGTAATAAGCCCCCCCATCATGTGCCAGTAATAAGCCCCCCCATCATATGCCAGTAATAAGCCCCCCCATCATGTGCCGGTAATAAGCCCTCCCCCATGTGCCAGTAACAAGAGCCCCCCTAATGTGCCTGTAAAACTATTGTAAAAAAAACAAAAAAAAACACTTATACTTACCTCCATGTCAGCGATGCGATGCAGGCCTCTTCTGGCCTGTGTCCCTCGCTGTATGGCTCAGGTGGCGTGATGATGTCATCGCGCCACCTGCGCCAGCCTCTGATAGGCTGCAGGCACTAGGCCGGCAGCCTATCAGGGGAAGGGACACGCCTTTCCCTCCCCTGCTGCAGCACAGGCAGATGACTATGGAGATGAGCGCAATGAAAGCGCTCATCTCCCTGTTGTGCCTGGCTGCAGCCGCTCAGTTGGGGGGGCACATGGGGGGGCACAGCGTGATGTAGGGGGGGCCGTGGCCCCCTCTGGCCCCCCCCTGTCGACGCCACTGCTCTGTGCCTTACAACTACTGGGTGTCCAAGCTGGACACGTGGCATGAACTGTCGCTCTACGCCTTGGAGGTGCTGGCCTGCCCTGCCGCCAGGATTTTGTCTGATCGGGTATTTAGTGCTGCTGGTGGCATTATAACAGATAAGCGTATCCGCCTGTCAACTGAAAATGCTGACAGGTTGACTCATAAAAATGAACAAGGCCTGGATTGCCCCAGACTTCTCGACTCCACCGGAGGAAAGCGGATGAACAAAGGCATTTTAAATGTGTTGTTTAATGTACTTAATACACTGTATTCCCATGCACCCCTTCCACCACACAAAAGAGTATATGGTTAAATCTTCCCTTTCTCATCCTCCTCCTCCTCCTCTTCCATCATATCAACATTTTTATTTGTCGCATATAATGCCCTTGCATATATGTCCTTGCATATAATGTTTTACAGAGTCAGCTCAACTGCAGGCCCTTGCATATAATGTTTTACAGGGTCAGCTCAACTGCAGGCCCTCACATATAATGTTTTACAGGGTCAGCTCACCTGCAGACCCTGACCTACAATCTTTTACAGGGTCAGCTCACCTTCTGATGACGACAGCGAAGTCTTTCCTGTTGGTACTCTGGCACACATGGCTGACTTCATGTTAGTCTGCCTTGCCCACAACTCGCGCGTTATACGCATTTTAGACAACATGGATTACTGGTTGTTCACCCTTCTCGGCCCCCGCTGCAAAGAGAACTTTTCATCTCTCATTCCTCTGGTGGAGAGGACAAGCAAAACGGTGCTCTACCAGAAGGTCCTTGTTGAAAAATGGCTCCAAAGTTGATAGGGCAGACATCCAAATGGATCGTCGCCGTCGCGGGGACGTGTGATCACCTAGAAGCTATATCTAGAGTCAACAAAGCAGCAGCAGGCCCTCACCTACAAGTCCAGTCTCAGTAGCCAAGAGTCTGGTCAACACAATCCTCATCATGACGGCACACTGGGTGAACGTTGTGGAGGCAGGGAGCAAGTCGGCTGCTGGCACCAGACTTGCCCTCCAATAGATCCTCCTTAACGGAAAGTGTACTCATTCCAATAACAGTAGCGACCTGGGATTCCAAGATGCATTGAGACATCCTCCTTATGCTGTTCTCGAACCATTTAGGTGGTGTTTCCATCAATTTCTGACCTTTTCCTATGAACCAGGCACCCTCCCCTCTTCAGAGCAGAGGGTGCCTGGTTTAATGCTCGGGTTCTCCCATTGACTTCCATTATCCCGATTTGTTCAGCCAGAGCACCCGAGCACTTTGGTGCTTGATCAACACTAACAAGGACACTTTGTCACCGGTATGCGGTAATCCAAGATGGTAAGGTAATTATACAAAAAACACTTCCATCTTGTTACACAGATTCCAGGTATGCTTTCGGGGTAGCACATGACTATGATGTTATCTGGAAAACGAGGGGATTTCTGACTTCATCAGGCAAACCAATAAAAAATTCAGAAGCAGTACAGAGCCTCATATAGGCCGTAGAGCTGCCCACAGAGGTAGCCATTGTTAAAGTACCAGCTGACGTGAAGAAAGATGATCTGCTAGTCATTGGAAACTCTCAAGCAGACCAAGCAGACGAACAAGCAGCTGGTCTGCCATTCCTGACATTGTCTTTGCCAACTACGCCAGACTTTTCACTTTTGCAAGAACTCCAGGCTCAGATAGCGACTCAAGACAAAAAGGTATGGATGGAGGCGGGGGGGCCACAAAGGCAGGAGAGCTCTGGCAGGTAAATTTCAGAACATGTTTGCCTCAGAGTTTGTATCCAATGATGGGCAATTTTGTCATTTGTCAAAAGGAGCTATGAGCGCAGTAGTGTTAGAACATTGGTTTGCCCCTGGAATTCAGACCCTCTGAAGTTTGTTCAGAGTTGTCTTGCATGTGCCAGACATAACCCTGGGAGGTTTGTAAAGACCACCAAGAAACACACTCCCAAGCCTTTGTACCCGTTTCAAAGAGTGCAGGTGGAAAACATACAGCTACCCAAGGTGGGCTTGTATGAGTATGTCCTTGTAGCCATTGATGTATTCTCAGGCTGGCTAGAAGCCTGGCCAGTAACTACGGCTACAGCCAAAAACACTGCTACAAAAATATTGTCAGAATTAGTCTGCAGATATGAGATTACAAAGGTGATAGTCAGACAGAGGTACTCATTTCACTGGGGAGATAATGGGACACATACTGAAAACCTTTTGAATTACATAAGCCCATAAACTCTCAGCAGTATGGAGAAACTATAGTGGTGGTCCCAGATGGAATCACCCAGGTGATACTGTTACTGCATTTATCACTTTCTGTTCTGTATTAAGTAGCTCCAGGACCTAAGTGGAAGTTCAGATGAAGGTGCATCTTTGGCAGGAAGGAAGTGTCCGTCCCAGGCTTCCCATCACCAAAGTGTTCGTAGTGGTGACCAGAGGAGGACAGAGGTCGACCTTCAGGGCGATTCCAGGCCTACTCAAAGTAGCTACACTTCCAGGCCGCACCATATTGGTCAAGGGATATGCCATGATTGACAGCACTGTCCAACCAAGGGACAGCAACGCCCAATATGATGTTCATCTTCCTGATTCTACAACAGAGGACCACAGCTACACAGAAACGTTTAGGCTTACTGCTGATGCTCCTAGAGGTATAGCTGACCTATCAGCTCCTAGAGATTCCAACACAGAAGCAGAAGAAGGTGTATCCAGAACTATGGACAATGATGCATGGGACAACAATGTTGCACCTACATCCACTTAGATAGTGTGTGCTTGTGTTCCTTACATGGTTTTAATCAAATAAATGATTGTTTAGGAAGAATGACAACTATCAGACAGACCGGAATTGATGATTGCATCGCATGGTCTGCATATCTGTATACTTTGTGAAGTACGGGCTGTCTAACGTGTCATTTTTTTGCTTAGGTAGGTTAGCAGTTAGATACACAAATGATACAATGGACCCTTCAGAGGAAACATCTACCATGTGAAGAGATTCTTCAGCGCCCACAGAAATTGAAACAAGAGGAGGGAAATTTTAAGGAAAACCCAGCTTTCCAGAAAACTGGATATTATAAATAGATTTTATGTGTTTAATTTCTGTGTGCACCATAAGAAGATGACAATGACATAAGCTAAACTATAGAAGTTAGCATACAGCATGTGTGTTGAGATAAGATATGGTTGTACGTGCTAAGTAGCCAATATATATTTCTTGCTAAAGAAAAAAATAGTCTTCGGTATTAACCCATTAGTAGAATATAGAATACTAACCAATCAATAGATGGATTCAGTTCTGACCAATTAGAAGTATTATTTGTGTACCAATCAGAAGTTATTGTCAGAATATTTGTAAACCAATCATGTCAATACTTTAAGGAGTTACACCCTTGGAATGGGGTATAAATAACAGGCCCAGGACAATCCCTTTTTGGGATCCTGGCAGAGTTTTGAACTGTGCGCTGACCTCTGTCATTTTCCGCCGTCAACATCATTCACCTAAACACGTAGTATCGATCCTCACGTGACTGACCCTTGGTCTGCCACAACAGAACCAATTTGGTGATGCTGATACTTTAAGAGACTTATCAAATAGAAACCACCAATAAATGAACCAATTTTTTAAATGACACACCTCAAATTATTCATAACCTATTTTTCTCTCCACAGAGTGTGTGTGTGAAGGATTGTTTTTTGTAGGATGAGTCACCATTATAATTGATTCTATTTTTGGGCACATACTACTTTTTGATCATTTTTTATTTTACTTTTTAGGAATAAGGATAAATAAAAGGCAGAAATTCTGCCATAGTTTTTTTGGTTTTGCAATTGTGGCGTACACTGTGTGGGGGATATGACATGATATCATTATTCTGCAGGCCAATACAATTACAGAGATACCAATCACATACAGGTGAAACCCGAAAAATTTGAATATCGTGCAAAGTTCATTTATTTCAGTAATGCAACTTAAAAGGTGAAACTAATATATGAGATAGACTCATCACATGCAAAGCGAGATATTTCAAGCCTTTAGTTGTTATAATTTGGATCATTATGGCTTACAGCTTATGAAACCCCAAAGTCTAAATTTTGAGGTACCCTTTGCTCATTAACCCCTTAAGGACTCATTCCTATTTCACCTTAAGGACTTGGCCATTTTTTGATTTTTTGCAAATCTGACCAGTGTCACTTTAAGTGCTAATAACTTTAAAACGCTTTGACTTATCCAGGCCATTCTGAGATTGTTTTTTCGTCACATAGTGTAAAAAATAAAATAAAATCATTTTTATTTAAAAAATACTAAATTTACCAAAAAATTGCAAATTTCCAAGTTTCAATCTCTCTACTTCTATAATACATATGTCTACTTCTTGTTTGGATCATTTTGGGAATGATATTGAATTTTTGGGGATGTTACAAGGCTTAGAAGTTTAGAAACAAATCTTGAAATTTCTGAAATTTTCAAAAACACAATATTTAAGGACCAGTTCAGGTCTGAAGTCACTTTGCGAGGCTTACATATAGAAACCACCCGAAAATGACCCTATTCTATAAACTACACCCCTTAATGTATTCAAAACTGATGTTACAAACTTTGTTTCTCTATTTTCCATTAATTCTTGTGGAACACCTAAAGGCTTAACAATTTCAAAATTTCACTTTTTTGGCAGATTTTCCATTTTAATTATTTTTTTCCGGGTACAAAGCAAGGGTTAACAGCCAAACCAAACTCAATATTTATGGCCCTGATTCTGTAGTTTACAGAAATACCCCATATGTGGTCGTGAACCGCTGTACGGGCACACGGCATTGCGCAGAAGGAAAGGAATACCATACGGTTTTTGGAAGGCAGGTTTTGCTGGACTGTTTTTTTTGACACCATGTCCCATTTGAAGCCCCCCTGATGCAACCCTAGAGTAGAAACTCCATAAAAGTGACCCATATAAGAAACTACGGGTTAGGGTGGCAGTATTGTTGGTACTAGTTTAGGGTACATATGATTTTTGGTTGCTCTATATTACACTTTTTGTGAGGCAAGATAACAAGAAATAGCTGTTTTGGCAACGTTTTTATTTTTTGTTATTTACAACATTCACCTGACAGGTTAGATCATGGGATATTTTTATAGACCAGGTTGTCACGGATGCGGCAAAACCTAATATGCATACTTTTTTTTATTTATGTAAGTTTTACACAATAATATAATTTTTGAAAAAAAATAAAAAATTATGTTTTATTGTCTCCATATTCTAAGAGCCATAGTTTTTTTCAGTTTTTGGGAGATTATGTTAGGTAGGATCTCATTTTTTGTGGGATGAGATGACGGTTTGATTGGCACTATTTTGGGGTGTAGATGACTTTTTGATCGCTTGCTATTACACTTTTTGTGATGTAAGGTGACAAAAAATGGTTTATTTAGCACAGTTTTAATTTTTTTATTTTTTACGGTGTTAATCTGAGAGGTTAGGTCATGTGATATGTTTATAGAGCCGGTCGATACAAACACGGCAATACCAAATATGTATACTTTTTTATTTATTTATGTAAGTTTTACACAATAACAGCTTTTTTCAAACAAAAAAATTATGGGCGATTGTCTCAGGTAGGTGCTCATTTTTTGCGGGATGAGGTGACGGTTAGATTGGTACTATTTTGGTGGGCAAACACCTTTTTGATCGCTTGCTGTTGTACTTTTTGTGATGTAAGGTGACAAAAAAATGTAGCACATTTTTTTTTTCTTTTTTTTTTTTTTTTACAGTGTTCATCTGAGGGGTTAGGTCATGTGATATTTTTATAGAGCCGGTCGAAATGGACGCGATGATACCTTATATGTATACTTCCCCCCCCCCTATTTTTTACCAATTTGTTTTTACTTTATTTGGGCAAAATGATGTTTTTGTTTATTTTTACTTGAAACTTTAAATTTTTTGTGGGGAAAACTTTATTTTTTCAACTTTTTTTTCACTTTCGTTTTTGTCCCACTTTGACTTGAACTTTTGGGGGTATATTCCTTTACAATGCATTCCAATACTTCTGTATTGGAATGCATTGGCTGTATGAGTAATACTGTGTGTATTACTCATACAGCTTCCGGGGCCTGTTAGATCCAGGGGGCTGGATCTCACAGGCTCTTCACCGGAAGGCGCTGCCTTCCATGCCATCCGGTCCCCCCACAGCCCCATGGGGACCAGATGGCACCACCACCACACCAGGTAAAAGCCGCAAACCGCAGGTCTGAATTGCCAACACCGGACCCCCCCCCCGCGCATTTAGTGGTGGTGCATGCTCAATGATTTGAGCTGGCACCGTGTTCCGATCACCGCCCGCCGGCGGTGATCGGAACAACGCATAACTTACCGGTACATCATGCGTCCCTATGGGGTTGAAGGGGTATTCCCATCTTATTAATCATCTTTAATTAAATTATTTATCCCCCATTTAACTTTTTTCTAAATATATCTCATAAAAAAAAAAAACGGTTCTCTTTTAAATCTAATTTTCTTTATTGTTTATCTTTGCTGCCCATGGATACGGCCACCGCTCACCGGCCGCATCCATGGGCCGCACTTGCGCAGTAATTTTCCTTTTGATGCTGCACTTGCGTGGATTCGTATTCTTTTGAGCTGCGTCTAAAAGAGAGCCACGCACGCGCGGCTTCAACGCAGCACAAAGGAATATAGTTCTGCGCATGCGCGGCCTCCTGTTCATGCACGGAAGGGACGATTCCGGACAGCATCAGAGAGGAGGACCGAGAGACAACTTTATAAACGGTGGGTGAGTATTATTTTTACATGCTCCACCAATTCCACCATCAATTGGGGGCTGATGGAGGCACAATGGGGACTGATGGAGGCACTTGGGGGGCTGATGGAGGCATATGGGGGGCTGATGGAGGCATATGGGGGGCTGATGGAGGCATATGGGGGCTGTTAGAGGCATATGGGGGGCTGATGTCAGCATCAATGCTGGTGGAATAGAGAAACTGATGTAGAAGAGCTGAATACGCTGCTGTTCAGACACAGTTCTAATGGGGAAGGGAATAGACAGATGTAGCAGAGCTGTATATGTGGCGGGTCATTATTATTGCTGGTGGAAGAGAGAAACTGATGTAGCAGAGCAGAATATGCGGCTGTTCTGACACAGTGCTGGTTGAAGAAATAAACAGACAGATGTAGCAGAGCTGTATATGAAGCTTTTCAGACACAGTGCTAGTTGGGGAGTAGAATAAAGATGTTGCAGGGCTGTAGCAATACAGTGAACACATTACTTATGGTGATCAATAAATAGTGTAAATAAATAAAAAATTCACTTCATTTCGGTAACACTATTCCCACTATATGGACTTTGCTGAAACCTTTTCTAGTGAAAGCAACTTAATTGATAGCATTTGCAGTAAATACATTTTACAATATAAATAACAATATAAATAAGAATACAGATGTAGTTTTAGAACTAATTTAATCAGCATCTTGAAAGGTTGACGTGACTGTACAGTATATATGTCCTGAATGGATCACTTTGTTGATAATAGCGTTGTTTTTTTTCCAAGGTACTAAAATGAGGTCTAACTGTCTAAATGTATCTAAATACACAATAAAATGAGTTCAAACATAATGCAGGCAACTGTTTCTTCTATGTTAAGATTACTTGTTGATTTTCAGTTTCTTCTTATTAATCATTTATTTTTATTAAAATATTAATTAAGATTAATCTGACATTTCTCTGCGGTTACCCATAAACATCCCATAAAACAGTAAGTATGTGGCCTGTAAGCCATTCTTGATCCCATGGCTCACATCATGTTGCAGCTCTGTGAATTATTACTATTTTGTTTCTCTCTCATCAAAAATGCGTCCCAGTCCGGTGGTGACAACGGCAGTTTGATCTGAAAATGGTTCCAAAATCTATAATGCATAGAAGAAACATGGAGTGGTTATGTAAGGGAACAGTCAAACAATGTTACTAGTAGTATAGAATACATGGATTTTTCACACAACATATCAGCAATCATGTTACATATAATGTTGGATCTGTTACACAAGTCAAATGCTTAATTATCAACATTTATTATATTGCACTTTCATGTTTGGGGCTACTTCAGTTCTTAACCACCTCAGCTCCCCTAGCTTAAAGACCCTTAATGACCAGACCACTTTTTACAATTCTGCACTACACTACTTTCACGGTTTATTGCTCGGTCATACAACTTATCACTCAAATGAATTTTACCTCCTTTTCTTCTCACTAATAGAGCTTTCTTTTGGTGGTATTTCATTGCTGCTGACATTTTTACTTTTTTTGTTATTAATCGAAATTTACCGATTTTTTTTGCAAAAAATGACATTTTTCACTTTCAGTTGTAATTTTTTTTTTAAACTACATTTCTATATAAATTTTCTCTAAATGTATTGTTCTACATGTCTTTAATTAAAAAAAAATATGTTTGGGTAAAAAAAAAAATGGTTTGGGTAAAAGTTATAGCGTTTACAAACTATGGTACAAAAATCTAAATTTCCGCATTTTGAAGTAGCTCTGACTTTCTGAGCACCTGTCATGTTTCCTGAGGCTCTACAATGCCCAGACAGTAGAAAACCCCCACAAATGACCCCATTTAAGAAAGTAGACACCCTAAGGTATTCACTGATGGGCATAGTGAGTTCATAGAACTTTTTATTTTTTGTCACAAGTTAGTGGAAAATGATGATTTTTTTTTTCTTACAATGTCTCATATTCCACTAACTTGTGACAAAAAAATTAAACTTCCATGAACTCACTATGCCCATCACGAAATACCTTGGGGTGTCTTCTTTCCAAAATGGGGTCACTTGTGGGGTATTTATACTGCCTTGGCATTTTAGGGGCCCTAATGCGTGAGAAGTAGTTTGAAATTCAAATGTGTAAAAAATGTCCTGTGAAATCCTAAAGGTGCTCTTTAGAATTTGTGCCCCTTTGCCCAACTATGCTGCAAAGAAGTGTCACACATGTGGTATCGCCGTACTCAGAAGAAGTAGGGAAACGTGTTTTGGGGTGTATTTTTACATATACCCATACTAGGTGAGAGAAATATCTCTCTAAAAGTCAACTTTTCCAAAAAAAATTATACAAAGTTGTCATTTGACACAGATATTTATCTCACCCAGCATGGGTATATGTAAAAAGACACCCCAAAACACATTGCCCAACTTCTCCTGAGTACGGTGATACCACATGTGTGACACTTTTTTGCAGCCTAGGGGCACAACGGGGCACAAATTCCTTTTAGGAGGGCATTTTTAGACATTTGGATTCCAGACTTCTTCTCACGCTTTAGGGCTCCTAAAATGCCAAGGCAGTATAAATACCCCACATGTGACCCCATTTTGGAAAGAAGACACCCCAAGGTATTTCGAGATGGGCATAGTGAGTTCATGGAAGTTTTCATTTTTTGTCACAAGTTAGTGGAATATGAGACTTTGTAAGAAAAAACAACAACATCATTTTCCGTTAACTTGTGACAAAAAATAAAAACTTCTATGAACTCACTATGCCCATCAGCGAAGACCTTAGGGTGTCTTCTTTCCAAAATGGGGTCATTTGTGGGGTGTTTGTACTGCCCTGGCATTTGAGGGTCTCCACAATCATTACATGTATGGCCATCATTAGGAGTTTCTGCTATTCTCCTTATATTGAGCATATAGGTAATGAGATATTTTTTTTTCCGTTCAGCTTCTGGACTGAAAGAAAAACTGAACGGCTCAGATTTCTTCATTCGCATCGATCAATGTGGATGAAAAAATCTCTGCCCCCCCCCCCAAAAAAGGAGGGGAAAGGCGTCTGCCAGGACATAGGAGCTCCGCCCTAACATCTATACCCACTTAGCTCGTATGCCCTGGCAAACCCAATTTCTCCATTCACATCAATCGATGTGGATGAATAAATCATTGCCGTTTTTATTTTGTTGTTGTTTTTTTTATATACAAAGTGATTGCCAAACCATATGAACACCACCGCCCCCTCAGCTCATAAGCATCGGCAAACATATCTTTTTTACTGCAGAGGAGAAATCTCGTCTTGCAGCGCCGCATACACCGACTTTTGTGTAATCTGACAGCAGCGCAATGCTTCTGTCAGAATGCACATCAGTGCTGCAGCTGGTCGATCGGTTGGTCCACCTAGAAGGTAAAAAAAAAAAAAAAAACAGGCCGCAATGCAATAAATTTATTAGAATTAACTTTATAATAACTGTTGAGCAGAACATTAACTTTTTTGCTTACCAGTGATTTTTTTTTTTTTTTACCTTTATAGGACAAACTTTGGTATCTGATATTACTGTAGGGGAAAGCTTGGGATCTAGTGATCATCAGTCAGTGTGGTTTACTATAAGTACAGTGACTGAGTCACACCACACAAAAATAAAAGTTTTAGATTTTAGAAAAACTGACTTTTCTAAAATTAGATTAGTGGTATACGAGTCCCTATCAGACTGGAACAGTTTCATTGGAGTCCAGGAGAAATGGGACTACTTAAAAGTGGCACTATTAAAGGCAACAGAACATTGCATTAGGCTTGTCAGTAAAAGCAAAAAAAGGAAGAGACCACTGTGGTACTCAGCAGAAGTGGCCAAAATTATTAAAAACAAAAAGATAGCATTTAGGAATTATAAAATAAAAAAAAACAAGGATGACAGGCAAATTTTTAAGATTAGGCAGAGAGAGGCCAAACAAGTTATAAGAGCTTCTAAAGCACAGGCAGAAGAGAAATTAGCTCAGTCAGGGAAAAAAGGCGATAAGGCATTCTTCAGATACATAAATTAAAAAAGGAAACTAAAACAAGGAATTACCAAATTAAAAACAAAAGAAGGAAGGTATATGGAAGAAGATAAAGAACTAGCTGGTTGCCCCAATGAATACTTCTGTTCAGTTTTTGCAAAGGAAAATGAAGGAGAAGGACCTCAGTTAGGAAAGAAGACTAATGAATCGTTTGATGCATGTGTCTTTACAGGGGAAGAGGTTCTAAGTCAACTGTCTAAAATTAATACAAATAAGTGACAGGGGCCTGATGGGATACACCCAAAGTTATTAAAAGAGCTCAGAGGTGAACTAGAAAAACCATTAACAGATTTATTTAACCAATCACTGGCAACAGGATTCGTCCCAGAAGATTGGAAATTAGCAAATGCTGTGCCCATTCACAAGAAAACTATAGGCCAGTAAGCCTGACATCAATATTGGTGAAATTATTGGAAACCATACTTAAGGAGAGGATTGTGGAACATCTAAAATCCCATGGATTGAAAAATGAAAAACAGCATGGGTTTACTTCAAGGAGATCATGTCAAACTAATCTTATAGATTTTTTTGATTGGGTGACTAAAATAATAGATGGAGGAGGTGCAGTAGACATCGCTTATCTAGACTTTAGTAAGGCTTTTGCTACTGTCCCACATAGAAGGCTTATCAATAAAGTGCAGTCTTTGGGCTTGGACTCCCATATTGTTGAATAGATTAGGCAGTGGCTGAGGGACAGGCAACAGAGGATTGTAGTCAATGGAGTATATTCAGACCAAGGTCTTGTTACCAGTGGGGTACCTCAGGGATCTGTTCTGGGACCCATATTGTTTAATATTTTTATCAGCGAAATTGCAGAAGGCCTCAATGGTAAGGTGTGTCTTTTTGCTGATGACACAAAGATTTGTAACAGGGTTGATGTTCCCGGAGGGATATACCAAATGGAAAAGGACTTAGAAAAACTAGAGGAATGGTCAAAAATCTGGCAACTAAAATTTAATGTTGATAAGTGCAAGATAATGCACCTGGGACGTTAAAACCCAAGAGCAGAATATAAAATCAGTGATACAGTCCTAACCTCAGTATCTGAGGAAAGGGATTTAGGGATCATTATTTCAGAAGACTTAAAGGTAGGCAGACAATGTCATAGAGCAGCAGGAAATGCTAGCAGAATGCTTGGGTGTATAGGGAGAGGAATTACCAGTAGAAAGAGGGAGGTGCTCATGCTGCTCTACAGAGCACTAGTGAGACCTCATTTGGAGTATTGTGCTCAGTACTGGAGACCATATCTCCAGAAGGATGTTGATACTTTGGAGAGAATTCAGAGAAGAGCTACTAAACTGGTACATGGATTGCAGGATAAAGGACCTTAACATGTATAGCTTGGAAGAAAGACGAGACAGAGGGGATATGATAGAAACTTTTAAATACATAAAGGGAATCAACAAGGTAAAAGAGGAGAGAATATTTAAAAGAAGAAAAACTGCTACAAGAGGACATAGTTTTAAATTAGAGGGGCAAGGGTTTAAAAGTAATATCAGGAAGTATTACTTTACTGAGAGAGTAGTGGATGCATGGAATAGCCTTCCTGCAGAAGTGGTAGCTGCAAATACAGTGGAGGAGTTTAAGCATGCATGGGATAGGCATAAGGCTATCCTTCATATAAGATAGGGCCAGGGGCTATCCATAGTATTTAGTATATTGGGCAGACTAGATGGGCCAAATGGTTCTTATCTGCCGACACATTCTATGTTTCTATGTTTCTATGTAAACCTCTCCTTCCCCTTGGGACAATGTGCAAAGCGCAAATCGCCCAGAGATGTGGCGAAGTACATTATGCACTTTGTCCCAGGTGAAAGGAGAGGTTTGCAGTAGCTCTGTGTGAATGGGCTCTAATAGTCCTGTGTGCCTGTCCTGTGAGATGCAATCCCTATGCTAAGTGTACCTGTGTGTAGTACTTCCGGAAACACTCTCCTAAGCATACACAACATTTTTTTTCGGGGTGGCGGTTGGTTTGAGGTACCAGCAACGACACTGGTGGTTGGGGCCACGGAACCTCCTGGATACAGGAGGTTCTCGATGATCTCTTCCTAAAATTTGAGGAAGGATCTTGTTCTCCCACCCTTACTGTAGAGAACAAAACTATTATATACAGCCAATTGAATCAAATATACAGACACCTTCTTATACCAGTGTCTGGTTCTGCGGGAAAGTAAATAGGGAGCCAACATCTGGTCATTGAAGTCCACCCCTCCCATGAGCAAATTATAGTCGTGGACACAGAAGGGCTTTTCAATGACACTGGTTGCTCGTTCAATTTGGATTGTCGTGTCTGCGTGAATGGAGGAGAGCATGTAAACGTCACGCTTGTCTCTCCACTTCACCGCAAGCAGTTCTTGGTTACACAAGGCAGCCCTCTCTCCCCTTGCAAGACGGGTGGTAACGAGCCGTTGGGGGAAGCCCCGGCGACTAGGTCGCGCCGTGCCACAGCAGCCAATCTGTTCTAGGAACAAATGCCTGAAGAGAGGCACACTTGTGTAGAAATTGTCCACATAAAGATGGTACCCCTTGCCAAATAAGGGTGACATCTAGTCCCAGACTGTCTTCCCACTGCTCCCCAGGTAGTCAGGGCAACCGACCGGCTCCAGGGTCTGATCTTTACTCTCATAGATCTGAAATTTGTGGGTATAGCCTGTGGCCCTTTCACAGAGCTTATGCAATTGAATACAATACAATTTGACCCCATACCGGGCGTGCTTGCTTGGGATGTATTGTTTGAAGCCAAGGCGCCCGGTAAAATGTATAAGGGACGCAGATGTTTTGCTCAGGGGTATACAAATCTGCAAATTTGGTGTTAAAGTGGTGTATGAGGGGCCGAATTTTGTGGAGCCGGTCAAAAGCTGGGTGGCCTCTGGGACGGGAGGTGCTGTTGTTGCTAAAGTGCAGGAAACGCAGGATGGTCTTAAATCGTGTCCTGGACATGGTAGCAGAGAACATGGGCATGTGATGAATTGGGTTCGTGGACCAATATGACTGCAATTCATGCTTTTTTGTTAGGCCCATGTTGAGGAGAAGGCCCAGAAAAGTTTGAATTTCGGAAACTTGGACAGGTTTCCACTGGAAAGACTGGGCATAAAAGCTTACCGGGTTGGCAGATATAAATTGAGTGGCATATCGATTTGTTTCTGCCACAACTAAGTCCAACAGCTCCGCAGTCAAGAACAGCTAAATAAAACCCAGTGCCGAACTGATCTGAGCTGTCTCAACCCAAACTCCAGACTGGGCGGTGAAAGGGGGAACTACTGGTGCGGCTGAAGTTGGGGGCTGCCAATCAGGGTTTGCCAACACCTCAGGGACTGTAGGGGCTCTACGGACCTGTCTGTGCGGTGGCTGCGACGGGGGAACTACTGCACATGCCACCGTACCAGCTTCAACTGCCCTTCTGGTGCTCGCCACTTCACCATGTTCTACGGCAGTGCTGGTACTAGGTCCAGGATGGGCTGCGCTGCTGGTGTATGCCTCACCACGTAATCCGACAGCGCCAGCCCCACTCTGCTGCCCTTGAAGCGGATCCTGTGCAACCTGTGGTGTAGCCACACAGGGCCGGGTACGCCTGGTGGTATCAGGGACCTCAGACTCCTCGTCCGAACTTTGGGTCAGACTGCCACTGCTTTCTACAGGTTCATATTCTGACCCGCTGGATTCGTCAGATGAGGGTTCCCATTCCTCATCCGACTGGGTCAGAAGCCTGTAGGCCTCTTCAGAAGAATACCCCTTATTTGCCATTTGGACTACTAAATTTAGGGGGTATTCCCTGAGACTACCCAAGAAAAAAAGCAAGCCTGTCTTACAAATGGGAGGCTAGCGAAATACCGGAGGCCGCTGCAATTGATAAAAAATATCAAAACTGATTTCTTTATCGCCGCAGCGCTTGTAAAGTGATTGTGCAGTGATAAAAAAAAAGATTTTTTTTTTATCACTGCGGCGGGGCGGGCGTGGGTGAACGCACGTGTGGGCAACTGATCAGGCCTGACTGTGATCAGTTCTGATCACTTACAGATACTATAACAGTGCTAATGCTGATTAGCGATACACTAATCAGTGAATCAGTGACTGCTGTGCGGTGGGCTGGGCGCTAAACGATCGCTAACTGCCTAACCAAGGGGCCTAAACTATTCTAAAACTATCAGTCAATACCAATGAAAAAAAAAAGTGACAGTTTACACTGATCACTTTTTTCCCTTTCACTAGGTGATTGACAGGGGCGATCAAGGGGTGATCAAGGGGTTAATTGAAGTTATGGAGTGTGATCTGGGGCTAAGTGTAGTGTTTGGTCTGTACTCACTGTGATGTCTGCTCCTCTGCTGGAACCAACCGACGAAAAGGACCAGCAGAGGAGCAGAGGAGCCATTTAACACATTATATTTATAAATATAATGTGTTAGGTGGCTTCTGATTAGATTTTTTGAAAATCATCAGCCTGCCAGCGACGATCATTGGCTGGCAGGCTGATGACGAAGTTGTGCCGGCCCGCGATGCGCGGGCCGGCTCTGACCGAAATCTTGCGTCTCGGGAGATGACACGCCGGTGCGTCCAGGAGGAATTACAGGGCCGCCGTAAAGACGCATCCCTGCGTGCGGCGGTCCTGAGGAGGTTAAAAAGCATGTGACTAAACATGACTCAGGGTCACATCTTCAGTGGAACCTTAGCAAAAGCATCTTTTGACCTACTGTTTGTGCATAATTGTAAGGATTCAGCCTGGAAATTAATCTCATCTGGATCCTTCATACATGTTTTACAGTGGAGTTGACCACTGTCTTATAGATATTAGGTAAAGTTGATCGATACAGACATCCACAGCCATGTGGTCTCATGTGCCTTACACATTTGCCTAGGCATTGAGTCAGGACAATGAAGAGATGGTTGGGAAAGACTGCCAGATACATTGTTAAGGGCAGTTTACAGCTTCAGCAGATAATCAGCTATGAGAGTTATGGTCCATACATTTACTGGTTATACATATAGCTCATATAAATGAATACTAATATGACTTTGTAACTCAATGTGAACTTTATTATATTTCCATGTCTTGTGACTGGGCCTGACTGGAGAAGTTTTTCAGTAAAGCTGTTTGTTAGTACGTGCCATGTCAGCATAATATGAAGAAGAATAAGAAGACTATTGAGAAATGTACTTTTGTCACCACCAGATCTTTGAGAAGTTCTGATAGACGTTCTTCAGTACTTCCTGCATGATCTTCTTTTGTTTTGCTTTCGTTTTGACATCTCTCCTCCCTCTCCCAGCTGTCATCTATTAGCAGTGATTGCCTCCCTATATATCTCCTCCCCATACTGCCTCACATTGCGGTTTATACAACTTCCTGGACTGTGCTGATGCTAGAAGCTGCTACTGCTGCATCCACAAGATAAGTCCGTTCCTTTATTTCTGTTTTCCTGTGGTCTTGATCCTAGGTGACCCTGACTCCCTCCGTATTTAGTGTAGGGAGCCGGTGGTCGTGTCCCTTCACTATTATAGGGTGTTCAGGTGTCATACAGTCGAGGAACGAGGGTATGCAATTATCTACCATAGAGATTTTTGCATAGGCTGAGCAGTAAGGGAGAGTGCTAGGGCTATGACAGGGCTTACCCTCTTGTTCCTTAGTTTTAGATCGAGTCAGTCGGATCTTCATTTGTGTCTTCTAGTTTTCTGCAACACCATCCGTGACACTTTTGTTGTTATATTTGCTTATGTCCAACAAATTCTAGGAAATGTTTTACGAATGAAGGATACAGATGTCCGCAATATTTGGTAAAGTTGGATTCTATTCCTGGGAACCTGACCTTTCGTTCAGAGTCTTGTCTCAAGGATCTATTACCTAATTATATGACTATAAGACATTGCCAATATGTATCACGTGCAATTATGTAACCAATATTGTCCAATAATATGCAGTGTAACCGCCCTGAAACCCCCATGTTACTCCCATATGTTAAGGGTATATAATAAAGAGTTTGGGGCAGTCTCAAAAGAGATCTCCACAGACACATCAAACCTGATTGTCTCTGTGTGTGTGTCGACTGATTAATTTAATTATTTAATATTGATTACCTGTACCTGAAATTGAACTACTCTGTAAATTTGGAGGCCCCCAGCGAGATATCCAGCCGGCTGGCCAGGACTGAACCACTAGGGAGCTCCTACCCACAGGTTGAGGAACGCCATATCCTAGGCAAGTGGGCCGTTGTTTCTCATAGGCCTTCCTAAAAGTGTGGGCAGTGCTTCAGGATCAGTCTTGTGGCTTGCAGGTTCGAATATCATTCAGGTAGAAGGTGATCAATTGAATTGTGTTATACTTTTTGTACTGCATATGATTTGGCTATTAACTTGCTTAATCTGTAGAAGGCGTATAAATGATGTTATGAATCTTTTACTGTCCTTTAATGTCCTATGAAGAGTTAACCTAACCAGTGACTCTGAACAGGGGGTGTCTGAGTGAAGTGGCAGTTTCTGGAAACACAAGCGGTCCATGTGAGTCGGGTTAGGGCCTTTGCATTTCTTAGTGTACAACTTGGAAAGAAGGACACTAGGTCAAGGGTCAGACTATTATCTGTCTGTGTTTGATTGTTACATCTCTGCTAATAACCCACTTGCTGAAGTTAATCCTTTAGCGATAGTGTGGAGATAATTTTCTTCAAGGACCCATTGGACCCGGCAGATAAATATTAAGGTTCAAATAGCCTAAGGCTAATAGATTCCCTGTTTCTGGTCATTTAAAACATAACATTTATTTCATTTTATTAAGACTGGTATAAATCGGGAAGACAGAAAAATATTTAAAAATTGAAGTGCTCGTGAATGCAGAGTTCACCAGTAGAGTTGAGCGGACACCTGGATGTTCGGGTTCGAGAACTTCCCGAAAATGTTCGGGTTCGGGATCCGAACCCGATCCGAACTTCGTCCCGAACCCGAACCCCATTGAAGACACGAACTTTTCGGCACTAAAAAGGCTGTAAAACAGCCCAGGAAAGGGCTAGAGGGCTGCAAAAGGCAGCAACATGTAGGTAAATCCCCTGCAAACAAATGTGGATAGGGAAATGAATTAAAATAAAAATTAAATAAATGAAAATTAACCAAAATCAATTGGAGAGAGGTCCCATAGCAGAGAATCTGGCTTCACGTCACCCACCACTGGAACAGTCCATTCTCAGATATTTAGGCCCCGGCACCCAAGCAGAGGAGAGAAGTCCCGTAACAGAGAATCTGTCTTCATGTCAGCAGAGAATCAGTCTGCATGTCATAGCAGAGAATCAGGCTTCACGTCAGCCACCACTGCAACAGTCCATTTTCATCAATTTAGGCCAAGCACCCAGGCAGAGGAGAGAGGTTCCGTAACACAGAATCTGGCTTCACGTCAGCAGAGAATCAGTCTTCATATCAACGCAGAGAATCAGGCTTCACGTCACCCACCACTGCATCAGTCCATTTTCATAAATTTAGGCCTAGCACCCAGGCAGAGGAGAGAGGTCCCGTACCAGACAATCTGGCTTCATGTCAGCAGAGAATCAGTCTTCATATCATAGCAGAGAATCAGGCTTCACGTCAGCCACCAATGCAACAGTCCATTGTCAGATATTTAGGCCCAGCACCCAGGCAGAGGAGAGAGGTCCCGTAACAGACAATCTGGCTTCATGTCAGCAGAGAATCAGTCTTCATGTCATAGCAGAGAATCAGGCTTCACGTCACCCACCACTGTAACAGTCCATTTTCATATATTTAGGCCCAGCACCCAGGCAGAAGAGAGAGGTCCCGTAACAGACAATCTGGCTTCATGTCAGCAGAGAACCAGTCTTCATGTCATAGCAGAGAATCAGGCTTCACGTTACCCACTACTGCAACAGTCCATTTTCATAAATTTAGGCCCAGCACCCAGGCAGAGGAGAGAGGTCCCGTAACAGAGAATCTGGCTTCATGTCAGCAGAGAATTAGTCTGCATGTCATAGCAGAGAATCAGGCTTCACGTCACCCAACATTGGAACAGTCCATTGGCATATATTTAGGCCCCGGCACCCAGACAGAGGAGAGGTTCATTCAACTTTGGGTAGCCTCGCAATATAATGGCTTGAGGCTCACCGGCAGCAACCACTCGTCGGTCTGTTGTTCTATACCCTGCCACAACTCCTGTGCGGTGTGGGGCCTGTCCCCCAAACATATGAGTTTCAGAATGGCCTGCTGACGTTTACCCCGGGCTGTGCTGAAGTTGGTGGTGAAGGTGTGTGGCTGACTGGATGAGCAGGTGGAAGAAGAGGAGGAGGAAACCGAGAAGGAGGAGGAGGCAACAGGAGGCAAAGAATGCTGCCCTGCGATCCTTGGCGGCGGAAGGACGTGCGCCAAACAGCTCTCCGCCTGGGGCCCAGCTGCCACTACATTTACCCAGTGTGCAGTTAGGGAGATATAGCGTCCCTGGCCGTGCTTACTGGTCCACGTATCTGTGGTTAGGTGGACCTTGCTACAGATGGCGTTGCGCAGTGCACACTTGATTTTATCGGATACTTGGTTGTGCAGGGAAGGCACGGCTCTCTTGGAGAAGTACTGGCGGCTGGGAACAACATACTGTGGGACAGCAAGCGACATGAGCTGTTTGAAGCTGTCTGTGTCCACCAGCCTAAATGACAGCATTTCATAGGCCAGTAGTTTAGAAATGCTGGCATTTAGGGTTAGGGATCGAGGGTGGCTAGGTGAGAATTTACACTTTCTCTCAAATGTTTGTGAGATGGAGAGCTGAACGCTGGTGTGTGACATGGTTGAGATGCTTGGTGACGGAGGTGGTGGTGGTGTTGGTGGTACATCCTCTGTTTGCTGGGCGGCAGTTGCCAACGTTACTCCAGAGGCGGAGGAAGAGGCCGAGGCGGCAGCAGCAGAAGAGGTAGCAGGGGGAGCCTGAGTGACTTCCTTGTTTTTAAGGTGTTTAATCCACTGCAGTTCATGCTTTGCAGGCAGGTGCCTGGTCATGCAGGTTGTGCTAAGGTTCAGAACGTTAATGCCTCGCTTCAGGCTCTGATGGCACAGCGTGCAAACCACTCGGGTCTTCTCATCAGCACATTGTTTGAAGAAGTGCCATGCCAGGGAACTCCTTAAAGCTGCCTTTGGGGTGCTCGGTCCCAGATGGCAGCGGTCAGTAGCAGGCGGAGTCTCTTGGCGGCAGGTGTTCTGCTTTTGCCCACTGCTCCCTCTTTTGCTACGCTGTTGGCTCAGTGTCACCACTGCCTCTTCCTCCGAACTGTGAAAGTCAGTGGCATGACCTTCATTCCATGTGGGGATAATGTGAACGTGCTGGATCCACTGTCGGCCACCCAATTGACTAATGCCTGTTCCTGCTCAGGCCTTATCATCCTTAGAACGGCATTGGGCCCCACCAAATATCGCTGTAAATTATGGCGGCTACTGGGACCTGAGGTAGTTGGTACACTAGGACGTGTGGCTGTGGCAGAACGGCCACGTCCTCTCCCAGCACCAGAGGGTCCACTAACACCACCATGACCATGTCCGTGTCCCTTACTAGATGTTTTCCTCATTGTTACCGTTCACCACAATAAGAAAAATATTATTTGGCCCAATGTATTGAATTCAAATTCAGGCCTTTTTTTTACAGACACCTAACACTATCTGGCTTAGGTACCGTATTACACTAATAAAGGCACAGCAGTAACGACAGATTTAGCTGAATATAAATTTCAGGCCTAGTATTTAGGCGCTGGATGACAGGTATACGTTTACGGACAGAATTAGACTTGGAAATGCACGGTAGCGTGTGAAGTTATTGTGGATGACCCTATCAGCACCTTGAATCTAATATACCCTTTTATGGATAGATTTAAAGTAGGCCTGATACAGCAGAAACCACTAATTTAGAGAATTGCTAAGTTGGGAATTGTATTTCAACCCAGAACAAAAACTGTGCTTTGACGGACACTAAATAACTTGACCAGCCACAGCAATAACCACAGATTTAGATGAATATAAATTTAGGCGCTGGGTGACAGGTATACGTTTACAGACAGAATTAGACTTGGAATTGCACAGTAGCGTGTGTGTGGAGTTATTGAGAATGACCCTATCTGCACCTTGAATCTAATATACCCTTTTAGGGATAGATTTAAAGTAGCCCTGATACAGCAGAAACCACTAATTTAGGAAATTGCTAAGTTGGGAATTGTATTTCAACCCTGAACAAAAATATATCCTTTGCCAGACAGCAGACAGTATTACAATTGGCTGGCCACAGCTGAAACACCAGATTTAGGGTACTGCTATTTTGGCAATTGTATTTCACCCCTCAATAAAATAGCAAGCACAGCCAAGCCCCTGATGTAGGATATAGTCCAAAAATAACCACACTATTGATGGTTAAATGCACTTGGTGACAGCTTGCCCCTGATGTAGGATATAGCCAAAAAATAACCACACTATTGATGGTTAAATGCAATTGGTGACAGCTTGCCCCTGATGTAGGATAGAGCAAAAAAAAAAAAACACTATTGATGGTTAAATGTACTTGGTGGCAGCTTGTGCTGGCGCACCACAAGACACAAAGTGGCCGCCGATCACCCCCAGAAAAAAGTGACTGAAAAACGCTCTGGGCAGCCTAAAAACAGTGAGCAATTGAATAGCAGCAGTTCAATGATCCACAGCTGTAGATCGATCACTGACTTAAGTGTTTTGGAGGAGTAAATCACTGCCTAATCTCGCCCTAACAGTCGCAGCTGCAACCTCTCCCTACACTGTTCAGAGCAGAGTGACGTGCGGCGCTGCGTGACTCCAGCTTAAATTGAGGCTGGGTCACATGCTGCACTGGCCAATCACAGCCATGCCAATAGTAGGCATGGCTGTGATGGCCTCTTGGGGCAAGTAGTATGACGCTTGTTGATTGGCTGCTTTGCAGCCTTTCAAAAAGCGCCAAGAAAGCGACGAACACCGAACCCGAACCCGGACTTTTACAAAAAAGTTCGGGTTCGGGTCCGTGTCACGGACACCCCAAAATTCTATACAGTTCGGGTTCACTCATCCCTACTCTGAGTGTGTTGGCAATGTTGCCACACCCCAGATAAGGCCGTTGCTTCATTATGATCAGACTAAAAGCGATTGGCTGGATAATTTTTCATAGAAAAAAACTTTTTTTTAAGTTGTATGGGTTTTTAATACATAAAATAAACTATTAAGAGACTTTATTATGATTTTTTTATCATAAATAATGCAGACAATTTTAAAAATTCCCATCAATTCCAATACAAAGCAAGTTCAGAGCTCAGAACAAAATTATTTCAGGATGTCGTTAATTCGACAATGATTAATCAATCATTTTATTGATGATTAATCAATCAATTTGACACACATCCCCGGATAGGGGACGTAACAGGGATTAAACTGATGAGAATAGTTCTACAGAAAATACCACTCATATCGGGTGTGACAGTAAATTGCACGGCGCAGACGCAGTGACCGTGGCGTGGATTCAAACAAAGGGGAGGGAGCCAACGTTTTTTTAACCATCTCCCCGTTTGAAAAATCTATTTAATAAATGGACCCCAGATTGGGGATGTCACGTAACAGGGATTAAACTGATGAGAATATTACTACAGAAAATACCACTCATATCAGGTGTGACAGTAAATTGCACAGCGCAGACACAGTGACCGTGGCGTGGATTCAAACAAAGGGGAGGTAGCCAGCGTTTTTTTAACCATCTCCCTTTTCGAAAAAATCTATTCAATTCACCTTTCGGGGACCCTTGGTGTTGTATGTGGCTGGGTGGAGGAAGAAACCTTCAATGACATCAACGGGACATGGCTAGCTTGGTATCCAACCTTGTGCAAAAGGGAAGTTTGCGGTGGGGCAAATGGACGGTTTGCGGTTGTTTGCGGTGCATTAAAAGGGGAGTTTGGTCTGTCAATGTCTGTGAAGCGGGCGTAACCCTTACACTACCTGATCGATACAACATCATACCTGGTCGTATACACACACTGGATGTTTTAAACCACGTTGTTAAAAAAAAAATAGGATTGTAAGGTGATTTATGCCCTTTATGGATTAAAATCCAACTCTGCGTCAACTATGTCATTTTCCATGGGAGTTTTGCCATGGATCCCCCTCCGGCATGTCACAGTCCAGGTGTTAGTCCCCTTGAAACAACTTTTCCATCACTACTGTGGCTAGAAAGTAGTGATGGAAGTCAATGGCGGTTCGCCTGGTTCGCCCGTTCGCGAACATTTGCAGAAATTCGCGTTCGCCAACTGAGAATTTTATGTTCGCGACATCTCTAATTTTAAGGTAAACATGGATTAAGAGAAACATGGATACGGAACTCAGGTTGAGGCGTGGCTGAATACCTCTGAAGGACACAATCCCCTATTTAATACCAAAAATGACGAGTAAGAATATACAGCAGGGGTTACGGCAAGGCAATTGACTCCCAGAAATGTTAGTTTCAGTCCACAAGTAGCCAGTACCTCCCCTGCAGTCCTTTCCCTGTCTAAATCAGCTGTACAGAGCCATCAAGTGTACCCAAAGTTGTCAGGGGTGGATTTTACCCTGCCCAGCTTAAGTACAGAGTATGGAGACATGACTGGACTGGAGCAGGCACATGCCCTCCCACCTCCTCCACTTTACACAAGCACAAAGATGTGGCGGTCCCCAGGGCCGTCTACTCCCTCGACTCCCTCTTATAGGGAAGAGGGTGAGGGGTGGAGATGCGGGGAGTGCACTAATTGTAATCCTGTTGATAGGGATCGTTGCGTAAATTACAACACTCCACGTAGTGAGTTTGCTAGGGAATGCTGGAGATCAGGGAATTCTGCAGATTCACCTCCTGATGTTCTATATAGCCCACCTCAGAGAGCTTCTACTCTGGCTCCTAAAGCTCCTAATTTAAAGACCCAGAAATATGTTACGGTATATACTAAAGAAAGGAGGATCTTGGCAGGCGGTGATGGGACCCTCAGAAGAGGGTAAACCATCCATGATGTTGAGCTCTATGGTGTGGATATGTAAGTGTGGGGACCCACATTTACATGAAGTTAAACAATGCCCAAAATGTGGGGCAATTGCTCCTAAATAGGGATGAGCGAACTCGAACTGTATAGTTCGGGTTCGTACCGAATTTTGGGGTGTCCGTGACACGGACCCGAACCCGGACATTTTCGTAAAAGTCCGGGTTCGGGTTCGGTGTTCGTCGCTTTCTTGGCGCTTTTGTGACGCTTTCTTGGCGCTTTTTGAAAGGCTGCAAAGCAGCCAATCAACAAGCGTCATACTACTTGCCCCAAGAGGCCATCACAGCCATGCCTACTATTGGCATGGCTGTGATTGGCCAGAGCACCATGTGACCCAGCCTCTATTTAAGCTGGAGTCACATAGCGCCGCCCGTCACTCTGCTCTGATTAGCGTAGGGAGAGGTTGCGGCTGCGACAGTAGGGCGAGATTAGGCAGATTAACTCCTCCAAAGGACTTGATTAACTGATCGATCTGCAGCTGTGGATCATTGAGCTGCTGATCCTCAATTGCTCACTGTTTTTAGGCTGCCCAGACCGTTTGTCAGTCACATTTTTCTGGGGTGATCGGCGGCCATTTTGTGTCTTGTGGTGCGCCAGCACAAGCTGCGACCAAGTGCATTTAACCCTCAATGGTTTGGTTGTTTTTTGGCTAAAGCCTACATCAGGGTGAAGCTGTCACACCAAGTGCATTTAACCAGCAATAGTCTGTTCATTTTTTGGCCATATACAAAATCAGGGGCAAGCTGCGCCTGTCACCAAGTGCATTTAACCCTCAATGGTGTGGTTGTTTTTTGGCTAAAGCCTACATCAGGGTGAAGCTGTCACACCAAGTGCATTTAACCAGCAATAGTCTGTTCATTTTTTGGCCATATACAAAATCAGGGGCAAGCTGCGCCTGTCACCAAGTGCATTTAACCCTCAATGGTGTGGTTGTTTTTTGGCTAAAGCCTACATCAGGGTGAAGCTGTCACACCAAGTGCATTTAACCAGCAATAGTCTGTTCATTTTTTGGCCATATACAAAATCAGGGGCAAGCTGCGCCTGTCACCAAGTGCATTTAACCCTCAATGGTGTGGTTGTTTTTTGGCTAAAGCCTACATCAGGGTGAAGCTGTCACACCAAGTGCATTTAACCAGCAATAGTCTGTTCATTTTTTGGCCATATACAAAATCAGGGGCAAGCTGCGCCTGTCACCAAGTGCATTTAACCCTCAATGGTGTGGTTGTTTTCTGGCTAAAGCCTACATCAGGGTGAAGCTGTCACACCAAGTGCATTTAACCAGCAATAGTCTGTTTATTTTTTGGCCATATACTACATCAGGGGCAAGCTGCGCCCGTCACCAAGTGCATTTAACCCTCAGTAGTGTGGTTGGTCAAGCTGTGACACCAAGTGCATTTAACCAGCAATAGTCTGTTCATTTTTTGGCCATATACTACATCAGGGGCAAGCTGCGCCCGTCACCAAGTGCATTTAACCAGCAATAGTGTGGTTATTTTTTGGCCATATCCCAGTCTAATTCTGTCACTAAATCCATACCGGTCACCCAGCGCCTAAATACTAGGCCTCAAATTTATATCCCGCTAAATCTCTCGTTACCGCTGTCCTGTTGTAGCTGGGAAAGTTATTTAGTGTCCGTCAAAGCACATTTTTTGTTCTGGGTTGAAGTACAATTCCCAATTTAGCAATTTCATAATTTAGTGGTTTCTGCTATATCAGAGCTATTTGAAATCTATCCCTAAAAGGGTATATAATATTCAAGGTGCACATTGGGTCATTCAGAATAACTTCACACACACCCGCTACTGTGTATTTCCAAGTCTAATTCTGTCACTAAACCCATACCTGTCACCCAGCGCCTAAATACTAGGCCTCAAATTTATATCCTGCTAAATCTCTCGTTACCGCTGTCCTGTTGTAGCTGGGAAAGTTATTTAGTGTCCGTCAAAGCACATTTTTTGTTCTGGGTTGAAGTACAATTCCCAATTTAGCAATTTCATAATTTAGTGGTTTCTGCTATATCAGAGCTATTTGAAATCTATCCCTAAAAGGGTATATAATATTCAAGGTGCACATTGGGTCATTCAGAATAACTTCACACACACCCGCTACTGTGTATTTCCAAGTCTAATTCTGTCACTAAACCCATACCTGTCACCCAGCGCCTAAATACTAGGCCTCAAATTTATATCCTGCTAAATCTCTCGTTACCGCTGTCCTGTTGTAGCTGGGAAAGTTATTTAGTGTCCGTCAAAGCACATTTTTTGTTCTGGGTTGAAATACAATTCCCAATTTAGCAATTTCATAATTTAGTGGTTTCTGCTATATCAGAGCTATTTGAAATCTATCCCTAAAAGGGTATATAATATTCAAGGTGCACATAGGGTCATTCAGAATAACTTCACACACACCCGCTACTGTGTATTTCCAAGTCTAATTCTGTCACTAAACCCATACCTGTCACCCAGCGCCTAAATACTAGGCCTCAAATTTATATCCTGCTAAATCTCTCGTTACCGCTGTACTGTTGTTGCTTGGAAAGATATTTAGTGTCCGTCAAAGCACATTTTTTGTTCTGGGTTGAAATACAATTCCCAATTTAGCAATTTCATAATTTAGTGGTTCCTGCTATATCAGAGCTATTTGAAATCTATCCCAAAAAGGGTATATAATATTCAAGGTGCACATAGGGTCATTCAGAATAACTTCACACACACCCTCTACTGTGTATTTCCAAGTCTAATTCTGTCACTAAACCCATACCTGTCACCCAGCGCCTAAATACTAGGCCTCAAATTTATATCCTGCTAAATCTCTCGTTACCGCTGTACTGTTGTTGCTGGGCAAGATATTTAGTGTCCGTCAAAGCACATTTTTTGTTCTGGGTTGAAATACAATTCCCAATTTAGCAATTTCATAATTTAGTGGTTCCTGCTATATCAGAGCTATTTGAAATCTATCCCAAAAAGGGTATATAATATTCAAGGTGCACATAGGGTCATTCAGAATAACTTCACACACACGCTTCTGTGCATTTCCAAGTCTAATTCTGTCACTAAATCCATACCGGTCACCCAGCGCCTAAATACTAGGCCTCAAATTTATATCCCGCTGAATTTGAATACAATACATTGGGCCAAATAATATATTTGTTGTTGTGGTGAACCATAACAATGAGAAAAACATCTAGTAAGGGACGCGGACGTGGACATGGTCGTGGTGGTGTTAGTGGACCCTCTGGTGCTGGGAGAGGACGTGGCCGTTCTGCCACATCCACACGTCCTAGTGTACCAACTACCTCAGGTCCCAGTAGCCGCCAGAATTTACAGCGATATATGGTGGGGCCCAATGCCGTTCTAAGGATGGTAAGGCCTGAGCAGGTACAGGCATTAGTCAATTGGGTGGCCGACAGTGGATCCAGCACGTTCACATTATCTCCCACCCAGTCTTCTGCAGAAAGCGCACAGATGGCGCCTGAAAACCAACCCCATCAGTCTGTCACATCACCCCCATGCATACCAGGGAAACTGTCTCAGCCTCAAGTTATGCAGCAGTCTCTTATGCTGTTTGAAGACTCCGCTGGCAGGGTTTCCCAAGGGCATCCACCTAGCCCTTCCCCAGCGGTGAAAGACATAGAATGCACTGACGCACAACCACTTATGTTTCCTGATGATGAGGACATGGGAATACCACCTCAGCATGTCTCTGATGATGACGAAACACAGGTGCCAACTGCTGCGTCTTTCTGCAGTGTGCAGACTGAACAGGAGGTCAGGGATCAAGACTGGGTGGAAGACGATGCAGGGGACGATGAGGTCCTAGACCCCACATGGAATGAAGGTCGTGCCACTGACTTTCACAGTTCGGAGGAAGAGGCAGTGGTGAGACCGAGCCAACAGCGTAGCAAAAGAGGGAGCAGTGGGCAAAAGCAGAACACCCGCCGCCAAGAGACTCCGCCTGCTACTGACCGCCGCCATCTGGGACCGAGCACCCCAAAGGCAGCTTCAAGGAGTTCCCTGGCATGGCACTTCTTCAAACAATGTGCTGACGACAAGACCCGAGTGGTTTGCACGCTGTGCCATCAGAGCCTGAAGCGAGGCATTAACGTTCTGAACCTGAGCACAACCTGCATGACCAGGCACCTGCATGCAAAGCATGAACTGCAGTGGAGTAAACACCTTAAAACCAAGGAAGTCACTCAGGCTCCCCCTGCTACCTCTTCTGCTGCTGCCGCCTCGGCCTATTCTGCTGCTGCCGCCTCGGCCTCTTCCTCCGCCTCTGGAGGAACGTTGGCACCTGCCGCCCAGCAAACAGGGGATGTACCACCAACACCACCACCACCACCTCCGTCACCAAGCGTCTCAACCATGTCACACGCCAGCGTTCAGCTCTCCATCTCACAAACATTTGATAGAAAGCGTAAATTCCCACCTAGCCACCCTCGATCCCTGGCCCTGAATGCCAGCATTTCTAAACTACTGGCCTATGAAATGCTGTCATTTAGGCTGGTGGACACAGACAGCTTCAAACAGCTCATGTCGCTTGCTGTCCCACAGTATGTTGTTCCCAGCCGGCACTACTTCTCCAAGAGAGCCGTGCCTTCCCTGCACAACCAAGTATCCGATAAAATCAAGTGTGCACTGCGCAACGCCATCTGTAGCAAGGTCCACCTAACCACAGATACGTGGACCAGTAAGCACGGCCAGGGACGCTATATCTCCCTAACTGCACACTGGGTAAATGTAGTGGCAGCTGGGCCCCAGGCGGAGAGCTGTTTGGCGCACGTCCTTCCGCCGCCAAGGATCGCAGGGCAACATTCTTTGCCTCCTGTTGCCACCTCCTCCTTCTCGGCTTCCTCCTCCTCTTCTTCCACCTGCTCATCCAGTCAGCCACACACCTTCACCACCAACTTCAGCACAGCCCGGGGTAAACGTCAGCAGGCCATTCTGAAACTCATATGTTTGGGGGACAGGCCCCACACCGCACAGGAGTTGTGGCGGGGTATTGAACAACAGACCGACGAGTGGTTGCTGCCGGTGAGCCTCAAGCCCGGCCTGGTGGTGTGTGATAATGGGCGAAATCTCGTTGCAGCTCTGGGACTAGCCAATTTGACGCACATCCCTTGCTTGGCGCATGTGCTGAATTTGGTGGTGCAGAAGTTCATTCACAACTACCCCGACATGTCAGAGCTGCTGCATAAAGTGCGGGCCGTCTGTTCGCGCTTCCGGCGTTCACATCCTGCTGCTGCTCGCCTGTCTGCGCTACAGCGTAACTTCGGCCTTCCCGCTCACCGCCTCATATGCGACGTGCCCACCAGGTGGAACTCCACCTTGCACATGCTGGACAGACTGTGCGAGCAGCAGCAGGCCATAGTGGAGTTTCAGCTGCAGCACGCACGGGTCAGTCGCACTACAGAACAGCACCACTTCACCACCAATGACTGGGCCTCCATGCGAGACCTGTGTGCCCTGTTGCGCTGTTTCGAGTACTCCACCAACATGGCCAGTGGCGATGACACCGTTATCAGCGTTACAATACCACTTCTATGTCTCCTTGAGAAAACACTTAGGGCGATGATGGAAGAGGAGGTGGCCCAGGAGGAGGAGGAGGAGGAGGAAGAGGGGTCATTTTTAGCACTTTCAGGCCAGTCTCTTCGAAGTGACTCAGAGGGAGGTTTTTGGCAACAGCAGAGGCCAGGTACAAATGTGGCCAGCCAGGGCCCACTACTGGAGGACGAGGAGGACGAGGATGAGGAGGAGGTGGAGGAGGATGAGGATGAAGCATGGTCACAGCGGGGTGGCACCCAACGCAGCTCGGGTCCATCACTAGTGCGTGGCTGGGGGGAAAGGCAGGACGATGACGATACGCCTCCCACAGAGGACAGCTTGTCCTTACCCCTGGGCAGCCTGGCACACATGAGCGACTACATGCTGCAGTGCCTGCGCAACGACAGCAGAGTTGCCCACATTTTAACCTGTGCGGACTACTGGGTTGCCACCCTGCTGGATCCACGCTACAAAGACAATGTGCCCACCTTACTTCCTGCACTGGAGCGTGATAGGAAGATGCGCGAGTACAAGCGCACGTTGGTAGACGCGCTACTGAGAGCATTCCCAAATGTCACAGGGGAACAAGTGGAAGCCCAAGGCCAAGGCAGAGGAGGAGCAAGAGGTCGCCAAGGCAGCTGTGTCACGGCCAGCTCCTCTGAGGGCAGGGTTAGCATGGCAGAGATGTGGAAAACTTTTGTCAACACGCCACAGCTAACTGCACCACCACCTGATACGCAACGTGTTAGCAGGAGGCAACATTTCACTAACATGGTGGAACAGTACGTTTGCACACCCCTCCACGTACTGACTGATGGTTCGGCCCCATTCAACTTCTGGGTCTCTAAATTGTCCACGTGGCCAGAGCTAGCCTTTTATGCCTTGGAGGTGCTGGCCTGCCCGGCAGCCAGCGTTTTGTCTGAACGTGTATTCAGCACGGCAGGGGGCGTCATTACAGACAAACGCAGCCGCCTGTCTACAGCCAATGTGGACAAGCTGATGTTCATAAAAATGAACCAGGCATGGATCCCACAGGACCTGTCCGTCCCTTGTCCAGATTAGACATTAACTACCTCCCCATAACCATATATTATTGGACTCCAGGGCACTTCCTCATTCAATCCTATTTTTATTTTCATTTTACCATTATATTGCAAGGCTACCCAAAGTTGAATGAACCTCTCCTCTGCCTGTGTGCTAGGCCTAAATATATGCCAATGGATTGTTGCAGTGGTGGCTGACGTGAAGCCTCATTCTCTGCTATGACATGCAGACTGATTCTCTGGTGACATGAAGCCAGATTGTCTGTTACGGGACCTCTCTCCTCTGCCTGGGTGCTGGGCCTGAATTTATGACAATGGACTGTTGCAGTGGTGGCTGACGTGAAGCCTGATTCTCTGCTATGACATGCAGACTGATTCTCTGCTGACATGAAGCCAGATCCTCTGTTACGGGACCTCTCTCCTCTGCCTGGGTGCTGGGCCTAAATTTATGAAAATGGACTGTTGCAGTGGTGGGTGACGTGAAGCCTCATTCTCTGCTATGACATGCAGACTGATTCTCTGCTGACATGAAGCCAGATTGTCTGTTACGGGACCTCTCTCCTCTGCCTGGGTGCTGGGCCTAAATATCTGACAATGGACTGTTGCATTGGTGGCTGACGTGAAGCCTGATTCTCTGCTATGATATGAAGACTGATTCTCTGCTGACATGAAGCCAGATTGTCTGTTACGGGACCTCTCTCCTCTGCCTGTGTGCTAGGCCTAAATATATGCCAATGGATTGTTGCAGTGGTGGCTGACGTGAAGCCTGATTCTCTGCTATGACATGCAGACTGATTCTCTGGTGACATGAAGCCAGATCCTCTGTTACGGGACCTCTCTCCTCTGCCTGGGTGCTGGGCCTAAATTTATGAAAATGGACTGTTGCAGTGGTGGGTGACGTGAAGCCTGATTCTCTGCTATGACATGCAGACTGATTCTCTGGTGACATGAAGCCAGATCCTCTGTTACGGGACCTCTCTCCTCTGCCTGGGTGCTGGGCCTAAATTTATGAAAATGGACTGTTGCAGTGGTGGGTGACGTGAAGCCTCATTCTCTGCTATGACATGCAGACTGATTCTCTGCTGACATGAAGCCAGATTGTCTGTTACGGGACCTCTCTCCTCTGCCTGGGTGCTGGGCCTGAATTTATGACAATGGACTGTTGCAGTGGTGGCTGACGTGAAGCCTGATTCTCTGCTATGATATGAAGACTGATTCTCTGCTGACATGAAGCCAGATTGTCTGTTACGGGACCTCTCTCCTCTGCCTGGGTGCCGGGGCCTAAATATCTGAGAATGGACTGTTCCAGTGGTGGGTAACGGGAAGCCAGATTCTCTGCTATGATATGAAGACTGATTCTCTGCTGACATGAAGCCAGATTGTCTGTTACGGGACCTCTCTCCTCTGCCTGGGTGCTGGGCCTAAATTTATGAAAATGGACTCTTACAGTGGTGGGTGACGTGAAGCCTGATTCTCTGCTATGACATGAAGACTGATTCTCTGCTGACATGAAGCCAGATTGTCTGTTACGGGACCTCTCTCCTCTGCCTGGGTGCCGGGGCCTAAATATCTGAGAATGGACTGTTCCAGTGGTGGGTGACGGGAAGCCAGATTCTCTGCTATGGAACCTCTCTCCAATTGATTTTGGTTAATTTTTATTTATTTAATTTTTATTTTAATTAATTTCCCTATCCACATTTGTTTGCAGGGGATTTACCTACATGTTGCTGCCTTTTGCAGCCCTCTAGCCCTTTCCTGGGCTGTTTTACAGCCGTTTTAGTGCCGAAAAGTTCGGGTCCCCATTGACTTCAATGGGGTTCGGGTTCGGGACGAAGTTCGGATCGGGTTCGGATCCCGAACCCGAACATTTCCGGGATGTTCGGCCGAACTTCTCGAACCCGAACATCCAGGTGTTCGCTCAACTCTACTCCTAAAGTCATACCTGCGGTGGATGCCTTCCCATTGGTGACTCAAGTCATGAGGGAATGTGATGCAGCTGGTGCTGCAGTGAGGGAAACCCAGCATGTCCAATGGTATAAGCCCTGGAGTCAAGGTGAGCAGCTTATGATGATAGATAAGCTACCTGACCCATATAAGGATCCAAATAGATTTTATAAGAAGTTGCAAAAGATCCAACGTAACTATGACGCGGTATGGGATGATTTATATGCCCTATGTAGTGCAGCAGCAGGGGCTCCGTTTGTAGATAAGGTAACTAAAGTAGGTGAAGTTAATAGGGAAATAGAAGCTGTGCCGGAGGGCGCTAATACAAGGTTAGCAAAGTCAGGTGACATATTTTTAAAGAGAGTGAAGAAGGTTGCTAAGGAATTGAGTAATCAGCTGGGAGCAGGACTGCCAGAAGCCTATCAGGGTCCTGAAGAATCAGTGGATAAATATTATGGCCGAGTGGTTAATATATTTGCAGATCAGGACTTTGTAATTAATGACTGACAGCAGGGACGGGCACATAATTAGAACCTGTTTTATTATTGGATTAAAGGATGATTTGAGAACTGAACTAATAAAAATACGCTCAGAATGTATGCATACCTCCCTGGATAAACCCCAGGAGTATCGGATGATAAATTATCTCAGAGAAATTAACAAACTAATGGTTGTGGATGCACCCATTGTACAGAACCCTCATACATTGCTAAATCAGATTCCTTCCATTATTTGGTGCAACGGAGAAGGATTTAGAAGGCTACAAGGGAGATGGAAGTTTCCGATTGGGAGGCCCCAGTTCCCGCAGACCTACAGCCAAAATGGGAAACATGGAAAGACTCTAAAGATGCTTGAACAGCTTCATATCCCAAGATGTTATGCTCCCGTTTCCATGTCCAAGGCCTCAAGAAGAGGAATTCAAATCTTTTCTGATGCCTCTACAGAAGCTATTGCTGTTGTAGCATACCTCAAGGTCATCGACTCCTATGAACAGCAAGTTAGCCCCTAAGCCTTTACCTACAATTCCTAGACTTGAGTTATGTGGAGCCACGTTATCTGTTGAAGTTGCAGATTTCCTACAGGCAGAGCTAGATTCCAATATTGATGCCGTAAGGTTCTATACAGACAGCAAGGTTGTGTTAGGTGATATATACAACAGAACCAAGCGGTTTTAGGTTTATGTCGCTAACAGCGTTAAACAAATCAGGAAGTCCAGTGTGCCGGAGCAGTGGCACTATGTCTCAACCGACTTAAATCCTGCCGATATCGCTACAAGATCAATTGCAGCTGCCAAACTTTGTAAGACTTTCTGGCTAGCCAGACCAGGATTCTTGCCGACTCAATCCTTACCAGTTGTGGACGTCAACGACACCTTCAATATTATACACCCTGAAGACGATCCTGGGATTCGTCCCGAAGTTTCTTCATTACAAACAAATACATCCGTGAACCATGTATTCAAAACACAACAGTTTGAACGCTTCTCATGTTGGAAGAGACTTACAAGAGCTGTAGCTAGACTTGTCCACTTATCTAAAGGATATCGGAAACCAAAACTTCCTTCAAATTGCCAGGGATGGCACATGTGCTCGGAGTCACCTGGAATAACAGAGCTAGAAGTTGATGAATTGTGTATTATGTACTTGTATTAAACAAGTTGATTGTCTCGACTGGCCTACTGGACTTCTTACTAAAGTAGTTTCCAGTTCGGATGGGAAGGTTCGTAAGGTGGGAGTAAGAACCGCGAGAGGTGGAGTAATCAAGACCTTCTTCTGCCCTGTTACAGAAATTGTTACTCATGCCTGCAGAATTTCCATGTTGAGATACCGTCTACCAAAGATGCTCAATTTCTTCTAAGACTGTTTCCAGTACCAGCTCTATGTCCGAACTGAAAACTTATCCTTTTTTGATTTGAATAATGTTCATTGCATGTTTCTTTTTCAGGTAGATGGACATTATTTGCACCTGCAAGCTATTGTTATTTTATACAATTCCATATACTGTATATAGTGGTATATACCAATACCAGACGGGGAATGTTCTGTTCCAGTATCTTGCATAGCTTATTGGTATGCTCCTCCCCCCCCCCCCCCCCCCCGTTTTCAGGTTCTAGTTAGTTTAGCCTAGCCACTTCCTGTTTTCTCAGTGATGCCTTGCTCTTAGTGTGCTCAGCTTTCTGAGTAGCAGTATCCATCTTCTGAGCTAGGAGTTATTGTTGGCATAATTCTTTTACCATCTGGATTACCCTGCAAAATCTTGTAATACAATCTCCGCTACTTGATTAACGCCTGGATGTCTGATGCGTAAGCTGTATGTGGAGAAAGTCAAATTTAACAAGTCACTGCCGTGCGCATAGAGGTTGCTCTACACAGGTGCGTGATTGTATATAGCTGAAATTTTGAAATGACACAACTACTAATATGACTTTGTAACTCAATGTGAACTTTATCATATTTCCATGTCTTGCGACTGGGCCTGACTGGAGATGTTTTTCAGTAAAGCTGTTTTTTAGTACGTGCCATGCCATCATAATATGAGGAAAAGGGAGTTCATACAACAAAGAAGAATATTGAGAAATGTACTTTTGTGGTTATATTTGCTTATGTCCTACAAATTCTAAGAAATGTTATTCGAATGTAGGAGACAGATGTCCACAATATTTGGTAAAGTTGGATTCTATTCCTGGGAACCTGACCTTTCTTTCAGAGTCTTGTCTCAAGGATCTATCACCTAATTATATGACTAAGACATTGCCAATATGTATCACGTGCAATAACGGTTTTCAGTGTAACCGCCCTGAAATCCCCATGTTACTCCCATATGTTAAGGATATATAATAAAGAGTTTGGGGCAGTCTCAAGAAAGATCTCCACAGACACATCAAACCTGATTGTCTCTGTGTGACGACTGATTGATTTAATTATTTAATATTGATTACCTGTACCTGAAATTGAACTACTCTGTCACAGCCATAGATAATAGCAGTGTATATACAGTGTGTGAGAGGTAGCTATCTTTCAGGGGGATCACCCTCACAGATACGGATTTAGGACACCAGGTTTAAGGTCCAAACAGTGCATTTATTGTGGCACACCAGAAAAAGCAAAACAAACAAAACAATAAACACTCGCCCGTCCAGGCTTTAACTAAACACAGTACTCCTGACTCACCTAAGTCACAGTTCATACCCTGTGAACCAATATGGCTTTTCCAGGCAATGTCCCACAGCCTCCTGGCTGTACAGAGCACAGTACACCCACTGTCTCCAGTCCAGTGTTTCTTGTGGGGGATTGGGGCTCAGCTAATCCTACTGGGAATTTTATAAAGAATCTTAAAACTATAGCTCCAGTCACTATTCATGGTAAGATGCTACTGAGAGTTTACCACAGAGAACATACACTTTGGAGACTCAGCTACTTATTGAGAAACAACACAAGTGGGAGACCTAGAAAATATATTTGAAAATATTGGAACAAATGTACTGTATATCCCATGATGTTATGCTCCAAGTATGCTCCCAGTTCCCTTTCAGCTGCTGCATCTAAGAAAATATGGATTTTTCTTCTGACATTTGTGAATTTGTCCTAGGTAAGGCCAAAATGACTTTAAAAAAACCTCCACACATCTGCATTGACCTAAGCCCAGTTGATCATGGAACTTGATCTGTACCTGCATCAAGCCTTTATGACATGTGGTTGATGCCCCCATAATTTTCGTGTAAAGATCCCTGTTTAATTCCTACTGACACCATCTATGAGTTGACGGGTCCAAAGTCTGACAAGAAAATCAGAAACGTGGTCTTCCACAGTCCAAAGATAAGTCATCACCGAGCCGATGTCAGTTCTTACTATAGCAAGAAACTAAGTAACCTGAAGACGATTTTGTAACATTCAATTTTGTGTAGAAGCAGTTCGCTCATCTTTATTACTGGATCTTAGTATTGCAGACCAGATTTCCTCATGGTCTAAATTATAGGGTGGACTTTTAGATTTATTGAAATTGTCCCATATTCCTTAAACTTATTTGGTTTCAGTGCAGTTTTCAGGTATTTTGTGGCCGTTAACACTTGTTTGTTCCTATTTTTGTTATGTTTGTGTGTTCATTTATTTTTGTGGTATCCTTACTTTTATTATCTGTGGATCAAATAATTAATTATGTGATTTAGATTGTATATTTTGCATTCTTGCAATTGACAAGCCTGATGTATTACATGAATGGGAAGTTTTGTGTAACAATGTCATGCTATGATTAAGAATCAGTGGGTTTGAAATGTGTAAGCAGTTTATTCATACAGAAGTCGGTTTTTAATGTCTTTTCACAGCCTTGATTTTTATTTAACTGAGACAGATGCTGGCCAACTTTTTATTTCTCATCTTAAAGGGGTTATGCCATGAAAAGTTATTACTATGCAATAAATCACACATTTCCAATGAAATTTTATTGTAATATATGTGCAATAAATATATTTAGTTTTTTATGTACATTACTGTATTGCAAGTGTATTTTGAAGAACTGATTGGTTCTGTCCCCTTTCTGTGTAATGATGTGCCTTGTAATGTAGTGGGTTACAGATAGTTAGTACACATCCCCCATTGTGTTGATAAGATTACATTCCTAAGAGACATGTACACTGGAGGACTGGAGCGGCTAAAAGGTTTAAACTATGTTACGCATTCGTTGGCACTCCATTGAAAACTGAATTTTAGGTAGGATGTAAGTATTGATTTGCCCTATCTCATGTACACCCTGGGGTGTCAGTCATGTGTTATACCGTGGTAGACAGCCATGTGTTATAGCATGATTGACTCTGAGTCCCCCCCATATTGTAGGCCAGTGATGATTATTTGTCTGTGATTTGTCTGTGTTATCTTATATTTAGTCACACTTAGTAATTATATTTATTCACTTAGCCTGTGCAAGCTTATTCATTTTCCAATCTTTTAAATTCACGTTTTGAAACAATTATATTTTCCTCTCTGGTAATGCCTTTTGCTGTTTATCCTTCTGATCCAACTTTTCCTGCATTTAGTGGTTGATTTCCATGCTCAGCAGCTTTGGTGCGCGCTTCCTTCTCCCAGTGTAGGCATGGTGATCTTATTAAGAAGTGGGCAATGAACACTCCTTTCATTGATTGATTTAATCATTATTTCATTCATCACTACTTCAAAATTCATAGAAATATATAGATATCTGTCTCTAAACAGTGAAATAGTAAATTGATGGGGCATTGCATACAATATGTATATGTAGGATTATATGTGAGGGACTATTATCTATGCAATGAGGAAGGGGTTAACAAGAGATAATTGCAATGCATCTCAGAAGGTGCAGGTGCTTGATTGTGTCATGTGAGAAGCTGCTGCTCACTTAGTGAAAGGGAAGAAAGTGTTCCAAATATTTGAGTAAAAAATGTTTCAATTTGTGGGATAGCTGAGAGCTGTTTGATTGAAGTATGTGAAGTATGCGAGGTCAGGATGACCCCACCTCTAAGGAATTTGTGGTCTATCTTGTAGATATGCCATATATTGTATACTTAAAGGGAACTGTCATCTATTTTGAGCATTTAAAACATAGCAATGTGCAATAAAGTACCTTCATGTGTCTTCTTTTCTTTATTCAACTTTTCATTTAGATGAAAAGTGATTTTTCTGATATGCTAATTACGCCTCAAGGTGCCCAGAGGGGCGTTATTGCTCTGCTCTAGTGCCCAGTAACGCCCCCCTGCAGTGCCCAGCCCGCCTTTCTTCCAAGCCCAGCATGCCTCCTAAGAAATACATTTACTCCCACATCCTTTCGGAAAGGCGCCGCCCCTCCCCTACGTCATGTAAATTTATTTACTGCATCGTCCTTGCTTCCTCCTTTCTTGGCCTCTGAAATCCCGCGCAGCCGCAGTATCGCTGACTGCCTGCGCCGGTACAATACTCCGGCTCCTGAGGGCAACAGCCTCAATAGTGTCACTGGGCATGCGCCGAGCCCAGTGACGTAATCAGAGTGCTGTTGTCTCAGGAGCCGAAGTATCGTACAGGCGCAGGCAGTCAGCGACACTGCGGCTGCGCAGGATTTCGGAGGCCAAGAAAGGAGGACGCAAGGATGGTGGGGTGAATAAATTACATGACGTAGTGGAGGGGGTGGCTCTCCCAGGTCACACTAACGCCGATTGGCGTCATCTGGCGTGATCAGTGACAGGGGGTGATCACCCCATATACACTCCCTGATCACCCCCTGTCATTGATCACCCCCTGTCATTGATCACCCCCCTGTAAGGCTCCATTCAGACGCCCGTATGTGTTTTACGAATCCACGCATCCATGGATCGGATCCGCAAAACGCATACGGACGTCTGAATGGAGCCTTACAGGGGGGTGATCAATGACAGGGGGGTCATCACCCCATATACACTCCCTGATCACCCCCTGTCATTGATCACCCCCCTGTAAGGCTCCATTCAGACGCCCGTATGTGTTTTACGGATCCACGCATCCATGGATCGGATCCGCAAAACGCATACGGACGTCTGAATGGAGCCTTACAGTGGGGTGATTAATGACAGGGGGATGATCACCCCATATACACTCCCTGATCACCCCCTGTCATTGATCACTCCCCTGTAAGGCTCCATTCAGACGTCCGTATGTGTTTTGCGGATCCGATCCATGTATTCGTGGATCCGTAAAAAACATATGGACGTCTGAATGGAGCCTTTCAGGAGGGTGATCAATGACAGAGGGGTGATCAGTGACAGGGGGGTGATCACCCCATATACACTCCCTGATCACCCCCCTGTCATTGATCACCCCCCTGTAAGGCTCCATTCAAACATTTTTTTGGCCCAAGTTAGTGGAAATATTTTATTTATTTTTTTCTTGCAAAGTCTCATATTCCACTAACTTGTGTCAAAAAATAAAATCTCACATGAACTCACCATACCCCTCACGGAATCCAAATGCGTAACATTTTTTAGACATTTATATTCCAGACTTCTTCTCACGCTTTAGGGCCCCTAAAATGCCAGGGCAGTATAAATACCCCACACGTGACCCCATTTTGGAAAGAAGACACCCCAAGGTATTCCGTGAGGGGCATATTGAGTCCATTAAAGATTGAAATGTTTGTCCAAAGTTAGCAGAAAGGGAGACTTTGTGAGAGAGAAAAAAAAAAAATTCCGCTAACTTGTGCCAAAAAAAAAAAAAATTCTATGAACTCGCCATGCCCCTCATTCAATACCTTGGGATGTCTTCTTTCCAAAATTGGGTCACATGTGGGGTATTTATACTGCCCTGGCATTTTAGGGACCCTAAAGCGTGAGAAGAAGTCTGGGATCCAAATGTCAAAAATGCCCTCCTAAAAGGAATTTGGGCCCCTTTGCGCATCTAGGCTGCAAAAAAGTGTCACACATGTGGTATCGCCGTACTCAGGAGAAGTTGGGGAATGTGTTTTGGGGTGTCATTTTACATATGCCCATGCTGGGTGAGAGAAATATCTCGGCAAAAGACAACTTCTCGCATTTTTTTATTTTTACAAAGTTGGCATTTGACCGAGATATTTATCTCACCCAGCATGGGTATATGTAAAATGACACACCAAAACACATTCCCCAACTTCTCCTGAGTACGGCGATACCACATGTGTGACACTTTTTTGCAGCCTAGGTGGGCAAACGGGCACACATTCCAAAGAGCACCTTTAGGATTTCACAGGTCATTTTTTACAGATTTTGATTTTAAACTATTTACCACACATTTGGGCCCCTAGAATGCCAGGGCAGTATAACTACCCCACAAGTGCCCCCATTTTGGAAAGAAGACACCCCAAGGTATTCTGTGAGGGGTATGGTGAGTTCCTAGAATTTTTTATTTTTGTCCCAAGTTAGCGGAAACTGATGCTTTTTTTTTTTTCTTACAAAGTCTCATATTCCACTAACTTGTGACAAAAAATAAAAAATTCCATAAACTCACCATACCCCCTCACGAAATACCTTAGGGTGTCTTCTTTCCAAAATGGGGTCACTTGTGGGGTAGTTATACTGCCCTGGCATTCTAGGGGCCTAGATCTGTGGTAAGTAATTTGAAATCAAAATCTTTAAAAAATGGCCGGTGAAATCCTAAAGGTGCTCTTTGGAATGTGGGCCTATTTGCCCACCTAGGCTGCAAAAAAGTGTCACACATCTGGTATCACCGTACTCAGGAGAAGTTGTGCAATGTGTTTTGGGGTGTCATTTTACATATACCCATGCTGGGTGAGATAAATATCTCGTCAAAAGACAGCTTTTCCCATTTTTTTATACAAAGTTGGCATTTAACCGAGATATTTATCTCACCCAGCATGGGTATATGTAAAATGACACCCCAAACACATTGCTTAACTTCTCCTGAGTACGGCGATCCAGATGTGTGACACTTTTTTCCAGCCTAGGTGGATAAAGGGGCCCACATTCCAAAGAGCACCTTTCGGATTTCACAGGTCATTTTTTACAGATTTTGATTTCAAACTTCTTCTCACACATATGGGTCCCTAAAATGCCAGGGCAGTATAACTACCCCACAAGTGACCCCATTTTGGAAAGAAGACCCGCCAAGGTATTTTGTGATGGGCACAGTGAGTTCATGGAAGTTTTTATTTTTTGTCACAAGTTAGTGGAATATGAGAATTTGTAAGAAAAAAAATAAAATCATCATTTTCCGCTAACTTGTGACAAAAAATAAAGGTTCTATGAACTCACTTTGCCCATCAGCGAATACCTTAGGGTGTCTACTTTCTGAAATGGGGTCATTTGTGTTTTTTTTTTACTGTCTGGGCATTGTAGAACCTAAGGAAACATGACAGGTGCTCAGAAAGTCAGAGCTGCTTCAAAAAGCGGAAATTCACATCTTTGTACCATAGTTTGTAAATGCTATAGCTTTTACCCAAACCATTTCTTTTTTTTTACCCAAAATTTTTTTTAATCAAAGACATGTAGAACAATACATTTTGAGAAAAATCTATATATGGTTGTCGTTTAAAAAAAAAATTACAACAAAGTGAAAAATTTCATTTTTTTGCTAATTTTTTTTTTGTAAATTTCGATTAATAACAAAAAAAGTAAAAATGTCAGCAGCAATGAAATACCACCAAATGAAAGCTCTATTAGTGAGAAGAAAAGGAGGTAAAATTCATTTTAGCAATAAACCGCTAAAGTTGTGGAGTGCCGATTTGTAAAAAAGGACCTGGTCACTGGGGGGTATAAACCTGTGGTCCTTAAGTGGTTAAAGGGGGATGTCTCATAAAAACAACACCTGTTCACATGCCTTATTAGCATATGGACATCATAGAGGCTGGACTCTCACTGTTTAATGAGACAACCCATTTAATAACAACCAAGTACAGGCAGCTATTCCTAATTAGATGTTATTTTCTTCCCTTTAGTCTATCAACTGTTAGAATATTTACTTTTCAGACTGTTTATAAGAACCTATCACCAGTTGCTATTGCATTCACTATGGAATCAGAAAACATACTGATGGTGGTAGATGTCTGGGTCCCGTTGAATACGAGTTTGGAATCCGATATACAAATCATCCCATAGAAGTCCATTCTTTACTACATGTCTCATGACCGTAGCTCGAGTTCGTATCTGATATAAAAAGAAAATTGTATTGTTAGCATTGATATTAAGCAGTATTATTTATTTGTAAAAAGACTATTGGCAGACTGGAATTTAATGGTGTCCAAAATTACATCAGGAGATTCCATCACAGGTCATATTGGTCATTCCAGTATTTTTGACACAGTCCAACGTCTAACACCAAAGACCTTAAGGACCCAATTAAAGTCAATGGGGTCTGGCAGTGTAATTTTCTGTTCATTGGATATAAGTAGATCTATCACAGTGTCATGGCCTCTGTTACAGAATAAAGCCATGAGACTAGTATGAACAAAGTGTAATCTATTTGTGTGAAGGAAGCAAGGGAATTTGGAGCTACAGTATCCAGGAGCCAAATGGAACCCTGGCCCCATGAAGATACATATTGAAATTAATCTGTACAGAATTATGAATCTCTTTAGAATTAAAATAAATGTACATGCACCCTAAAGACAATTTCACAACCATTTTTTTTATTTCTTAAATGCATCTAAAAAAGCTTCATTAAAAATGTACTACCAAGGGAATATGTCACCTATTTTTCTGCCAAATTAAAACCAAATAGTGATTTTTTTTTTTATTCTATTTTCTGTACATGATTATGGAGACATCTTGTTAACAGCCACCATGGGGTAATTTACTTGTAATGCCTTCCTCTCCACCCAGCAGCTGTCATTCTTGTCTGGGTGATTTGCTGGGGGAGATCAGGAATTGATTAGTTCCCGGAAGGTTACTACACTAACCAGCCATGCTCTGGATGATTGGCCTATCAGAGTGAGAGGACTCGGAGGCAGCCAGGGCTGTGATTCAGCATCCAATCAGAAGGCTGGGTGGTGCATCTCTGCCTGTGATTTTGTACCCTGGTCCTATATAGTGCTATATACTTATCCTGTATAGTGACCCTCCTGGTGAATTCACTACTGACTTGCTTCATGATTGACCCTATGTTTGCTGTTCCTGCTTATATTGATTAACTGACTACTGACTTGTTTTTGGATTAATCCGGTGTTTGTTGTTCCTGCCATTTTATGCTGGTAAACTGACCTTGGCTTGCTTTTGGATTAACCCTTCAATCTCTGCATAGCCCATGTCA